>NC_135505.1:127362073-127672073 GCF_052857255.1 Amblyomma americanum
TAAGCACTCCACTATACAACTGAGAAGCAAACCACGCAGCAAATACGGCACATCTCATGATCCACAACTGGTTACAAGTGGCAGCATGCAAAGACTACGTGCAAGGCCCGGTGTTGAACGCACATTTAATCACTCTGAGCTATTGGTTTTTTACTTCATGATGTCTAACCGGCTCACCAAGTTTGTGTGAAGCTTAACCTTAAAGGTGACCTTGAAAAACCTACAATAGCAATAGCCCATGCAGAAATAAATATTGCCACGACTGGGTTTTGAGCTTGCGGCTGCGTGAACAGCTCAGCTTCGCTGGCCACTGCACGACAGCACTATGGCATCGCCGCAGCCGATCACGCCTCATGGTAAACTGCAACGCACTCTCTCACTGTGCATTGCATATCATTGTCTTCAACTTCCATTTGCAGCGCAAACAGATCACAGCAGCTTAACCTCGTTCAGAGCTTAACCTGAGTCTAACATTGTCGCCAGATATGCCGACGACCCAGCAAAGCAAAACCATGAGCCAGCCAGGCTAAACACATGCTTTCGCACGTCTAGTCGGTTTAGCTACGTTAAAACTCAACCACTTATTTTACAGAGCATGTGCACGCATTTAAAGTACGTGCATTAAGGTGTACATGCATGTTGCGTATCTGCACACTGTGACTTGACACACTTCTCGGCGCAGTTACAACATATACTCAACCAGTCCTGGCCACAAGCACCCACACGCCTACACGGCTCCTCTTTGCATCACATGGCAAGAACATCTTGAGTGCAGACAGGAGCGACCCAACTCACCAAGGACACTGTGTTTTTCCTGTTGACTTCCACCAGTGTCTCTGTCGTGAAAGTCTTCCACCGCCCCTGAGCCTCCTCGGGAAGATCTGTCAGAAAAGGCAAGCGAACCCACAGTGCTGAAAGCTCTATGGTTATGCAGCTGAAACAGTGATGTATTTCAAAATAAAACATTTGACAGAAGTCTGTCTGGTTGGGAAAATTAATTAAGGTGTTAATCGCTCCCTGGGGATACTTCCTTCGTCTTACATCCATGGTTTGTGGCCATTGACCCGGAGGTATTCAACACGAGGGCTTAAAAAGCCACGCTGCGCCTCGCCCGTAGTCACACCGTGAAGAAGGGACAGAGCCGGTCCCGAAACGGCGTGTTTTTCATAAATTAACCTGGTTGGAGTCATCTTTCTACTAAAGCGATGCATTTAAGCACAGCGTCCAGGCTGGAGAATGAAAGATGCTGTTTAAAAGGAGGGAATGACAAAAAAAGAAATATAAAAACAGAACCATGTGAAATGACCCTTTGGAAACCTCATCACAGTATTTACGCATCAAGTATGATTGCACACACAGCACTTATTTTCTGTTGCAACGGAAGGCGCATAAGCCCCACCTAAATAAAGATTGCCCAGAAGACTGCTCATCGTATTAGCCAGTTTTCTGAAATGCAGGTGTCCTGTCAATTCTGTTAAAAAAGGGTGGTAATTCCACGTCACATTCATGTTTTTTGTGTTCTTTCTCTTGAGATAGAAAACACTGCTTCGGATATTTTCATTCTATGCTATTGAAGCCATACTGCAATTCTTAGTCATTACTCTAATTGCGCTGTCAACCCCACCCACCCTCTTAAATCCCAACTCCCCTATTCCTAAACACAGAGGGCACACAAAGAGAGAAGTAAACAGAAAAGAGTACCTTTTAACCGTTCCCGGACAATTTCAGAGTTGTTACCACTGTCGGCAGCTGCTACGATGTCGTTGACGATTTTTGTCAAGTGGCCCATGTAGCCACGCCTATGTTTTCCCGGTTGAGATCTGCAAGCAAGAGCAACAACTCTTCTCAGCACCAGCTTTTCAAGCAAAAGCCCACTTCCTCCTCAATTTTTATCATTGGTGCAAAGCATGACAGCGTGTGACGATTTCAAGGCTACTTAGGCAAAGCAGCTAAACGTAAGGCAAAGCATACCAAACAGCTGCCGAATTTCTGTAGCCTTCATAAAGCCCCGAACCGTAGTCTTCAATTCCTCAGTGGTCCCTCTAGATACTGCTGGTTACGCTTAAGTGCAGCGGGACAAGGTTGCACTTAGAAAACGGATAGTGACGATAACTGCAAGTCAGCTTACACCAACACCACACCAACTTCGCACAAACTTCAATATGCGCCGAGTGTCTCTTTCAAGAGATGCTGGCTACACATAAAAGTAGCAGGACATTGTTACACTTAAAAGAAAAAAAAAGAAGTGAAGGCGGCATAAATAAAAGTGACCTTTGAACTATAAGTGCGCCACCAAAAGCTGTGTGCTTTGGATAGACAAAACCACCGCCACCAAATATAAACGAGAAGAAGTGAAGTGGCGTGAGACTGAACTGTTCGAGAGAGTTGGCGTCCCAAGCATCCAGGCAGCGCTGAACCAGCGTGCAGGCGCCCAGCAGCTGGTCGAGCAATGGGTGCACCTTGTTACCCTCCTGGTCAAGTGAGTGCGCCGAGCTGATCACCGCGCTCACCAGCTGTGCCACTTGTGTGTGCAAGAAGTTGTTCCACGAGTACTCGAAGAACAGGTCCTGCACGACATGACACCATTTCTCTGAGAATACCGCCCCCTTCAATAGTACTGCGACCTCATGCAAGTGGCTGGCATAAAGGCGGTACTGGCACGAGCCAGCATATTTCCTTTCTCTTTGAATGAAAGTGGGAAACTTCCTCCTTTCAAAGGTTGTCGCCAGGGCCCATATCCTGGAAGGGCCCACCAAGTGGACACGTCCATTTCTGTATGCGCCGACTGGTTGAATCCCTTAATGCGGAAATGACAGCTGTGTGACAAAAGCTGACACATCTTTCCTGGCATGATCTCAGATGAAACTGCACTTTACAAATGCATCAACAATTTTAATAGAAAACACACATCGCAAAAATTGTGTTACAAGTACTTACAATTCACGTTAAACTGTCTGAAAGTGGAAAGAGGCATTCGTGTTTGATTCAAGGGTGGTGGAAGCTTTGACGCCACTAATGTGGTCTGGAACTGTAGTGGTGGTGTTTGCTATTTTTGGGACAAAAGAATGCATCCAGTTTAACCTCCACTCATTTAGATGTGCCCTTTTATAGCACACTTCAAAAATACGGGCCCAGGATCGGCAACAAACAAAAGAAGAAAAAATGATCTGTCACGCAGTGTCTTAACAGCTTCCTTCCCATGCTCTGGCAACATTAAGGGCAGATTAGAGGATTGTCCTCACCAGGATGATGGGCAGAGCACCCAGCTCAGCCAGCTTTTTGTTCACATCTTCGTTGTTGGAGTTGATGAGGGCGTTCACCAGGTGGCACACCTCCAGGCGAGTCTGCCCCAGCGGGGGGTCCAGCACGCCAAACGTCGTCGTCCAGCACAGCTTCTGTCGGTCAGAGCAGACACCCACCCCATTTTCACCTACACAACCTTAGCAGCAGGACAGAGTGCACATTACCATGACCATGTAGACACCTCTGGTACACGAAAGTCGAAATCTAAAACACCTCGAGTTGGACACGACTTAAAAGAGCCAAATGCTCCTCACAGCAGGCCATCAACGATAACACCAACTCCTTGTTGTGACGTGAGGGCCAGTTGCCTTGCACCTCCTCGCCACCTGTGACATCACCCCTACAGGTCAACACCAGCGGCTGGAGAGCCTTGTTTGAGCTGCATTCTTGTGTTGCATCCAACTATAGTTAATGCTTCGCAAGGGAACAGGTAAAAATGACAACAGACTAGAAAAGCGCCCACAATGGACAAGACCTCCGTAGTCCAGCCTCACCCTGTGTGCTCCTTTTTTTTACTAGTTCACTGTTTTGACTCATCTCATCAGCCAACTTTTGTTCCATCCGAGAGCAAGCACTGCAGCCTTGATTTCGCAGTCGTAGTACTTTTGCGTGCAAGACGCGAATGTCTGCAATAAGTTCGCTCGACCGTGCTGCGTAGCCAGACAGGAACATTCGAAGCAACGCTACACCCAGACAACATGATTTGTGCATCTTCAAGAACCACATGGACGTTCATTCTAGTAAACATTTCGCATCATTACACTAATTACCACAGCGATGCCAGTGATTACAGCTGTGAACCTGCACCAACTGGCCTATTTATTAACAAGGAAGAGATGTGACAACGCTTACGTTACAACCTAAATCTGAGTAAAAGACAGGCTGTGAGCACTTAACTCAGGTTGAGCAACACACAACAACAGGGCTCGGCTTCAAGCCCACCCACCTGGGGAGGGTCGGTGAGCAGCTTGAGGAAGTCGGCCAGGCGGGGCAGCACGGCGGCCAGCACCCGGTTGACACCCACGCGCAGCCGCTCCACGTCGAGTGCCGTCATCTGCTCCGCATTCTCCGAGCGGAAGAAAATGGAGGTGAAGCAGGCCGTCTCGCTCTGCATCATGCTGGGGCCGCCGCCACCGCCGGGACCCCCACCATTGGGGCCGTCTGCGTTGTTGCTGTTCTGCTGCTGCTGGCCTGCCAGGCTGCGCGAAGGAACGGAGGCGCGTTCATTCCATTCTTGCCCCACTTAACCACCGCAGAGCAGAATTTTCTTCCTGACCACATTGCAAGCCAGTATCGTCTTGTTAATCGAACCGCTTTGTTACTATCAAATGTGTTAGAATGTGTTAGAATGTGTTAGACCAGCCTCGTCTTGCTTGCTTTTTCCTTTGTGTCGCGTCTTCTGGCTGGTTAAAAATGAATACTTACCAACTCGCCCAGTCCTCAACCTTGTAGAATAAGAAGCCCCACCTTGAAGAAAAAGCGGCATCCACCGATGTAGTGTTGTGTACACCGCCTGCTATGGTCGACAGTGGCAAAGTGGAGAGGGAATCAGCCAATGCCAATCAGCTTTCGCTGATTAATGCACTAAGCCAGCGACCTTAGCTCTTCAAGCAAGGAGAAGACCTAATGCAAATGCACTGTCAACGCATAATGATAATTAAGCACTCCAATAATTTTTTTTTAAGGCTCCCCTTAATTTGAACATTACATGATTTGAATTTTAATAAATTTTTTTACCCTCTTCGAGTCCGAAGCACGGAGAGCCAACTGCACTGACTGGCCCACTGAACTTCGTGTGAAAAGTAGGGGTGTGCTAACATTTGAAATCTCAAATACGAATCGACTATTTTTATCATTTGGTTTATATTTAATTCGAGAGATTGATATTCGATAATTTAATATTCAATAGCAATCGAATACCGTATACACTTTCACAAATCCGATCATGGCAAAACAACAATACCTGCGAAAATTATCGGAAGATCCGAGTTTAATGAGTCACATAAATAGCATAACGACATTCTCTTTGCTTTCTTCTCAGTCGTTCAACGCATGGACTAGCCACATTCAGGCGCTGATAGGCTGGAACCTCGGATTCGAAATTTCTCAAGTGGGCTTTCAAACACATCACACGTGATGAGGGCCGACCATGTGCTCCGAACATTAACAGTGCGAAAACACGCAGTTTTCCGTTGTTTCCCCCTTCCAGAATGTGTTATACACCTAACACCCACTTCAGTGGCCTTCAAAACCCTTCCAGCCTCAGCTCTGCAGTCTTGTTTTGGTCAGCTCTGATATGCGGGAAAGCGCACCTACCGAATTTTCCATGGGGCTCACAAAAAAGGGGCCAAGTTTAGGTGTCATCGGCAGCGAAGGCTTTTGCGCGGTGCATTGTAACCCGTGCACCTCATGGCATGCTCATAACAACAATAAGAGAGGCCTCGTTGCTAGGCCAAAGAATCGCCTGTGTGCATATAGTTTGTTTCTCAGCTTTACCACCAACCTGTGGAAACGACGACTGTCGTCCATGCATTTGCAAGCCAGTACAGCTGTGCACTGCTTCCGAACCCCGATAGGTGCACCGCTGACCCTTTCTATTTCTTTTTGTTTGAAGACGCAGCCTCGTTCTGACGCCAAATGTGCATTCCCTTCGCTTACGCCCATGTTATTCTTCCAGCATACCAAAACTGTGCGCTCACACGGGTTCTGCACTGTTTATGTGCGATGGAGCCCCGTCCCAAGCTTTACTAAATTTTCACAATTTAAGCAGATTTTAGTTTTCCTTCATCGAAAAGGAGGACTTTAATTTAAAGTCGACCTTCGGATAATTAGGACACTTCTCCGGTTCCCTGAAGCTTGAATGAAAAGGTTCTGCTACCCATAGTGGTATTCTCAGTTGCCAGTGCGTCATTCAAGGATTTCATTTCGTCACTCATTTTGCATGGACACTGCATACGTTGCATACTCTTATGCTGTCCAACGAAACGGCAATCATTTCTGTGCATGTCATATCTTTTCGCTTCCTATGGTTCAGTGTCAGTCCAGGTTCGTTTCTTACGGTCGCAAAGACCATACACTATCTTGAAAAAAAAAAATAATAATAATAATAACCAAGGACAACAACATTTTCCTTATCTTTTCCTGAAAATCTTTTTTAATACAGCACACATATTAAATATTCAATTCGTATTCAAAGGCGCTTTTCCTTGATATTCGAAAACTTCTGTATTCACACAGCGCCAGTGAAATGGCACCAGTTATTTGGCACATTTATTTGCTGCAACAGCAACACTGGACACAGAGCAAAACGGGAAGCTAGCCTCGCGCACTCACCCCTGCTTCCTAAATTCCAGCAGCGATAGAAGCACCGAGATGCCGTTGACGAAGACCGACTCGCACGTCCGGTCGCCCGAGAACATGTGCTCCAGCATCTCTGCCACAGTCTCCGTCCTGGGGGGAGCACAGACAAAGAGAAAGAACCAAGCAAAGCTCAGCAAACACAACTATCAAACAGCTCAAGAAAAAGTTTAACAACAAAAAAATTCAATAGCTTCACTGGATCGGATTGAAACGCCGCAACCTGTATCAGGGAGCCGAGGCCCTGTTAGGTTCACTGACTTTTTCCTTAGCTTCCTCCTCTGTTTGAAAGAAATAAACACAAAACAGCAATTCATCCTAGTACTAGACTTTGAGTCAAACACGTACAGATAAATTGCTCCTGCCCTCCGGTAGGCTACTACTATGCACCAGCAAGATGACACCAGCATGTAAAAAGGAATGAACATCTCCAAAGCAAAGCTTGAACCGTAGCTGAATAGACGAATGTGTTCCAAGTGGCTATTCAAAGGTGTAGGAGTGCTTAGGAAGAAAAAAAGCCTCACGGGTGCAAATAACTGAAGAACACATTATGCATAGTGAAGGCAGTGATAAAAACGACACCAGAGTTATTACAATGGCAGTGAAAAACAAAAGTCTCTTATTCAAATGACTGCAAGAGGGAATATTCAGGGCAGCTACTCTGCAACCCTTAGGAATTTCTACATGTACCTCACGGCCTTAAGTGACTTTTCATCGCGGCACATAAGTGACAAGTGCTGAAAGCAGTTGTTTCTATGGCCTCCAGGTGTCGGTAGCAGTCATGTAGTCTTGCACTGCTCAAAACAGTTGTGATGAACACTATAAAGCAACGGCCCGAGAGCAGTCTTTTCCGTTAATGATTACTGCTGTTCACTCCCACTACGCACCGACTTCTCATAAAAAACACAGTCAATAGCTCCAGGCGCAGAATTAGCAAGCTCCTATCCCTGCTTCATATCTTTAACCCTGCTACTTAGAACAGCTGACGACTCGCAGATCGAAGTCTCAACGAGCTGATGCACTGATAACCAAGGCTGATAAATAGTGAAAGAAATAAAATTCACAGGGACACCTAATTCCACTATGCATTGGCAATTTATTAGCATTTGCATTAGCAGCACTTGGTGCCTTTACCAGACGTGGTGTCACTTCCAGTTGGTGAAGTCAGTTCCCTCGAGCCAATGGGTGAATTTTATAACGACAGATTTTGGTCCCATAAGGTTTCCAATGAACAAACTATTGATACTAAGAACAGCTAAAAGAAGATGATTTTCTTATCAGTCTGACAAACGGTCATTGCCCAGCTAGCCCACCCCTGACCCAAAATATCGCTACTCCTATCTCGGTGGCAGCTTCAGGCCAGAGAACTCTCAAGTCCAACAAAAGTTAACGGTTTTGTCGACAATGCGAAACTCACAGAAGTCAGGCAGACCCTGCAGGCAAAGCTCTCCCCATCGAGACAAGAACGGACTCACGACTCGAGCGACTCCAGTAGCGGGTCCGTTGGCGCCTTCTCCTGGAGCAGGGACATCTGCTCACGGCTCAGCTTGATCATCTCGCACAAGGCCTCCGAGGCATTGCTGTGCTTCTCCTCGCTGCATGCAGGGTCGATGAGCGCCACCAACTGCTGCACCACCTTTGCACCGTCCAGCCACTGCACAGGAGACGGTCAGACCACATGAGAACACTGGACAACGGTCGTCGCTTCTTCTGTTAGACAACTCACCACACAACTTCACTTGAGAATGTCTCATACCACCCCACCACCCCTCTTGACTACGGTAATGACATGCACACATGGAGATTCTTTAAAAAAAAACAACAACCTGGGAATGGGTCTTCCTCTCAGTGGTAACACGACATTACTGAAGACCTAGACCTTACAATACTCTGCATAAAGCTTGGCATAACGTGTTCCTGCCACTAATGAAAAGCAACTCTGCAAGCACCCCTCCATTAAACCTTAATTTCCTTGCATTCACACGGTCCGATTTGAAGGTGCAGCCTTCTGAAATTTAATGCAGTCACAAATAAATTCCCACAATAATAAAAAAACTTTGTGCAAACGAAAAAGCAAATAAGGAGGGAGAGGGGGCATAGCTATCCATTGCCTAGAGCACTATGACCTGACCCTCTCACTTCATTACAAAATATGTGCAACTGTGTTTCACTGTGTGGAAGTCTGGCTAATTTTGATCCTTCCGGTATCGAAGCCCGGTTCAAAGTAGCGTCACGTGATTCAACCAAGTGCTCCACTCCCCAAAGCCCACCTGTGTGATGGATGTCCGCAGAGCTTCGCTGTCGGTGCAGGCGACAAACTTTAGGAGCAAGTCCATGATGGCCGAGGTCTCAATGTGCTTCAACAGGAGGGCAACAAAGTCCTCCTTCTGCATGCACACGTAGAACATCTGAAATGTAACGACAGGCGACAAGTCAAGCACACAGCTTCACGAACAGACATGTTTCCACCTGCAGCGACAAAAGCAAAATGGCGCTGTTCACGTGAAGACAGGAATGTCTGCTGCAAGTGTTGCATACTGTCCATGTGCCATATGTGTTGCATGTGTCACATGCCTTGTAATGTTGCATAATATCCATGTGTCGTATGCTCTGCATAAGATGCACTTAGCTTTCTAAGCAGCGCAGTTTTACACTTAATTCATTCTTCATAATGGGAAGGTCAGGGTGAATAAGTTCTCTTTTAACTGGAAGTTTATGAGATAATCTGCCTAAGTTCAACCTTAAAACCACGTGAGTAAGCTGCACAACTTTCTCAAGATCCTGGCTGGACAAAAAAAAAAATTTGTACCAGTCAAGGGATTGAACTTGGTGACTCCCGAGAAATCACAAAAGTTGAACTAAAAAAAATGTTAAGACCAGGATGGCAAACATAGAGAAGGGATGTGGCACCAGTGAACAGCAGGCTCAAGGCCTGAGCGATGACATCCAAAAGATTTGAGAAAAGCCCTTCAAGTGAACTCAGATTCCCGCGAAAAGTTACACAGGATGTATGGATTTCCCCTGAGGTTAAATGGTTTCGGTTTGGCTGAATAAAAATTTAGACCACCTTTACCCCACTCTATACCAGCGAAAGTCAAGCAAGCAACACAGATATGGCGCACCCCGGCACACGAGCGAGGGCGCGAGAGGCATGTGTCCCCTCACCGAGTCAGCTCTCCGCGAGATAAGGATGCTGGCCGTCTTGGTGAAGAAACTGGCCAGCAGGGGGTTGAGCGGAGGCTCATTGTCGAGGAAGCCGAGCAGCTTGGCCATCAACGTCTCGCTCCTAACCAGCGTGTCGTTGATCTGAGGCACATCTGATGTGAGGATCTCACAAGCAATGTTCGGGTACCTTCAGGATGGGTAGTCAAGCAGAAAAGCAAAATAAAAAATGAATTAATAATAATAATTATCATTATTACTATCAAGGATTGGTACAAGCATGAAATGTTTCCAGTGGCCAGACAGCAGTATATGGCGCTGCGTGACACTTGTTTGTGTTATGACGAATGTTTTATCAGACTGAGCTCCATAAAGCTTCATTTTTCCATGGCTAAGCTGTCTAGCACAAACAGCTTCTAACCTATGCTAGAGAAAATTCTAACCGGCAACTTGAAACCTCATAAAGTCTGGTTGCTCAAAGATAAAATACTATTCGATATTTCGCAGTGAAGTTTAATTCACTTTTGTTAAACCTGCTCCTGGAACCAAAAGCTTGCAAAAGAATACATAGATGAACCACAGAAAATTACGTTATGAGTTATAACGGACGAAAGAGCCAACGTGTGCACAAGAGCAAAACTGTGCGTGTGCTGGTGCTGTCTATATGCACATCAACGTTGTACACATCAACAGCATGCTCGGAAAGAAAGGGGGGACTGATGTGTAGGCATGTGGATATTAATTACCCCCTTTCCTGTTTCTTTTTTAAGCGATTCTGAATACAAGGGGTGGCAGCGTCCCTGCATTCAGCATCTATGCAAAATGACAACCCCAGTACATAAACACTGCTTCAGCATCCAGAGAGATTCGGTTTATTGGTTTATGGGGGTTTAACGACCCAAAGCAACTCGGACTATGAGGGACGCCGTAGTGAAGGGCTCCGGAAATTTCGACCACCTGGGGTTCTTTAACATGCACCGACATTGCGCAGTACACGGGCCTCTAGAATTTCAGAGAGATTCATCTAAATGAAAATGCAAACACCAGGTTTGAATAGAGCGGAATATTTGATATATAGAACAAATTGCGGAAAATCATGCTGTTCGTTATAACCGGGTTCGACTGTATACAACTCTTGAGGAAAACTAATGCTGCATCTGTGTTTTCTTCCCCAGTGTAGACATAAATTATCTAATATGCACTAAAACAAGAAGGAAGGGTAGGGTTTTAACACCATTAAACCAAGAAGACGATCGAAAGCATGTGTTTAGCCTGACTGGCTCATGGTTTTGCTTTGCTGGGTCGTCGGCACGTCTGGCGACGATATTAGACTCAGGTTAAGCTCTGATAAAAGTTAAGCCACTGATGTAAGTTGATGAAGATAACGATGTGCAATGCATGGAGCGAGAGTGTGTAGCAGTTTAACACAAGGCGTGATCAGCTGCAGCGATAACACAGCGCTCTCATGCAGTGGCCAGCGAAGCTGACCTGTTCACGTCACCGTGGTGGGTTCGTATCCCAGTCACAGCAATATTGTTATTTATTTATTCATTCAAGGTCAAGGCTTCAATGATGGCCCATATTTTTAGCAGCTTTGGTCAAGAAGTACAGCTTTCGGTCAAAAAAACAAACAAAAAAACACCCCACACATATCTGCCCACGAAGCAGTGAGATGGATACTAAGAATAGACAAACACTCACTTGTATCGCAACTTTTCATCAACCTCTTCAGGCGGCTCATGGGTTATGAGCTCTACGAGCTCATCCATCACCTCTGGCTTCACCAGGCTGTTCCAAGCAAAAACATGCACGAGTTATACACAAACATACATGCTTACATTCTAGCTATACAAAAGGTTTCGTTTTTTTCTTTCACTCCAAAGTCACGCTGTGATCTATAAGAAACAGAGCAATGAAAGCGCTTCGATTCCCATTAGTTTTACTGGTTTATTTACAACACCATGAGATATCAGTGCACAGACATTTCAGCTTTTTACTGACATCACAGTGCAGTAGCTTTGACTGGGCACTGAACCCTGGACCTTGTGCCGAGTAGTTGAATGCCTTTGGTGCTCAGCCACAGTGGAAAGAATTTGTGCGAAACCAGTACACAAAAGGCACCCATCCACTTGTACTCAACTACTAACCAACAGGGGGACAGAGCTCTACAAACCCGTTCCCTGAAGATTAAAATGCATACTAATAACACACAAAGCAGAAAACAGATAACACTGACCCATGCCAAGGACTCAGCTATTACTTCCACAATTACATAAAGCAGCAAAGCCATGCAATGTCCGAGACCACTTGCTTCCAAAGTGGGGGCTGTAACTACATGGCTGCCATAGCAAATATGAAAATGCCGAAAAACGTATTCACAGCGATGGTATCCAGTTAATGATGCAGTTAATGACACTTTTAAAAGCATGCTGCTAACTAAAGGACATCTGCTTGCAGCTAGGGAATAAGGATAGTTCAGAGTTTTAGAGTCTTCCATGAAACAAAAACATGCAAAGTGATGTGAACAATTCTGCGTTAAGCAATATTTAGGAAAAAAAAAAAAGAACCTGCCATAGCTTTGATTCACAATTATTTTGCACTGGAACACATTTGATACCTGTTTTATACAGGCACAAGAAATAACATCCATGTGCACCTGGCACTGAAAGCTTTAATCGCATTCAAATGCACTTATTGCATCCACAATTCGGTGGGTTCGCTACAATTAATTTGCTCATGAAATGGCGCATCCTCTATCCAAATGGGTGTAACTGCATCATCATCATCATTAGCCTGACTACACCCACTGCGGGGCAAAGGCTTCTCCCATGTCTCTCCAATTAACCCTGTCCTTTGCCAGCGCCGGGCACCTTAGGCCCGCAAACTTCCTAATCTCATCCGCCCACCTAACCTTCTGCAGCCCCCCTGCTACGCTTTCCTTCTCTTGGAATCCACTCCGTTACCCTTAAGGACCAGCGGTCATCTTTCCTTCGCATTACATGCTCTGCCCCAGCCCATTTCTCCTTTATTTCGACTAGGATGTAATTCATTAACCCAAGTTTGTTCCCTGACCCACTCTGCCAGATTCCGGTCTCTTCCCTATCAAAAGCACATTTATTAATTTTACTCAGACAAGGCATGTTTACAGTATTTTTGCAGCAACAAGTTTAATGTTTACAATATTTCAGATTAATACTGCTTGCCTAGTTCACTGCCATTCCAGCGACTCTGACTACATAGCTAGCAAAAGCATTGTAGTCTATACAGCAGTTCTAATATTATATATGAATACTACTAAGGGGACAGTTTGAGCTCGGAAGAATTTTATATTAAAGTGGAAATTATCACACAGCTTTCAGCACTATCATGATAAAATATTGACATAAAACTGAAATGTGAGGTAGCAGCTGCAAAAATAGTATTTAATAAACTTAAGGCAATAAACATTTACTAAGTTTAGAGGTGTTCATTCGGCACAGGTTCCACGCAGAGGAACACATATCTAAAGGTTCTACAGTAGTTAGCTAAGGGTCAACTAAGCTCCACTTGAATTGTGTCAAGCATTTCTGATAAGATACAAAGCTTTGCCACAGTTTTGGCTGCTACAAGAATTATCCACAAAAGTTCCACTGCATTTTCTGGTGAAATTTTCACACAAAAAGTTAACAGCGATGACATAAACCACAAAAAGTTATTTATACACTTCGCTTCTTCAAGTTACAAGCCTTGTTAGAGGTCTCTACAAAGAGACGCCTATATCTCACTTTTTGCAATTTTAAGGACATCACCACAAGTAAAAAAAAAATGGGCACAAATTTGTTGAATTTTCTGAAACACGATGCAGAATCACATGGTTGCATTTTCAACTTCGTACCATGAAATAACATCTTTCTGGAGTGAATACTCCCGCAGACTACTCCCCTAAAGAGACCACCAATTATTATTTCTAGTAAAACCGAATTACACCAGTGCACACTAAAGCAAGCACAAAAACATGCCGGTACAATGCAACTTACAATTCCACCAGGCGCTTTGTTTGCGCCTTGCATTCTTGAAGAATGTCTTCTTCATCCATCAACTCTTTCAACGTCACATTCTTGAAAACAAAGAAAGAACAAAATGCAGTGGGATGTCATTGTACTGCTCGCAATTTTTGCAGGAAATGTTTACCACAAAGTGCACATTATCTTATCAGCATGGAAAACTACCCAACTTAAAAAGAGGAAGTGGCACACATACGCACATGCCAGAAATACATTGTTAGTATCGCGCATTACAAGGCAGGTGAATTCAAACCAAGTGAAGAAATTAATATGCTGAACATGACTGCACCTTCGACACCCCCCAGCAAAACAACATTATAAACCAAGGTGCTAACATCAACCCAAAGTTTTAACTTCGACCCTTGCTGGGCAGTTAAAAGTCTGCATTAGAAGACTAACTAAACCTTGAGCAGCTTTGCAATTTTGCAACATGGCTATCAAAGCACCGAGGTGTTCTGTAAACGTGTGCTTCAGAACTACATCCCCCAAAAATGCAGGCTGGCAACAAGATGCTGCTGCTCCTCAAAGCATTAACGTGATTACCTTTACATACGAAGCCTGAACACAATGTCTATAGCCACACAACCAATCAAAAATTGTGCAGTGAAATCATCCCCATGCATTCAGTAGGAAAACCAACCACACACACGTAGCTCAAAATAAACCCGGAGTAGCATAACATGTCACTCCAACTGTTTTTTGCGTTTCACTTGATGGGAATTCAACTTATGACAAGGGTAAGTGCTGCCACCTGTTGAGCATTTGGTAAAAAAGAACAAAAACACCAAACACCAACCTCCTTGCTGAGCAGAGTTTCCACATGGGAAGTGGTGATCAAGTTGAACTTCCAGAACATGTTGACGGCTTCAACATGCAAGCAGGAAAGAAAAACGAACCAGTTATTTCATTTCGGCCAAAAGGCTGAGATTAAAACTAGACAGAAGAAGGGTGCCCGCGTTAAATGGTATGAGTATTGCACACTCTCTCAGCAGACAGTGGTAAACTCTGTGAACTGTTTCCATATCTGCACAGGTTGGCAGTTTTCCAATCACAACGCAGAAATGGATATGCCAGCCAAAACCTCTATGCAGTACGCTGCCTAAGCAGTTCATATCCAAGCTTAGCGAGCATGAACTTGACACACTCCTTTGACATAAAATGTGAAAGACTGCTGCTGCAATGAAATTTTATTCTTTCATCCCGTTTTTCACAATCTTGATTGCTGGAGTAAGCATACAAGAAATGACAAAATCAAAAGGTACAATACCGGTTTCAAGGTGTCGGTAATTTGCTTAAACAGAAACACTTCAAGCACAGTTTATCGCGAAACCCACCTCTCGCCACAGAGGGGCAGGCACAAAGTAATTCACTCGCCACTAAGTTAGACGCGGCTTTCCACATGATAAAAACACGCCCGCGCACGATCACTTTTCCAACTCGAGAAGCGCGCACTTCTTCGGGGGGTCTTTCTTTTCTACTACAAACACCATAGGGGCGGTTCGCAACCGATTTTTTTTCTTGCGCTTTTAAAGGGGCGGCGATAACGACACACTACTACAAGCGATGCTACGAGCGCTGACGGCAAAAACCCAGATCTGGTCAACGACGAACGCGAGGAGGTCCCCGCTGACGGTGCCAGGGCATAAAATAGCTCCGCCAATTTTGCTTTAAATACGCTACGTTAGCGGTAAGGCGCGATATCCGATGATGTCACCCGGAGCAGCTGTCACTCGTTTGGGGCAAGACCAAGTTGAGAGTAGCGCCAGTCGAACCGTTGCGACAGCGCTCAAACGGGTGATAAGATTACGGGGCGGACGGGTGTGATATCTGCGCAGAAGGCTGATTTCTTTTTTTTTTTTTTCGTTTCTTGAGCGTCGACAAAGGGAAGCAGTTTTGGTTGCGGATTACTTACCTCGACTCGGCGTCTCTTCCGGTTAAGAGTAGGGCGAGTGAGCTGGAAACGATGGCGGGATCCCCGTTAGCACAACGAACCGAGGGTGTCCCGTCGCATTGGGAGATGGGAGAACCGATGAGTCGAAAGCAAAAAAATGCGCTCACGGCTTAGCACCGAGTCCAAAGCTTCACCAGAGTTTAACGTATTCCCGTGACAAACTTCGCTGCGATGACAGCTCTCGAAAAGGGATTCACCAACACATTTCTTCCTTTCTTCACGTCCGATCACCGAGTGTCTCCGAAGCACTGAATACGAGCGCCAGTTTTCGGTCGGCGAACAACCGACACTCGGGTTCGTTTCTTCGTACTCTTTCTTATGTGTCTTGTTTAGGCCTACAAAACTGCCGCTCACACTCGAAAGAAAAAAAATGCAAAGAAACGAGCGCAATCGCGAAAGCGGTTCACAAACACTAACGCACGCACTGAGCTGTGGTAGTGGCTGATTTCTTGGGAGTCGGGGAGGTTGGGGGAGGGAGTCGATCCTTCGTCGCACCACGCTTCGGAACGCTACGTCCCGGTCGTCAGTGAAAGCTACGGAAGCAGAGCAGTCCCAGAAACAACACGTTTAGCACGGCTACGGGCCTATCGTAATTTGGCATGTGATGAAGTGACTTGAGGCGCCGTTGCATCTAAGCGATCGGTCGGCGCTAACACCTGCCTAAGGTTTAACGGGCTTAAGCGTTACAGCCGTAGGGCGCCGACGATGGTGCTCGGATGGGACGAACCGTTCTCAGAGCGGCGTAGCGAGGCGTAGAGCGTCGAATCGACCGTCCGCTCGCGGCCGAACATCTTGTCAGGCTGTTTGGTAGAAAAGCGGAGCACCAGAGCACGGTCCAAAATGGCAGCCAGCGAATGTCGCTCGCACAATGTTTTCGGCACAAAGTGGGGTACGCGGGAACAAACATTTATTTTTCCTTTCTGTATTGTTCGCTCTCTGTCGCTACCCGCTTCTACCTGACTCGCGCCGCGTTCATACAGGCTACTGAACCGCACGCACGCGTTTTCAGCAACGTCTGTAGCAAAAATAAACGCCTGTGATTTCCTCACAGTGACACTTTTAATCCAACAGTTCCTCTACTCCTAGCGCGTACTAGTGGTACCACATCTTGCTGATGAAATCAGTGAAATCTCGTGTGTTCCAGGTTATTGCTATTTTGGATTTTCGCAATAAAACACGAGAGGAATGTGTACCGTTTCAATCACATATTTTAATGGATTCGTGGTTCTTTCGAAACAGCGATTCCGAAACTGAAGTATACCGCACGCTGTTGCTCTCCATAGCAGGGTTGTGATGTAACTGAAAGTTGTCCGTGCTCTGATCGGTAGCGTTATCGTTGTAATCGGGATAGTGGGCACGGCACACGGCTAGTGTGAAGAGCCTATTCTTGTGAGTCACTAAAGCAACAGTGTTTCTTTTCTCCGTGGCGAGGACTGTCACTGCCCACTGATTTGCTTCATGTGAAGGTTCCTGGATATTTCTTCAATCCCAGTGGAAACCCCCAGGTGAAGAATCCTTTCCGGCACTGCGCTTGATTCGCAGTGCTGTGCTCTCGGCCTCCTTGACAGTGCTGCGATTCTGTGAAGTTTCGCCGTAGTTTCACTTGCTTAGATAATTTTCAGATTGTCGCATTTGCCTAAATAACTTGAGGTACACCATCGTCCTGGTGAGTAATCGGAAAGTTTGCGCTCTTGAGTTTACTGGAGTTGTCAACTGGAGTTGTCTTACAACTCCAGTTTCATGCGAGCTGTAGCATTTCAGTAACTTATGCGCGAGATTTATTGAGGTGAGTATTTATGCATGAAAAAAAAACAAACATAGGTGTCCAAGTGCTACTTTTGTCCGTGGTGCATGGTGGCAAACCACTTTTAATGTTTCTCTTTGTTGCTATTACAGGCATAGAGGACACAGTGTCGTAATGCGTCGATTGTAAGATCTACGTCTTCGACATTGGTACCCCACATGTGATGACCGTAGTTCGGATGCTTCCGTTTTCGTTGCAGTTTAGAAAGCAGAGATGGAGTGGCTCTTTGGTCGCAAGAAGTCCCCAGAGGAGATGCTTCGGCAAAACCAACGGGCTCTCAACAGAGCCATGCGCGATTTGGACAGAGAGCGCGCGAAGATGGAACAGCAGGAGAAGAAGATTATCATGGACATCAAAAAGATGGCCAAGGAGAATCAGATGGTAGGCGGACTTTGGAGGATTTCGGAGCGCCTAGTGGGCTGCTAGCAAACAGCGAGTACTCAGCTTTCATGTTTTTCAGGTGCAGCTCTTAGTGCCTGAAGTGCGGCTCTTCAGCCTGCCTCTGTTCAGGAAGTATTCTGTGGCTGTTTTAAATGCAACATTGATGTAAATGTGCATTCACAGTGCATTTACAGAGGCAGAACCAGCACTGCACTGGCCCTTGTGGATGTATTGACAAATCTAGTTGACTGTTTTAGTGCAGACAGTATCGCCAAGCCATAGAAACCCACTTGTACACAAACAGATGCTTATTTTGTCCAAACAACTTTAAAGAACTGCTTCGTATGTTCCGCCAGCCTGTTTAGTACTCTTGCCTAGCTTGTTTTATTAGTATGCATGGTGTTGGTTTATGTGAAATGACTAAAGCAGGCCACTGAAAAGGAAATGATCCAGAACTAGTGTCGCCATCTCTGGGCGGAAGAACAGGCAATGTGAGCAGCTCTGCTCAGATTGGTTGTTCTTTGACCAAGAGATGGCGCTACTTACTCTTATTGTAGAAGAACTTCTTGCTGGGCGAGTTGGTGCATAGCTTTCTTGGTATGGCGTTGCGCATACGACAAGACGAACACAGGAAAGAGTAGGACGACAGAAAGAGCGCAAACTATCAACTTACTCTTAGGAGCTCATTTACCAATGTTGCCAGATCGAAATGCTCTAGCTCTTGTAGACTGTCGAAGCATCATCGCCAGAATACTTGCCTGTGTTACCGTTTCGGAATAGACAATCGTGGTGGGCATGATGCTTTATTTTACGTACAGTTTTATGTTATCCCTCCATCCCTGTCATTTCTTACTGTCGTTCCTCTCTGTCTTCTCCGTATTCCTTTTATTTCCGCTGGCTGCAGCTCAGGTGCTCCTGGTTACAACGGCAGATGCCGCGGCCAGCAAAAATCTCTTCCTTCGTTTGAATGATTGATTAAAAGTCCTTTATTTTGAAGGCACAAGGCTGCTGTAGGGGGAAATGGGGATATAACATTTGTCAGATGTTGAGGTCCAAGTTAGTGTAATGATGTTTAGGTCCAAGTTAGTGTAATGTTCATTTTGCTATCCCTGGACCTGATCAGAAGGACTTTAGTCGGCACTGTTACTTCACCCTGATCAGGCCACTTTGGCTTCCATATGCAGAAAATGAGAGCTGTGTTTCAGGATCCGTGAGCAGCGCAGTATAGTAATCTGTGTGCTGGAGGGACTGTATGGCCATTCTTCCGGTTCAAAATGCAGTACATTGCCAGAGTAAATGGGCAAAGCCCACATGGCAGTGGAGCCTGCAGTGCAAGCATGTTACCGCGGTGATGCCTGGCTGTTGCCTCTTCACCAGGGTATATGAGGTAAATGTCGAGTCAGCATAAACCTTATTGATGAAGACCTCTTGGGAACGTGTAAGATGGTCCTCATTGACCTCAACTCTTTGTAAACTTATCAAGCGCATGATTCACATGTGCATTTCATATCTCAAAACAGTTTGGCCGGGTTATTATCCAGCTCTGACGGGCTTCCGCCCTAAACCAGGCACTCGCGATTGTCTCTGGCTTATGCGGCACGTCATCAATCGCACAGCGCTTGTGGCGCTACCCAACTACTTGCTGGCCATTGACATGTACAAAGTGTTCAATAACATTCGCTATGATGTTGCCCCTGCCTGATGAGCTTGCTAATTTCCTTCCTTTCATATTTTTTATTTTTGTAATAAACCACTTGCAGACCACCAAAACACATGAAGAATGTCGTGCATCCTCCTACGTTTCCCCATATTTCACCAGTTAGGGGTCTTTGACTCTTCCTACTTCACTGGACAGATCTCTTCACCCCTGTTGCCAATCCCTGCAATTTTTACCTTGTAAATAAATAAATAAATAGAAAAGTTATGGTGTAAACCATTGGGTATGGGCAAAAAGAATTGCTAAGAAGTATTGTTAGCATTGTGCGTCAACCTCATCTTCATCTGTAAATATTAATCATCATCTCCCTCTGATAACGCCATTCCTGCAGTTGACAATAAAGCCTGCTCCAGGCATTCTCTTATCACTTTCAACAAGAAAAAGCACTCTTGTTTACCGCTCCATATTTATTTATTGGCTAGGCATTCTAAAGCCTCGGCGAGAGATGCCATAGCTCTTGCAGTTGTGCAAATTTACTTCTATACTGCTTTATTGCCATGATATATTGCCGCAAGGTGTGACGGTACTTGAAAAAAAAAAAATCCTTGCAGGACGCCGTGAAAATCATGGCACGTGACCTGGTTCGAATGCGACGCCAGGTCAAAAAGTTCATCCTGATGCGGGCCAACATCCAGGCTGTGTCGCTGAAGATCCAGACGCTGCGGTCCCAGAATGCCATGGCACAGGCAATGAAAGGTGTCACACGTGCCATGCAAAACATGAACAGACAAGTGAGTGGGCACAATATCTCATCTACACAAACACCAGTTGTACGTAGGTCGAAAGAGAGATTTTTGCGGGATGACCGCTGTTTCAGCAAGTACACATATTATGTACAAGGTTAATGTGCAAGGTTGATGAATGTGCACTTTTTGTGAGCAAAATGAACTTCAGTCTGGTGTCAAATCAAATTCTCCAAAGGGGTGCTTGCATGGATTTTTCTAGTTGGCAGAGAGTGTGTGTCATATGACTGTGCATGCTGTCATCCTTCGATCCTGTCGCCACACTTCAATTCTACAGCCACCGAGTCCTTTCCTTTCCTTTTTTTTTTGCACATAGTGCGTGCGAATGTTGCGAATGTCCATAGCGATTTGATGACAGGTAGCAACTTGTGACCATCGTGACTGTCGTTGTGTCCACAGCTGAACCTGCCGCAGATACAGAAGATCATGCAGGAGTTTGAGAAGCAGTCCGAGATCATGGACATGAAAGAGGAGATGATGAATGATGCCATCGATGATGCAATGGGTGACGATGAAGATGAGGAGGAGAGGTCAGTGGCAACTAGTCTTACTTTCTTTCTCGTTTCTGCCCTGGCACTTTACGTCCTGACTAGAATTACAGTTTCAGTAGTTGGAGCTGCCTTGCTGCTGTAAGGGTGGTGGAATATGTAGTTCGTATGAACTGTGCTTCTGAAGAAAGGGCAGGAATTCAAACCATTACACAAGGCTTTGCTGATTTGCATGCCAGGTCAATGCTGGAAAATAAACGAGTACAGTATCTGACCTGGTGTCCGAAATATGAAAGTACTTTCAATTCACTTTGCATAGACCTACTGCATATAGCTGTTACCATTTAGCACGCTAGTTTTTGTGATCCAGGGCTCATGGTAGTATCTAAGATTGCAGCTTGTGTCTTATTCTTTTGTTCGTATTTAAAAAAAAAAGGTGCATTTGCTGCGAAGCAATGTGTTCATGTAGGTGTCTAGCCTTCAAACTTCACTGAAGTGCATCTGTTGATGAATTGGCCTTTCAGTCCACAAAATTTCCTTATTTCATGTTTCAGCTGGATCACAACTTAGCTAAGCCAACTAAGTTAACTAACAAGTAGCTGGAGCGTTTGTTAGCCCAAGATTTTTCTCAAATAGTGTGGTAAGAAATCCAGAATTTTTGTTCGGATGTCGACAGACTGTTTGAAGAACATGCTATCTTATAGTTGGGCTGTGCTATACACAATGTTAGTGCTGCTGCGAGAATACAAGCACTTCATTTCATCTCACCTCAAGACCTTTTTCTCCAGTTATTTTAACACCGGCATATTTTCAGTTAGACAATTGCTTGAATTAGCAGATTTACAAATGAATGATTTATGATTGATTAATCAGCCAATATACAGTGTGTCCACGCTAACTTTAGCCGGACAAGCTGCCCACCGGGATGCGAGCATTGTGGTTTCTAGACAGTATTCTAGATAGAGCGTCTAATCCAGAAAGGAGAAAAATATATACAGGATGCCCAAGCTAACTTAGCCAAGGTTTTAAAATATGTCGCCTCACTCTAATGACGATGCGACCAAATGCATGTTGTTGGCTATTGTATGGAACAACTCGCACTATTTTTTGTGTTGTGCTTAATTGCATAATTAGTCAAAATTAATTGAACAACTTTGCAAGCAATGAAGATAGGCAAAAAAGTCTGATTAGAAAGTTGTAGAATGGTCCGCAAAACGTCCCATTCAACAGTTCTTAATTGTTCATCCATTACATATCGGCTTCTTTTCACTCACTGCAGATGCCCGCGAAATACAGAAAAATACCACATGACATGCCCGCTTGCGCGTCGCGATTGCAGTGCTCTCAAATGTTCCGTGTAGGAACGAACAGAACATTTAGCCCGGTGTGCTGCCGCTTAAAAGGTGACAGGGCAGCAATGCAGCAGGCTGCGCGATATAGACAAGCAGTATGCTTCCCTTGTGGTGCTTGATAGCGACAAGCAGACCCAGTCCTTATCGCTTGTGCTCGCGTAAATCACCTTTTAAGCAGTAGCACACCGGGCTAAATGATCTGTTCGTTCTTACGCAGCACGTTTCAGAGCACTGCAATCGCGGCGTGCAAGCGGGCATGTCACGTGGTATTTTTCTGTATTTCGCGGGCATCTGCAGCGAGCGAAAAAAGCCAATACGTAATAGATAGAAAGTTAGAAACTGTTCATTTGGACGTTTCGCGGACTGTTCTACAACTTTCTCATTGGACTTTTTCACCTGTCTTTGTTGCTTGCAAAGTTGGTTAATTAATCTAGACTAATTAAGCAGTTAAGCACAATACAAAAAATAGTGCGAGTTGCTCCATGCAGCCAGCAACATGCATTTGGTCGCATTGTCTTAAGAGTGCCGCAGTATATTTTTAAAGCCTGGCTAAAGTTAGCGTGGACACCTGTATGTACTGATCAGTGTTAGGTTAATTAATACGTCATTTGATTGATTTACCGATCAGTTGATTGATTTACCCATCACTATATGTATTGGCTGATCAACCACTGAAAACGCCGATTCAGGTTGATCAGTCAACTAATAAGGTACGACTGCAATTCTCGCTTAGGATGCTTTTTCTTTTTTCTACTCCTCATGTCAGTGATGCCATTGTAAACGAAGTTCTGGACGAGCTGGGCCTCCAGCTTTCCGAGAAACTGACAGACCTTCCAGAAGCCGGCGGCACATTGAGTGCAGGGCCTCAGAAGGGCAAGCCAGCCGCAGCTGCTGTCAGCGATGCAGACGCCGACCTCCAAGCTCGGCTTGAAAACTTACGGAGAGAGTAGTCGTTCAGCCCTGTCCCACCACTTAAGGCGGTGTGTGCAAAAGCGCCTTTCTCGAAACTTGTATAAAAAGAAACATTTGCTTGCCGAGGATGCGGTCTTGGTGTCTACAGAAAGCACACTTTGAGCCTAATGCATATAGTGAGCTTTGTTTAAGGCCGGGTTTTTTTTTTTGCTTGTCTAATGCTACTGCCACGAGCAACTAATTAGATGTCAATAATTTAAACGAGTCAGGCCGGAAGCTGAGATTTTAGGTGTTATTGGAAACTAGCGACAAGGTTTGCAGGCTGTCCATGAACTGTTTAGTTTTAGGGCTTCCTAGCAAATTCAAGTAATTAACTAGAAGACGGAGCTGATAATGCTCTGACTATTGTTGCTGCGTTCCACAGCAGCTCATTATTAAATGGTTGTGAAAGCTTGGTTGGGGCATGCATTATAGAGTTGCGTCACAAACTTGCCAGGTTTGAACCAGCGAAAACCAAGGTTTGTTAAATTTTTTTTCATCACTGTGTCGTAAATACTTCGTGTTCCTTGTGGACAGCAGTGGACTGAAAGTTCTTTTAATGAATCATGTTTGGTGGTTTGCGCTGCCTTAGCACATAGTGAAATTGTAATGCACTATGAAATTTCCAGTGCATTTCGAGTTCAACACAGGAAGGAATGCAGAAACACAGTAGAATTTCTAATAGGCTGTGAAGGTTTTAATATATGCGACGCATCCTCTGCAGTTGTTTTGCGATTGCTTGTGCAAATTTGTTGTATTATATATTAAACCTGCTTTATCCAAGGCCAGTGGTGATCCCATTTTGTTGGTATTTTTACTGCGTGTCATTATGTTAGCAGCTTTTACACTATTAGCCGTTAATGGGGTGAACCTGTGGATCCGTCACAGTGGTGCAGATGTCCGCACTGTGAAGGAGTGCGAGGATGATAAGAGGGCAGTGGGATGGGGCAAAAGATATGTCAAAAATTGTAAAAGTTGCGGGGTTTAATTTTTAGAAACATCACGTGCTCAGAAGGACGCCAGATTCATTCAGACCAGCGGGGGTTCTTTAATGTGTGCTCGCGCCGCATAACACACGGGCACCTTTCGCGTTTCGCCTCCATCGCAATGTGGCCGCCGCGGTTGGGATTGAACCCAGGCCCTACAGTAATCGAGCGCCCTACACTGAGCCACTGCGGTGGGGGATCGAAATAGGTGCGGGGAGTGACCGTGAGGCTTTGCAGCTTCAACCCATCGCTGTGGGAAAAGTTGGGGCGTCACGGTGCGACACAAGAAGGCACTACGTGGTAAGGGCAAATGCTGTTATGGCATACGACTGCCGAGCTTAAAGACTTGGTTGAAAAAAAAAAAAGGAACGCCCATGTGCCGTGCGATGAAATTATCCCACAGCCCTCCTCTATAGTGGGCTTCTGTCTCTCCCTTCTTCGGCTAACTCCTTCATCCCACATCCGTCACGGCGCGGTTGGTGTGTCCACTAAGAATGCCTCTAAGGGCTATGCTCAAAATCGAATTTTTTTTTTATGTAGTGGCAAGAGAATAGATGAAGAGCTGAGGAGGCATTAAATTATAGCATGTCTGGTAGTTTGCTTTTGCTGTTTTAGGCCACTTAGGTTTGCTCCATACAGAATTTTTGTTTTAGGAGCTGTAACCACATTTCTGCTCACCCATGAAGTTTTACAATGACATACCCCTGGGCCTGTGACGTTGGCGGAGATGTTTGCACTGGGATCTGGAAGCCGTGACATGGCAGAAAGAGGGAAAATTGAAAATGGTTATGAGGAAAGAAGACGCTGTAAAGCTCACTTCAGGGTGCCATACAAGAGCAGTGGCACATCTTAACTTGATCACTGCAGCCGGAATGGAACACTGGATCTACGAATGGAGAGAATGACCAATTCCGTGTATATGAACTTTAAATTATTGCTGTCCGAACAACTGACATCTGGAACACTGGAACCGAAGTTAAAACCGAACTGCTAGCGCACCTAATTGCATTTGGTGTAACTACGCAAATCTACCATCACTTTATTCTGCAATCGCTTACTTTGTTCAGTAGCTTGCACTGCACTAGCAACGGAATAAGCATGTTACGGTTTTTTGGAAATGCAGTATACCATTCCATTAACCCTTATGGCAGCACATGTAGAAATTTTGTCACCATTTGGCAGTGTTTAAATGCAAAGTTCATCAAGTTTGCTGTAAAACTGTGCTTGGAAGCACGGAGTCACGGAGTTCTCACGGAGAGACGCTTCAACAGCTGGAGTCGGCAAGAGGAGACGGTAATGGCGGCCGATCCGCGATAGCACGATCGCAACCTCATCGTCTTCGCGGACAGCTTGCGCCACCTGGCAACACTAGGTGGCATTATTCCCCCCTCCGAAAAAGAAGGGCATCGCAGTGGTGCCGCCAGCAGCGTAGGCGCGCTAAGGTTCAGAAGGGAAACAGAGAAGAACGCGAGGAAAACGGAGCGCACACAGAGTCACAACGGAGGGCCGCTAAGCCGTTATCGGGCATAGTACGGCTTAAGCCGCACAACGTGCACAATGTCAGAGCTGTTGGGCTGTCGACGTCTCGGTTGCGCGGCACCGTCGGGAACCACTTCATAGGTAACATCACTGATACGCCGTAGCACTTTATAGGGGCCAAAGTACCGGCAGAGTAGTTTCTCGGACAAGCCCTGGCGGCGGACAGGTGTCCACACCCAAACTTGTTCACCGGGATTGTAGTCGACCTGTCGGTGTCGAAGGTTGTAACGGCGCGCATCAGTGCCCTGCTGCTGGCCGATGTGTACGCGGGCAAGCTGACGGGCCTCTTCAGCGCGTTGGGCAATTTCATGAACATCGGGTGCGAGTTGGTCGTCATCGAGGCATGGTAGCATCGCGTCAAGCATGCTCTGGACTTCACGTCCATATACAAGACGAAAGGGAGTAAAGCGTGTAGTCTCCTGGAGGGCCGTGTTGTACGCAAATGTGACGTACGGTAGCACCTCATCCCAAGTTTTGTGCTGAACGTCTACGTACATTGACAGCATGTCCGCAATGGTCTTGTTTAAGCGTTCGGTTAGCCCATTGCTCTGCGGATGATAAGCTGTGGTCTTGCGATGGCTAGTGCAGCTCAACGTAAATATATGGTCGATTAGCTGCGCTGTAAACGCTGTGCCTCTGTCGGTAATAACGCACGAAGGGGCTCCGTGCCGCAAGACGATGTTTTGCATGAAAAAGTCGGCGACCTCTGAAGCTGTGGCACAGGGTATCGCCTTGGTCTCGGCGTAGCGAGTCAAATAGTCAGTAGCGACTATGATCCACTTGTTTCCTGAGAGTGACAACGGAAAAGGACCGAGAAGGTCCATTCCTATTTGATCGAACGGAGAGCGGGGTGTAGTAACGGGCTTGAGAAAACCCGCCGGCTTAAGCGGTGGCGTCTTCCGGTGCTGGCATTCACGGCAGCTTTTTACGTACCTTTGGACATCGTCCGAGAGTCCGGGCCAGTAGTACATGTTGCGTATCCTGGCGAGCGTCCGGGAAAAACCCAGATGGCCTGAAGTGGGCTCGTCGTGGCATGCCAATAAAATGTCGGCGCGAAGATCGGCCGGAAGTACCAGAAGGTAAGCTCTTTCTTGGCCTCTCGAGTTCTTCTTGTATAAGATACCTTCGCGCAAACAGAAAGAGCCGAGACGTCGAGCGAAGTGTCGTGGTAGAGGCATGGCGTGACCTTCAAGGTTGTCAATCAGCGGTCGGAGGTCCGTGTCAGCCCGCTGCCGGGCTATTATGTCCGATGCATTAAGTATACCGAGGAAACCGCTGTCGTCGTCGATTTCGGGACCGGAAGAGTCGAGTGGTGCACGCGACAGCGTGTCGGCGTCTTCGTGTTTACGGCCCGACTTATATACGATGGTAATGTCGAATTCTTGGAGCCGTAAACTCCAGCGGGCCAATCGTCCAGACGGGTCGGTTACGACTTTGAATGCGCGGCCGTAAAGGTAAGGGCGAAATTTCATGGTGGCCCACACGACAGCAAGGCATTCCTTCTCTGACGTAGAGTAATTGCGTTCGGCGCGGGAGAGAGTACGGCTAGCATAGGCTATAACTCTCTCAATGCCCTCTTGGTGTTGGACAAGGACAGCTCCAAGACCGATATTGCTGGCGTCGGTGTGGATCTCGGTGTCGGCCTCTTCGTCGAAGTGTGCAAGAACGGGAGATGTCTGAAGGCGTTGGCGGAGCGAAGAGAAAGCCGTCTCTTGGTCTATTGTCCAAACGAAGGAGGTGTTGCTCCTGGTGAGGCGCGTCAACGGCTCTGCAATCCTTGAGAAGTCCGCAATAAACCGTCGGTAATATGCACAGAGACCCAGAAAACGCTGGACAGCTTTCTTGTCAGTCGGAGTAGGAAAATTGGCGACGGCGGCTGTCTTGTCGGGGTCGGGTCGAACTCCGTCGGCGCTCACAACGTGACCGAGGAACTTGAGCTCTGTGTAACCGAAGTGGCACTTCTGGGGCTTCAGCGTAAGGTCAGCGGAATGGAGGGCTCTGAGGACAGTTCGCAGGCGCACGAGATGCTGTTCAAAAGTTTCTGAAAAAACGACAACGTCGTCCAGGTATACAAGACAACTTTGCCACTTGAGGCCGGTGAGGACAGTGTCCATCATCCGTTGAAACGTCGCTGGCGCAGAGCACAAGCCAAAAGGCAGCACTTTGAATTCATAGAGGCCATCTGGTGTAACGAAGGCAGTTTTTTCGCGGTCCCGTTCGTCCACTTCAATTTGCCAATAACCGCTCTTCAGGTCAATGGATGAAAAGTACTTAGCACGCCGTAATCTGTCCAGTGAGTCATCAATGCGGGGCAACGGGTAGACGTCCTTTTTAGTCACATTGTTTAATTTACGGTAGTCCACGCAGAATCGAAGTGTTCCATCCTTCTTTTTAACAAGGACAACAGGCGAAGACCACGGGCTTTGGGAAGGTTGAACTACACCGTCGTCAATCATCTCCTGAACTTGCTTTTGGATTACTTCCCGTTCTTTGGCGGAAACACAATAAGGCTGCTGGCGGATAGGGCGAGCGTCGTCATACGTAATGATCCGGTGTTGCGTTAGGGGCGTTTGACGAACTTTCGACGAAGAAGCGAAACACTGTTTATACTCCAATAGCAAGTGCTCTAAGGCCAGGCGCTTTCCTTCGGGAAGGTTGCAGTTGATGTCGACATTCGGAACAGATTGGTCGTCAGTGGCGCGCGATGATTGGTCGTCAGGGGCCGCTGCCGCGAACGCAAAGCAGATCGGAACATCCACAACAGCTTCAGCGGTAGCGATCGCAGTTCCAGAGAAAAGGTGCCGGTGCTCTGGAGAAAAATTTGTAACAAGGATCGCAGACCGGCCAGCGCGAATTGTTAGTAAGCTTCGAGCGGCGCAGATGCCTTGAGTCAGGAGGAGCGAATGATTAGCCTCGGCGACTGCTTCAGCGTCGTGCAACTCAGCACAGGCGACTTCAATCAAAACACTGCTACGGGGCGGAAGTGTGACGCTGTCGGCGAAAACGCGAAGTGCGGCACTGCGTTGGCAGGAGTTGTCGAGTTCGGCGGCTTGCTCTGTGGAAAACATGACGATTCGGTTGCGCAGATCGATAATTGCTCCATACTCCCGCAGAAAGTCGATGCCGAGGATTAGGTCCCGAGAACACTCGCCCAGGACGATGCAGCTGACGACGAACGTGGACTTGCTGATCTGAACGCGAGCAGTGCACATACCCTTGGGCGTAACCAGATGACCGCCGGCAGTTCGAAGGTGCGCGCCAGGCCAAGGGGTAATCACTTTTTTCAGAATGGTCGCCAGTTGTCCACTTAAGATCGAATAATCGGCCCCGGTATCAACTAATGCGCTTACTCTGCGACCATCGATAAGAACGGGTATTTCTAAAGAAACGCGGTTTTTTAACTCTGGTGATGGCGTCGGCGGATTTTTGTCGGATTGTAGCGGCGACGACGGGAGGTCTTCAGCACAGCGCCCCCCAGCGACCTCGCCCCCGAAGGTCGCTGGTTTCAGTTTTCCCGACGAGGACTTGGCGATCGGCCCGGTGCCGCTCGCGAGAAGCCGGGAGGTGTCGGGGAAGAGCGCCTCGGTGAGGGTGAGCGCGACTGCCGCTGCACTCGGGATGGATTGCGCTGGTCCGCAAGGAATTCTTCAATTTCAGGGGGTCGTTCACCTTGACGGGGTCTCGGTGAGTAGGTGCGGAAGCCTTGGATGCCGATGCGTCGGTAATAACAATTTCGATAAAGATGACCTGGCTCTCCGCAGTGAAAACAGAGCGGTCGTCGGTTAGGTGCACGCCAAACGTCGGCCTTTCGGAGGGGTGCTCGACGATCCTCGAAGTACTGCACCGGTTGCACAGAGGGCCGCGGGGCTTGAGGCGTGGCGTGAATTGGTGGCGGCGAAGCGGGAGCCGGACGCCTTGCAACTTCGGCGTATGTCGGACGGTGGTAGTCCCCAGGCAGAGGTGGTACGTCGACCGCAGGAACAGGGCCCCGGAACGCCTGTTGCACCTCCTCTCGTACAAGAGCGGAGATGGAACCGAGCGCAGGCTGCGACGGGCTACAAAATTTGTGAAGCTCCTCACGCACGATTGTGCGAATAAGTTCCCGCAAATCATCAGGATGCTGTCCGATGGTGGCAAACGATGATGTGACTGCAGCAGCATGCACGGGCCGGTCGTAACTGGCGCAACGCTGTTGCAGGACCTTCTCCATCGTTGTGGCTTCCGAAAGAAATGCAGCAACTGTAGATGGTGGGCTGCGCACGAGGCCTGCGAACAGCTGCTCTTTGACGCCTCTCATTAAGTGCCGAAGTTTCTTCACTTCAGGCATGGCAGGATCAGCTCTCCTGAAGAGCCGCGTCATGTCCTCGACGTACATTTGTACGCTTTCGTTCGGTAGCTGGACGCGGGACTGGATTGCCCGCTCCGCTCTTTCGCGGCGATCCGCGCTGGTGTAGGCCTCCAGCAGGCGACGGCGAAACTCTCGCCAGGAAGTTAGAACTTCCTCACGGTTCTCAAACCACGTGCGGGCGCCATCCTCTAGGCTAAAGTAGACGTTTCTTAGTTTCGCGGCGTCGTCCCACTGGTTATAAGCAGCCACACGCTCGAAGTGAAGGAACCAGTCCTCCACGTCTTCGAAAAGGTCCCCGTGGAAGGCCTTGGGAACCCGCGGGGTCTGCAAGGTATAGTGGGCAGGTGTAGCACCGGCAGCTTGCGTGAGAATACCGGTGGCTGGTATCATGACTGTCGCGAGTGGTCCAAGCTCCGGTGAAAGTCCCTGCAGCCTCCGGCTGAAGCGGTGTACCGGGGTGTCAATCGGCGCAGGGCTGGCGGCACGGCTCCCTGGAGGGGTTTCTTGCATGGGATACTCGTACCCAGCACCTCCACCAAATTGTCACGGAGTTCTCACGGAGAGACGCTTCAACAGCTGGAGTCGGCAAGAGGAGACGGTAATGGCGGCCGATCCGCGATAGCACGATCGCAACCTCATCGTCTTCGCGGACAGCTTGCGCCACCTGGCAACACTAGGTGGCAATATGAAAGTGCTGCTGTGGTCCTACTGAATGCATTCCTTTCAGGATTGCAAGCGCATTTCCATGCGGTAATACCCAATTATTCACGTATACCTTTTTATCTCAAGGTGAAGCACATTTCAAACAAGCGGCTTGGTTAATTGTTGAAATTCATCTAAACCAAACTCTTCTTTGGCCAGAAGGCTTTGAGGGAGCTGCATATCTTTATGTGGCTACATCGTTGCACTCGGGTAAATGTTTAGTGCAATCATTTCCTTCGTTTACTATGTTTAGATTTATAAAAGCATAGTGCAACTAACTAGGTAATCCAATCAAACTTTCTGTAACTTAATGTGGTGAAAGGGCTGTATATATGTATGCCCTGTTGCGGTTATTGCTGTTGTCATCCCACAATGCCTACAATTAAATTAATCCTAAAGTAAAATTAACCCATAGCAACATTAAAAATGTGCTTCTCATTCCTTGAGCCAAAGTGAAGCCCATGAAAAAAAGGAACAAGAGATGCATGCACCAGGAGAATTTATTTACAATGAGCTTGGCAAGTGAGACTAATTGGGTTACACCCGCAAAAGTGACTGCAATTCAAAAGATCAGATGTCACACCACAGTTGATGTGGCATATTATGCACCATACAAGGTGGCAGGCAACATGAAATTTTAACAACAAAAACACAAATGACAACTGCTTTATGTACATATGTAGCACTTATCCATAATACCTGCATACAGTAAACACAGGCGACATCAAACCATCTGCACAAATATTACAAAGAGGATTTCTGTCATGGACTATAAAATTGACTTTCTCATTAGACAAATCATTCCAATTTTCAGCCATCTGCCTGGCTCAGGAACCCAAAAGACCCAAACGCTGTTGCAGTTATTTCATGGTGATGCAGAGCTGAATCCCTGTGATAAGCAACACATCCATTTGCCAGCTGCCATATTATCATAAATAAGTCAACCACGCAAGCAACTACCGAGCAGGCACTTCCCCGAAGAAATGGTAACATGTCCATGACACAGCTTTTTCACTTGTCACACGTGCGACCCGAGTCACAAGATGCAGCAGCAGCTGGCATGATGGAATGATGACAACAGTAGTGGCAATGGAACCTTCACTGGTGGTTGTTTGCAAGCTCCGTTGCTGTTTAAAAAGGCCTGTGATGGGTTTTGGCAACAAGGGCAGTTTCAGCTAACAGCAAAGCAGAAGTGATTGTTATCAGCAGCTCTGACCCTTCACTGCTGATGCAAACAAGGACCCCACTGTCACTACATACATCGTAGCAATCGTCACGAGTGCTGTCACAATTCGTGATGAAGTCTGTGCCTGATTCATCTATGTGAAGCCAGCACGCGGTAAAGTAGCACAGCAACACTCTCCCAACTATCGACCGCTGCAGTAATACAAGTGCGTCACAACCGTGACAGAAGCCGCTAACAGCACTGTCAACCAGCCATATCGAGCAGAGATTGTAAAGATGTTGGCACCCAGGTCTTGCCATTGAACACAAAGATGACATTGCGATCCAGGTAGAGCATCACGTGACCGAGTCGGTAGACCTGTTTGCCCTCTTGGAACCGGTGTGCCATGGGGACGAATAGCAGATTTTTCTCCTGGGCCTGAAAGCATCATGCACATGAGCAAAGTCTGTCACTGGGTTGAATGTGCGCAGCAAACACTGCTTGTTAACCCTGCTGCTAAATGCCCCCTTCCTTGCACTAATTTTTTTCTTCCGATTCTAGACTGATGCGAAAACCCAAGACTACAAGTATGAACTTAATAAAGGACTTGGTCAACTAACACCTACAGCACTGCTGGTGGCAGGCTAAGGTGATCACAATTACGTTTTGAAGAAGTGAATGCTACAGAGTATGCCCACAGTCCTTGAAAGTTATTTATTTACTAAATACTGCAGAAGTAGTGATCAATTTGTCAAAAGAGTCAATAGTTCTAATCACATAAGAAAGCAGCTTGTTCTATTCCTCAATTATGCATGAATAAAATGAGTACTTAAAGGCATTTTTTTTGGTGTGGTATGGAGTTAAAGATTCAGCATGATGATGCCTTGTATGTCGAGTAGTAAGCGGCATAAGATAAGGTTGAGGAGACCAGCACTACGTAGCACATTTTAACTTTATGGGTGCAATTTTTGCCAAAGAGAAATGAATTTAAAATAAGAAGCTGCGCAGTGATCTACCAGACGTGTTTGGTGCAGTGCATGCATGCTCTGTTCAGCAGTGCAGTGCAAATCACAGCTATGGCAGGGCGTCTGAAAGACTTCTGACTTACCCTCTGCTCGATAAGTTCCTTGAAGGTCATCTGTGCGTTGGCTGCAGTGGTAGAGCTTCGTATTGTCGGCATGTGCTGGAGGCAGAAAAGGTAATTCATTAGTATTGTGACTTCAGGTCCCTCTACAGAAGCCACACCTCTCTCCGGCAGGCTACACTGCCCAAGAGTTCAAAGTGACTCGTGAGTAGACATCTCAAGAATATCGCCGGAGTATAATGCAGTCAACAGTTGATAAGTACTATGTGTGAGAAAAGGAGCAAATTAAGATGATATGTTACACTGATGGGTGTCAAGACTATCTTTTAAACTGCAGTTTTGAAATCTCTGAGGAGCCTACTTAAAGGCACTGTGAAAACCACTTGGCCACACAAGGAGATATGTTTGAATGTCGCTGAACATGGCACAGTTCTTGTCAAATGGTTGAATTCATGGCCATGAGAACAGCAGCAAGCGAATTTCAGTTATATAGTAAACAATAGTAGCCCATTGCTCACCAAGTGCTTGGTGAGATGCAACAATGGGTGTTTGAGACAGCCATGAACGGAAAACGTACTTTTTTTTAACCCGGACTGCAGGACATGTTTTTTAAGCAAGCCTGAACCACAACTTCAGCAAGATCACAGCCAGCTACAGCAAAGAATTTTCCCACGATGCCAGATGGCACACATCAAAGACACTCACACTGTACTCTGGTCGTCCCCCGATTGGCTCCTGTGGCGGCACGTGCTGGGGTGGTGCTGGTCGGTACCCTAGCAGCCCGGGTGGAGCCTGTTGCCCAACTCCTCCCACAGGGGGTGCAACCGGAAGTCCAGACACGGCGCGGTTCATCATGTCCAGTGCCACCTTGAATTGCTCTGCAGCCACAAAGGTACGATCATAACCTTCAGCAGCACAGGCACATTTGCTGCAGGATCACCCAGTGAGCTACAATGACTCCTGGCCAGTGCCAACTGGGCTCACTCCATCCATTAGCAGATTTCATATCTCGTAACAAATTCTTTCTGTTGTCCACAACTGAATCCCCCAACCTCTAGTCACTCCAAACAGACAACTCATCATCTTGTACTTGCTTGCCATTTGCATAGGTGCAAATGGCAAGCGTACTGTCATAGAAAGAATTTTCCATTCTGTTCTCTAACTGGATGTTATGCCGTAAACAATGTAAAACCTGGTAGGTAGGTCTCAATGACACCGCCCACTAAACTATTTGCTGGGGCTGTTCTCGGGGCACTCCAAAGCTCTAAAATTTTCCATTCTGTTCTCTAACTGGATGTTATGCCGTAAACAATGCAAAAACCTGGTAGGTAAGTCTCAATGACACTGCCCACTAAACTATTTGCTGGGGCTGTTCTCAGGGCACTCCAAAGCTCTAAAGTGAGGATGGCTGCCCTTAGCTTCTAATCCCGCATGATCTGCTGCACACCCCCGACACTGCAATTCCCTGCCTGTTGGCTCACACAATTTATTTGTTGTTTGTAATGTACTAACTCCAGAACTAGGTACTGCATCAGAATGGATGTTCACAATACGCAAATTAAGAAGAAGAATAAGGTGGAAGTTAAAACAGAAACAACCATAAAATATAAAAGGACAAATATGTGAAACAGCATGCTGCAATACAAAATGAAACAGGCAACAATAGTTTTACACAGCAATCAAACACACACACACAAATACTAAAAGATGTAAAGCTCCACACATGTGCACATTAAACACCTGCACTAAAACAGGAAACCATGCCAGAAATTAAAACAAGCTATGTCTAGGGGGCGGGGGATGTCTCCCAGCACTTTACGGTACATTTTATGGTAGCTTATGACTTGAAACTGTCAGCACAGCGCTCAATACTGTTGGCAGACAGGAAAAGGGCAAGCACGTCGTAAATCACTGATCTCCACAGAAAGACAAAGCTTCCTCAATAGTAAGTCAACAGCAATTCCTCAATAGAAAGTCAATAGACATTCTTCAATTCTAACTCAACAATAAGCCAATAGCAATTCCTCAATAAAAAGTCAACAAACATTCCTCAATTGTGAGTCAACAATAAGTCAACAGCAATTCCTCTACGGTAAGTCAACAGCCATTGCTCACCGCGTACGCTGGGCTGCTGGAGCAGGGCATCCGAGAATAGTGACTTCCAGCCCGTGTACCACTTGGAGATCTCCTGGTAGTTGGGGCTGTGCTGCAGCCAGCCGGCGAGCACCTGCAGCCACTGGGGGAAGAAGGTCTTCTCCAGCAAGGTGGCCATGCTGGATGCCGGACAGAGGTCCTCCCATGCCATCACCCACTGCCACACGTCTGCACGAGCAGGAGCAACCGAGGGGAGGAGAAAAAAAAAAAGACAGTGTTCAGGCATGGCCCAATGCTCAAAACAAGAACATGCACCAAGAAAAAAATTCTCAACAGCATAAGCATGAATGGAGCACCACATTCGATATCAATGGCAGCTTAACAGGGTGAAACTAAGGGCGAGTTGGTACTGCATTTTCTTCGAAGCAGAATGTGCGAAACATATGTGAAACAAGCTAGACTTTTTTCACAGACTCCATGTTTTGACACAGACACACAGGGCTGTCAGCATCAATGTTTCACCCCGTATCTCGTCCGTCTTGTGCCGTGTTTTACAAAAAAAAGCAATGCAGCCCCGTGCAGAAGCGTCACCTCGTAACAAATACGTTTTTATACATTATAATGTCCAAGACACAAATGTGCTGCACCAAGCAGGGTATCAAATAATGTGTAATTCTTCCTCAGTGGTCCATGATGTGGCTCCACCAGACCGCAGCAGACTGACCACACCATTCTTTGGTGCAATGCTTGCTACATTGCTGTATTTATTACAGTCAACAAACCCTGCAGGATGCAACTCTACACTCAATTATGTATGACATAGCTATGGCCAGGCTGTACTGGTGGAAAGTGGAATAAAGTGGAAATAATCAATGCTGGAAGCATTGGTGCTTTGCACGAATACCTCCGCACCAATACCTTCACCAGTTAGAGACACACAAGACAACAGTGTTATTACCATTTGCATTAATTTGTTTACTTTTTTACCTTTATCAAACTGCAAAATATTAGCCTTCTGCTGCAGTACAATGTTCGTGCATGAAGTTACAGTTACACTATCACAATATTTCAAGAACTTTTTCAAAATATGTAATGCACCATCAATGGATTCATGAGAAACAGCATTATGAAAAAAAAAAATTAAAGTAATTGCCTCAACGTTACGGTGTGCGATTAAATAACTATTGCATAATTTATTTTGCATATACTGAGCATCTTTCATATTAACTGTAGCTAGTATACATTGTAAATTGTGGTGTTTAATGTCGCAAAGCAACACGTGGACCACGAGGAATGGCATACTGTAGGGCTCCGGATAATTTAGGATATTTGGGATCCTCTAACGTGCAGTGACATCACACAGCACAAGATCGTTTTTGCATTTCGACTCCACTCAAAATGCGGCTGCCGTCGCTGGGATTCACTTCCGCCATCTTGGGGATCAGCAGCCGAATACCAAAGCAACTAAACTAATGTGATGAGACTTCTGAGGTTAGTATAGTCGATTCGATACTCGTTAATTTGAGCCTGTCAGACTGCATAAAATATTCGAATTGTCATATTTACTTGCTTAGCGCTCTTTTTCTCCTAAAATAAAGGCTTCAAAAAGGAGGTGCGCATATTATGCAGAGATTTAGCGACCTCGTCCTAAAAAACTCTGCAAAGGTCATAACACGCACTGCATACGGAGGGTCGTTTTGTCTGGTGTGATGTCATCATGCCGCGCACTAAGTTAGAGGGATGCTGCTGTCTGCGCAATGGTGTGTTAGGCACTGGAAAGTCTGATGAGGCGTTACGATGCCTAATACTAGCTGGCGCGCCTATTACAAGTGGTGCAACACTGCGTTATAAGTCGAAAATGGCTGTTTCTGGTTTTGCGGCGAATGGTCCTATTTCATAAAAACCTATTCCACCAAAACTCCCAGGGTGCATCACGGCGGCTGTGGTGTAGCGCAACTGCTTGTGAAATAGGTCTATTTGGCTGTTCCTGCATTGCAACCCTAGGTCTTTCAATTAACCAGGCCAGTGCCAACTTCTGGTTAAAATTATCCGGATAAAATTTACATAACATAACAAAATACAAAACACAAAAATCATATGAATTATCTAGGATTTTAAATTAGCCGAGCCCAAATTATTGAGGTTCTACTGCAAAGCTATGCTCAAGTAGTGCAAATTAAGAGATATTGAAAGAGATGCATTTGTAGTTTATAAATCTAAGGAAGTGGTTTCTCATGTTCAGTGCAATATTGTAACGTTCTAGATGATAGCGAACATTTAAGCTACGTGCATTTTTTTAAGCAATTCTTATTTCTGTTGCTGTTTCTTTTTTTCTCTACTGTAACCACTCCTGCTTGGGCCCCAGAGGGGCCAGCAGCCTATGGAACTTAAATAAACTAACAACAAAATAATGCTCTAGCAGTGCTGTTCCCGCATGCATAAGTTGCACAGAACCTCCACCATCACAAGGACACACTATTACAAACTATTATCCATACCATGCTGGTACTTATCCATAAATGCATATGGGCTTTCTTGGCCATGAGCATCTGCGAGTGTGTAGTTAACAGGTCGTTAGTGGGTTGCATCTCTCTAGTCTAGAAAAATAATACAGCCTAGCACGTGACTTACTAAACACAGTGCGAGTTGTTTATGCTAGTGGCATGAAACCCATTGAAGAAATGAAGGACAAAGCAAACTTTAATGTTCAATAGAAAAAATTCATGCATTTTTTTTTTGGCTAATGGGAATGTGAAGTGCAATACGTAGTGAAAGGAAAAAATTTTTAAAAATGTGTGCTATTAAAAAGCAGATTCTTAGGTTCAAAACTGTACACAGCTGGAGGTTCTCCAAATTGGTTCTGCGAAACCCTGGGGTTTCACAGAGTGTTTTTTGGATTCTTCAAGCACCCCAATCCATGCACGCCTTTTAGAAGCTGTTGGAGTTCCCCCCAGAAACTAAAAAAAAAAAGGGTAAAAAAATTTCTAGTTGCACATGCCTTGAAAACACTCAGTATATCTGGAAATCAAATTTGGCTATCCTAGCTGTTCGCAGGCAACTGCCAAAAACATGAAGCAAACAATATTCTTTGAGGAGAGCAACATATCGTGGTGGCTGACCCCCAAGCAATTCTTAACGTGGTCATCAAACGCACATTTGGCCATTGCACATTTTCTGCAATACACATCAATTAAAAAATAATTATGCTGAATTGCATTGATCTGGGTATTGAATAGATCCATCATAAAAAATGTGACAGGTGACGATATCCCAGCCTGATCAACTCGTCACATCACCACAAAAACTGTGACGGGAGACAATATGCCAGCCTGTTTGCCTCGTCACACCCGTCACAAAGATTGTGACAGATGGCAAGATGTCAGCCTTGCACCAAAACGACAAAATGCGGTCGCTGACCCAGGTGTTGCTGGTGGGGGTTGATGGGCATGGCCTGCAGGGCGAGCGCCAGCTTTGGCAAGATGTTGGCGACGACAAACGCCTCCAGGGTCCCCTGGGAGAAGACCGCCCGCCAGGGCTCCAGGATGAGCTTGGCCGAGCCGTCGCTGGGGTGCCAGGCACTGAGGGCATTGGCCAGCTTGAGACGGATGGGGGGGTACAGTGGCTCCAGTCGCGACCCTGCGTGCACAAAAGACAGGCTGTGAGACAACACGCCAACATCAGTGTCCATGATGTCCATGATATAGGAATTGTGAATACGAATCCAAATACCCAGTTGGAACTGATGGAATACCACTGACTTTTCAGAAATTCTGTCCATGGCAAAACCACAATATCTGGACAAATTATCCAGAGATAGAGTTTGAAGTGCTGGAAAATAAAAGTACAAAAGTGTGTGTTGCTTAAAGCACAGACCGGTCACATTCCTCAGCTTTTGTCGTCGGATGCAACGTGACTTGGACCCCCACACGAAAGCCCCACGAACCCCACTTGACGAAAACAAGACGGCCGATTACATGCTTCAAATTACTGTGACGCAAAAGTGATGGTTTTCCTCTTTGTGTTTCATACTCTACGGCCGCACCCGTGGCACTCTTTCTGCTGCCTTCACACCTCTACACCAGGCCAACTAGGGTACTGGCCCAGTGGTTAGAAAATCCGCCCTGCATTTGGGAGGTGCTGGGTTCTATCCCCAGTGCTAGATTCCCCTTGGCCTGGTGCTCGGCTCTCCTGGGGTAAAACTCTTGAGAAATCTATATTTGGCAACTCCTCCCACCGTTTCTTCAACTGGATCATTGATCCTCAAGCAACTAAAATCCGCTTTGTGCAGTAAAACCCATCGTGGCCCTTAAACCAAGCATTTCATCCCAGAGAAAGATGAGCACCAAGCTGGGGGAAAGCCTGTGGGTGCCCGAAGGCACTGGGATCGAACACCACACCCCCTGCAAGCTCCGCCATCTTGTTTTGGTCAACTGCGATATGCGGAAAAGCCCACTCAGGGATTTTCGTGCGGGACTTCTGAAGTGAGGTCAAACTGAGGTACCACCGGAACAGCAAGGGATGGTGTAAAAATTCTGCCTATAGCATGATGCATTGTAGCCCACGCACATCTGATATGCACTTAATGGTAAGCATGACAAGGATATGAGGGCCCATGTCGCTAGGCAAAAAATATAACCTGGTCACATAAATTCGCTTTCTGAGCTTCGCCACCAGCACCTGGACACGATGGCTATCGGCCGCGCATATGCCATCCGACCGCAACCAGTGGTGCACTGCTTTCGGATGCCGACTGAGAGATTGACCCCGACAGTTCTGTAACGTACCCATCAGGGGGAGCCACGGATGCAGCCACGAATGAATCGGCACGGTGTCTGTCAGTGGATTCCACGCCTCAACCTCGGTCTGCAGCCTCGGAAGCACGAACTGTTCGAGAAGGTTCTCCAGGATCCATCGCGGCAGCAATGGCATCCACGTCTCGAGCAGCTCGATCACAGGGTCGCAGTCTCGCGGACACCACGCCCTGATGCCATGCAGAAAAAACGCAGGCTCAGGAGAGGACTTTCAACAAACACAAAATACACCCTCTGTATCTGAAGCAGTAGATTACTTACAAACAGTAAAAGCTCACTGTGAAGAGAATAAGGTTCACATACATGAGTGATACATGATAACATACAAATTGTATTGATTGATTGACACAGGAAACTGCCTCTGGGCCTCCATTTTTAGCACAAAATTTGAAGTATGTTCTGTTACCGCATTATTGCGCGAGTGACGAGTGTGCATACACCAGGTAAATGCTTGCACACTTCTAATTACTTTGTCATTGATGCAGAACCGACTCCACAGATGTCCTTTGTCCTGACAGCTCTACTGAACACAGCAAGTCTGAATGCTCAGAAAGGACCGCTGTTTTTTTTTTTTTTCTCCCCCATTCATTTCCTTCAGCTTACTCAGTGAGGAGTTAAGACTTACAGCACAGCTTGCCGCACTGGCGGCATCCACGTCTCCCAGATCAGGTGGTGGTACGGGTCTTCCTCGGGGGAATCCCGATGGTCGTGCAGCCGGCTTCCGCTCGTGTCGAGTATGTCCTTCCAGGTGCAAAACATGCTGACGTGCGCATCCCGCTCTTTCAGTGGTGACCACGACTCTAGCTCCTTCTTCACCTGAAGGGAAATGAGCGAGGTTCTTGGTAACTGGGCACGGAAAAGGCTTAGCTACCCAATTAAGGCGGCAGATACTGTATGTCTCCATTGGCAAAGAAACACCAAAGTTGTTTCTGTAAAGGGAGACACGGTATGAATGGTGATTGGCAAGATAACGAAGTGCATTCCAGGAGGAGGGAAACGCAGCAGCTAGCAGCAGGATGTTGGGTGGACAATGAGATCCGTAAATTTCTGGGGATAAAATGGCCGCAGCTAGCACAAAATGGGATTAACAGGAGATCAATGAGAAAAATCTCTATCCTGCAGTGGCCCTAGCCGGCTGATGAAGATGATGATGCCATCTTACTGCCCCGCAGGGCTGGAACAAGGAGGCTGAAGAAAACCCTTGAAAATAAATTAAGGGCAGTTCAGTATTTATTTATTTATTTATTCACAGAATACTGCAGACCGAATCGGTCCAAGCAGGAGAGGGTACATACATTTCTTACTAAGCACTATGCCTTGGAATCAGCAACAATGGTGAAGTTACAATTTGCAACAAGAAGTATGCTATGGAAAGGAAAATGATAGGGGTAGGCAGACAGAAAGAGTGATATACGTGGGTTATAGAACAAGATAAGCTTAACAATAACCCAGTGGAAATAGAGCAAGGAGGTGGGCCTGGGCGGGGCATGTAATGCGACAAACAGATAAATGACAGACTGCCAGGGCAACAGAGCAGATTTTGTGCGAAGGGAAGCGTAACTGGGAGGCAACTCCCGAGCCAGCTGGAGAGATGAGATGTGAAGTCTAGTGAGTTTGGGTGGTCACAGTTGGCACGGGTAGGCATAATTAAAGAGGATTAGGGTGTGATCTATACTCTGCAGGTAATGTAATCTGGCTGATGATGATAACGACATCACAGTGCTATATGCAGCACTAGGCACAAAACACTGTTCACCGATGAGCTCATCGTAAGGTGACATCACATTGAGAAGCCCGATTACATTCAATGTCTTACATAAGCTCGTATTAAGGTTCCCAAAGCAAACTGCTGCCGTGCCTAAACAAAGCGATGCACTAAATTTTTCTACACTGCACAACAGTGACTTCGCCTCCAGGTATGAAACTAGAAATTGGCATCTCAATACCTGTGGAATGCCCTTACAAAGTGGAGCAGCTGGGTTTGCAGAGATTAAAGATTACAGCAGCACCACCAGCAGTAGCTGTACCAGGGAATTTTTTTTCAGCTGCTGTACTTCACTGCTATTTGTAAAGGCAGTACCACAAAAACCCGTATTAATACGAGTTTTTTTTTTCCGGATTTTAGCACATCAGGTTTCCACCTCATGTCACATGTAGATCCAAAGAATTTTTTTAGCCCAAATCTACAATTCTGGAGTTTTGTTATAATTCAGTGCTGTCACCATCAGACTTGCAGCGAGAGGAGGTGCTATCAAGCGCCTATCTAGCACCTCACACGATGTCGAGACCGTGAAAGCAGCACTCTGCCGCTTTCAAAAGGAAAATAATTGAAGCTGCTCAAAGCATCAGGCCCACGTCAAGCGCTGCTGCATGGACTGGATGAGGTGGAAAGAGCCTGCAGTTACTGCTGCCGGACGACTGAAGCGGGCCTCTCCAACTATGTTCTGTAGTTCGATCGCGGATGCCTCGGCCAGCATTTCCAGGAGCTCGTCGGTCACGCTTTCAAGAAATGCGGGATACCAGATGCGGTCGACGGTATCGAAGACTAGTTCCTATGAAAAGACATCTCTGGCAAGGAGCTCTCAGAAGATGGCACATCTCACGACCATGAATGCTAAAGTGTAAAATGCACAGACAATAAATGCTTTCTATGAGCTTTCCTCACTCACATTACATGCGGATGAAAACTTTTTTTTCGTTTTTGCTATCCCAAATTACACCTCGTATCATACGTGGGTCCATATTATACGAGAGTTTTTAAGGTATGCTGAGAATCGTCAGCAATTCTACTACTCTATTTGTTTTTCGCAACAGCACACTCACAGACAGTGGCAAGAACCCACACAAAGACTGCATTAGTCGTAGGCAAAAAAAAAAACTCCCATTCCTTAAAGAAAGAGTGGTGCAATTTTACCTCTCAAAGCCCAATTTGCAATCATGCAAAAGTACCAACTAGCCCGGCAACTTGCCCTTCTAAACTCCGTTTTGCCCACATGTTCAAAAAAAAAAAATTCCCTTTATGGGCTGTAAAAGAACATTTTTGACTGCTAATCACAACAATCGCTGAAGTTATGCCACAAAATAATGCACACTGCTTGCTCAGCTCGTACAGCTCTTGTGGTTTTGGTGAGAGTCTAAAGCCAAACGGCGCACTCACCATGGGGCACACCAGAGTTATGGCCAGGTCCGAAAGTCCATACATCTTGTACTCCTCGTAGTATTCATCTTGAAATGTGTGAAACATCACTGCACACTCTTCCAAGGTCAGGGGCTCCACGTGGTCCTCTTGGCTTCGGTCGACCATCCTAGAATGATTAATAAAAAAAACAAAAAACAAAGAGAAATTAAAAGGTGAAGACCTTGAACTGACAGGCTTCAATGGTCCCTTTTTAAGTAAACAGAGAGGTACACAAAAAGATTAAGGCATTGAGCACTTAAATTTAACCAGCCATCTTTCAATTGGAGTTTTAGTATGTTCTTTGCATTGCATCTCTCATAAAAGAGCTGTATATATATACAGTGAAACTTTGCTGATATGTGTAAATAAAAAAGGAAAAACATTATCCGTCAAAATGCATGATCCAAACCACCCAATTTAGAACAATGTAGCCGATGAATGAGGTACGAAGGCATTTATTGAATTTTCACTTCATAAAAATCTTGATTAGCAATTCTAGCAACAAAGTCTACGCAGCTCGTCTCCTAGCGCTCACCGAATTCAGTACGCATTGGTGTTGTTCTTGGCGGAGAAGAAACTTCAAAACACACAAGGTCCATTTACAGCGACGGCAAACATTTGTGATCTCTTCCTCGCCTAAGGATGCTTCGCCCCCTTGCACGAATGCACAGCAGAGAAGCTGCTGTGCAGCTGACTGTCTTGGCGTTTTTGCTCTGTGTTCCCCAGACCAGGCCCGCTTGCACATACGCCCGTCTGTGGAGTGTGGAGTGCCCTAAGGCACTCTGAAGAAGCTGCTGCATTTATCCTTTTCATTTAATCCTCTTAACACCAGATGGCACTAGAATTCGTACCTAAGTGCACTAACAATATTAACTATTGGCAAATGAACTTGCACATGGGGAAGTACACATGCTTCTTGTTCACCTCAGCCTTTTAAGGGGAGACACTGGTCTTTGGGACCAAAAAATGACCCTAAAATTAATTTTAAAAAATGACATTTTTGGAGCCTGTAGCTATTATTCTTCAACTCTACGAGTTCTCTCCTCCATGAAATTTGTATTTTGACCATAATATTAAATTGAGATGACTGTGTGGGCTCAATTTGTGCAGGAGCAGACGATTTAACACCATGAAAATTTTGGACACCTGGCTGTCTTAGTGCGTCAATATCTCAACGTTTAGGACAGATAGACATATCATATTGTTTGCTAAGGGAAGCTGAAGGCACAATGTATACAATAATCGAAGCACAATTGTTCAATCACGCTTCAGGAATTTATAATTTTGCGAATTTTATTTCTGCATGATATTCACACTTTGAATGCTGCTATTCCAAGTGCTGTAAAATTACTAATGAGGGTAAAATTATAAAACTGCTGTGATTACTCCATTCTTTACTCACCACACTATGTAGCCACAGTTAAAAATTAATTTTTATTGAGCCATTTTTTCTGTACCGAGGTACTAATAAATTACTCATTAAAACTAATTATCTTAGGAACTAACAATTTAATTTAAAAAGAAATTTCATACTTGAAATCAGTAAAAAAGAAACTGAGCAAGTTGATACAGTTTCATTAAGATTGAACTAAAAATAAGGAAAATAGGTCTAAGACCAGTGTCCCCCCTTAAGCACACAAATTCCCAGCAGTTGCACTAATTACCGTTACGAAATAATTGCAGCAAAGGAATATCACTCAATGATAAGAACTGACCCAATTAATATTAAGTGCAAACAGTGTCTTTTAATTACTCTGACATTCCATCTGCCCTTTGTTAGCGGAAGGTGCTTACACAATCGTGTTCTGAACTGATCATAACGACGAACCAAAAAAACCATCTCGTTTTAACCAACTCACGTCTTGACGATGTCACTGAGCTTGGCGAGTCTCCGCTCTTGCTTTTCCTCAGCTGTGATGAGCTCTTCGAGGCGTTCCAGCTCGTGCTGAAGGTTGATGGTGCGGTCATCCTCGTGCTTCGCCTCGCGGTCATTCTGCACGATCCTCTGCTCCGTCATGTCAACCAGGAGCTCCAGGTTGTTGGTCAGCTCCGGCACCGAGAAGTGCGATCCGACGGCGCGCTTGAGCTCTATTTCTTCGCGCTCATCGGGCCTTGAATGCTGCTGGTGAAGTTCGTGGTAACCTGGGAGTAGCACAAATAACAGAACGCGATTAGCCGCCTCCAGCCAAGCACAATTTTCATAACTAGTTTGAGACCAGTGACTATTAGTTTTAGCCAGACTCACGTGAATGGTGGCTTTTCAGTTAAAACCCAATTTGAGGTGAACAGTAATTTTCTTCCAATAATTATGGGGTGAATATTCCGGACACCTTTGTGCAGAAAAATGGGGTGTTGTGGATTTTTGAAAACCACTCACTTTTCCAATCACAAAGTAATTAGTATACACAGTAAAATGAAAGAGTGCACATAAGTTTTCAAACACAACTGTAAAAATTTCAAACAGAGCACCCCCCGAGCACAGAAAGCAATGTCAGCTTGCTTGGTATCAAATAAAGATAAACAACAATTACAAAGTCACAATAATCTGTTTCATACATCAGGTACAATGCTGTGAAAGGTACGGAAAAATAAAGGGAGGCGTCTTACTCCGCGCTTGTTCCGTCGCCTAGTGGTCTAAGGAGAAAGCGACAGCTTGTCGTCAGCAGTAAGAGTGCATTTAATCAAGCTGATGACAAATGTGTCATGTATTAAGCCTGCAGGCAAAGCCTTTATATGTTTCGCTCGCCACAAGGAGCACACTACATTTTGTTCGTGGATGCAGGCAGCGCAAACAAGAGAGCTAGCTTTGACAGCGTTGCACCTGATGTATGAAACGAAGTATAAACAATATTACTAACAATAATAACGAAAACATTCATCATCCATTACGTAATCAAGTCAAGTGTTTGGAGGTTACATTAAACATTCAAATCGAATTCAATACCGAATGTTTTACTTTTCACTCAAAACTAGTTCCAACTGCTAAAAGTACGATGCCAGTTCAAATCACTACAGCTTACAAGAATCGGCACACGTACCCGACAGCACCCGTTGTTCTGGCCCAGTCATGTCAATGACCTTGACTTTGCTGAGCTTGCTCTGCGGTCCTGTCGATGGTTTCCTGTACACCCCTTCCGACTTGACCTCTTCAATCGTCTTGTAGACATACGTCACCTTCTTCTCACCCTCCTTGTAAGGTGTAAACATGCAATGCCATGAACACCGAAGCTCAAAAAAAAAAAAAAAATCTTCCTACCATGAAATTCATCACAGGTAACTATATTTCCATTCCCCGTCAAAAATATTAATCCTGAAGCCTGAAATTTCCTCCACTGCACTTCCACAGCTGTCAGCGGACAGAGCCGTCAATCAACAGACACACTGATTTTACACGACTTTGGTTTGGATAAGCTGACGACACATGCAATGAAAACCACCATGACAGACGGGTGCGCAACACCAGAACAAGAAACATCTCGGCACCTATCTGAAACAATTCAGCACTGTATGGATCTGGCGGCAATTACTTCGATTCAGCTTTATGTGTAATGTGTAGAGAAGCAGTTCTGAAACATAAAAACTCATTTCCCGTGCGCAGAACTGCCCAGAGGGATTCTTCTTTTCAGTTTTCACACTTATGTGCTGCTCAGTCTCATGGTTTACACTATTACCTTTCCTGTGGTATGGGTTATGAGGTTATGCCGCGACTATAACTCCTTGCATGGTATCTGAAAAGGGTGCTTTACACATGCTATGTATGCTATGACGTCGTCTCAAAGTTGTTTGTGCACTTGGAAACATGTCACACAAAGATAAATTTTTTTTTCATTGCTAAATGACGATAATGAATTCAACTGACTGATCTCAAAGAGTAACCTAAATGCGACCGCGAGAGCTGAAATTAAAAAAAAAGTTATCGGTGGAAAACAAAATGCTCCATGTGAGATCACAGCAGTCATGCAAAGTCAATTCCAGAATGTCCACTAATCCTCCTGTCACACCAGAAGATGTGAAATCAGAAAAAAGAAGTGCCAACCAAAGGCTGCAGTAAAAAAATATTATACATAGACATTTCGACTTCTGAACAGTAAGCTTGAAACGCAAACCTTATGTGCGGTTCAAATTGTCCAAGGCATTTTGCATACGTGCAAAAACTTACAATTTCTTTTTTACGCCAACCTTTGTTTGGCAATTCCTTTTGCTGTTGTGACATGAACTTACTATCCTACCAGACGAGGTTTCGCCAAATCTTAAGCTACATCTAAATTCCGTGCTATTTAAGTTAGATGACGTTAGCATCTAATGTCAATGACTTAACTGGCTGTTAGAAACATTTAATGACAGCTGTGACTGAATAAGCTCTGTGAACTCATTCAAAGGTCACTAGTAAAAACAATCACTGTGCAATAACAATCCGTACAAACCTTAAAAAAAAAAAATTCTAGCATTTGATATTACACTCAGGTTAGCTTCAGCAAAAACGGCTGTATCCGCACCAAAAACTGTTGGAGGTACTCACCCAGGAAGTCACTGTGACTGTTTGGAATGAAAGAACACCTCATCACAGCAGAAATTTCACTAAAGCAGCCGAGTCCAGCATAACAGCGTAGCAGACTGGCCCTTCAACACCGAAAGAGGACTGGGCAGACCTTTCTATGCTTTATCAATGGCATGTACGGAGCAAAAATATGAAACAAACAAAAAAAGAAAACTGTAAACTGCTTTCAAAAGAGGTATGAATACCAAACCGGCTTCAGTCTAGATCAGCTACAATAGTGCATCGTGGACCACATTTTTCACAGCAGATATTTAACATGGCATATGCTTTTGCAGTCACAAATATTTGAGCCCACATTAATTTACAGATGCCAATCAGCCACAAACTTTGCATAGCCTCAAATCACAGAGCCCGCACAGAACTTCCACTTCACCTTGCGCTTTCGCCATTGGTTCAACTCAGTTTGGGCTGGTTTGCGGCCCATGGAATCCTCCACGGTTCCTTCGGTCACCAACAGCTTAGGCCCCGCGGTCTCTGGACCGTAGAGACCGATGGCTCCCTTGCCCTTGCGAACCTTCGCTTCTATGGGGGCCGAGATGCCCTGAAGGTCCCGGCCAAGACCTCTACCCGGTTGGTAGCCCATCTGGAAAAAAACCGGGAAAAAAGATATGCTGTCATGCCAACGTTCCCCGATGTCACAAAAAGGACCGTTACAATGCAAACCTGGAGCTCCAGCATGAAGTATATGATGAATGTGATCAAACATCAAGAGTGATGAAAGATGAGGCAGTCTTACGCAGGTCTACGAGATTAGAAAATAGCCCTGGGCAAAAATCACGGCTTCTCTAAGGAAGAACTCTAAAATTAAGTTCCTGCATCAAAATGGTGCAGGCAAAAATCAGTATGTGAATGTCCTTGCTAAGAGCCGGAGGGATGACCATGGCAAATAACAAGAAGGTTTGCGATTACAGTATTTTATCAAGTATGATAACGAAACTACATTATACTAACAAAAAAGAAAATCGGTGTTCAGAAGAGCATTACTATCATGCACCTAATTGAGAAACCATGGTAAGAAAATGCAAACACGCATGAATTAACTTTAAATCCTCTTTTCTTTTTTGTTAATGCCATGACATGCTATCAAAGTCATTCAGCTTCTTACACTTTATTCATGATGTCTTCACACATCTGTAACGTCAGTATGCCTAAGCTGTAATATATTTTTATAATGACCTTTTACAAACAACTTCTCCATCCTATTTACTCTTCATTTGTATGGTCTACATGGCCATTTTTCTTTTTTGCTACTGCACAAAATGAATGTTACACCTACAACCCCCCATGGTAACACCCCATAGGTTTGGTAGGTATTACAGTACACTAGCAAATAATGTACACTTTGATGCAGGTGAAAATTTGTTTATGGACACATATACACCCCCTATGGTGCAAGAAGGGCTGCACTTGGGTGGATGTTAATGAGCAATTCCCCACTTTTTACACCCTGTATAATGCCTAAATGCTTTGTCTAACCATGTTCAGAATGCATATTGTTTGTTATTTGCTTCTAACAGAAAAAGCCCGGAAAAGTCTCCACCCTACATGGCGTAAGGCCTGCACTTGGGTGGAGGCTAATGAGCAATTCCACCTTTTTTACACCCTGTACAATGCCTAAATGCTTTTTCTAACCATGCTCAAAAGCATACTGTTTGTAATTTGCTTTTAATAGAAAAAGCCCAGAATAGCCACTGCCTTTAATTCCTATTTTCAACAGTAATCCACTAACTGCTACATGATGAACAGGCCGTATTGTGCAGATATGTTAATTAATGCTAAGCTAATTAAGTCTCAAACGAGTTCTGGGAGACAAGCAAGAAGACATTGCATAAAGTTACATAACTAACAGCTTCAAACGCTGTCAGCCAGTGCTGCATAGAGAAGTAGACTAGAAGGAACATACAAAAACAATCATCTATAGTTCAGCTGTGTGGTAAGATGTTTAAAGGCAAAAAGTGCAAAGATTAAAGGCAGTTTTAAAAGTACTGGTAAAGAACTGCAAAATATGTTGATGTTTTTAGAATTAACAAGGTATTCAAATGCCAAGTTTTTATCAATTAAAGCTTGTTGGAAATAACTGTGATCAAATGATGCGATGCTGGGGATTTTGAAACAAGGAAAAAAAAATGACAAGGTAATTAGTATTTGCACTTCTACTTCCCACTCTATTAGTACTACAAGCTGCACCTGCCTTGTCTCGTGTGTTTCTTAGCATCTGTAACAGTCTTAATATTTGTTACCTTTTAACTACTTCAATAAAATATGGCTAAAAATTCACTGATGGTGTTAGACAGCATAGTGCACAAAGCTTTAAACTGAGCCCATATTTTAACTTGCGTCCCTTTAAAAAAAATGTCCCTTTCGGACAATCTGGTGTCACCGAAAAGGACGTTTTCGAAACACGTGAAAGTTAGAATGTGGACAGTTAAGTTTTACAAGTGCAACATTTAGTCCTTAAGTGTTGCATTTACAACATGCAGGTCACGCATTGCTTTGGGTACCTCTCCTTCTCTCCTCTTCCAGTGCAAATGAAGATTATTACTATTACTAAGTTTCAGTACTAATCACAGTTCAGCAAATAAAAAATATGCATTTTATACAGAACAGCATAAAAGTGCCTACATGCTTTTCATGTGTGTACAACACTTTCGTGAATGCTAAAGGCATTAACAGCTTTTTCTAAACGTAAATGGTTCCATGCAAAAAAACTGATTTACAATCCTTTTACACCATCTAAAGTCAATAACTGCTCACTGCACTAATTTTGGGGTTGGGCTAATCACTTAGCACAAAGATATAAAAAGGGTCTGCTCAATGATCCGTTTCACACACGCAAAAAAAATCAGCCAATCAATTTAAAAATCCTCTCAATCATTTCAGAGCCAATCCTATGAGCAATTTCATACATCTGAAAGACCTCATTCACATCGATGCTGTGTTGGTGCTTGTCACTTAGAAAAAAAAAGGGGATTAAAATAAAACGGCTTTGGGATGTGGTTACCCCGTAACAACTAACTAAGCCGTCAAGGATTCCTTCAGCATCCTTCCAGCTAACTGCACAGCCAACAATCTTTCACCACACGAGCCCTGCGGCTAGGCTTGCCACTCAGTGGGCAAGAATGGGATAAGCATATGGCTTCGCTCGACGAGCATTCCGCAAAAATCAATTGATCAATCTCACACCTGAAGGAGTAACTTAGCTCCAATACCCTTCGTGTGTCGCTCCCAGTTGCCGAAGCCACTGAAAAAAAAAAGAGAAAGAGAGAAAAAAAAACGAAAGTCAGGACACTGCATGAGACACAGACCGCATGTGCAAAAGACGGCTTTGAAATGAAGAAACAGCCTGTTACCGATAGTTGGAGTAGTGTCATCCTGAATCGGATTCCTCTATTAGCAAATCTACTGACACTTGGTAGCTTGGGCATTAGTAAATGAATGAAAAATAATATCGCCCGGCCCAAATCTACTGACACTAGAGGCACTAGTTCGCTTCAAGGTTGGTTACAAGCATCCACGTGAAGCCATATTTGCATGGCTCTGCCTATCTTAATTTGCTCTGAGGTGATCACCAACAAAGAAATGGTACAGTGAAACCTCGTTAAGATGTACTATAAGGAACAAAAGTGGTATACTCCATGCAGCCGGAGCCGTAGCAACGGAAAACTGCATCGTAACACCATCTAGAGGCGGCATCTGGGATCGAGACAGCCAATGAGAGCCCTTTATTATCTGCAGAGATGTCGCTTGACTCGTTTCAATGTTTTGCGCTTTAGATGGTGTTACGATGCAGTTTTCCGTTGCTCTGGCTCCCGCTGCGTGGAGTATACCACTTTTGTTCCTGCAGGACCACAGGAAAATTACATGGAAAATGGCATATGCCCTAACTGAAACAGCTTAAATATATCATCCACTGACTTGGTAAAAGATGATACTCAAGTTATTCCATGAAGAAAAGCACACGAGGAAGCTTTCATTCATGCATGTAGGACAGAAATCTGCTATTTATGTCAGCCGTCAATGGAGCCTCGCAGCTGCTAGTACTTCATCGAAGGCACTGGAACCAGGTCTCAACTACTCAATTAGTCCTCATAACTAGGCAACCAGACAAAGCAAGTCTAGCACGTATGTAGTTTCTGCAGTGGTAGGGCATGGGCTTTCTTCAGCTTCCTCGTTGTCGTCGCTTAATCGGAAGACGTTTCGGCAATGAAAGAATTAACATACCACTATCGGATGATGCTGAGAAGTCTCAAGTACACTGTCTAGCATTCTAAGCATGCAAAAGGTGAGTTTCCACAACGACTTTCAGCTGCAAAACATCTGCAAGGAGTCCTTCACAGGCATCTGCAGCGGTGGTGGTAGTTGGCACTTGGAGCTTCGACCAAATGAGAGACATGTGGGGTGTGATGCCGCCTGGGATACACTAGACGTGGGAAATGATCCAAGACAACACCACTAACGCAACAACACAACAAGATGGGTTCAAATCACAGCTGTGCAGTGACACTGGTCAGCATGCAATGTGGGAATGGTGACTAAGGCACACGGAGAAAAATGAAAGTTTGCCGCAGCCAGCCAAACTGCGGAGCCACTGCGCTACGAAGAACCTGAGTCATGTGACAACAATAAGTGATCACTATATAAATGGGCACGCTCGAGCAGCTTGAACCTTGACCGTTTGGGTACTGGTGGTGGTAGAGGTATGCTGGCGCCTTCAGCGAGGAGAGTCGCCAGAAGTGTCAACATCTACAAGCATGCCCGTCGTGTGTTGTGTTGCATCAGCATCAACATATCGCGATGACCTATGTGGTGGTTTGCGGTGGTGCACCATGTGCACCATAGAGACCCCTTCAGCCTCGTACACAATGATAGGTACACACTAACCGTGATGTGCACGATATGCTGGTATATCGTAAGCTACCAACAAATGCATGAGGTTTAGTGGAAGCCAAGTCAGGGATTTCATGCGACTGTGTCCTACGCGGAACTACCGCGTAAGCGAGTATGCCTAACGAGGTTTTACTGTAATAGAAAATGCAACTACACACGATAACTAAATGTCAGAACAAGCATAAAGACAAGCACTGAAGTTTTCAGCCGAGGAGCTCAAAGTAGCCTGCAAGGTAAATTAAGTAAATTAAGAAACACAAAAAATGTCGTCCACAGAAACACCAGCCTACCTACTGGTATACCGGACTTAGGTACTGATAAACAAGACAAACTACTAGCACACAAAATTTTTCTTTTAGAGTCTAAACATCCTTCACATCTATAACTGTCTTCATTTATAATCAAGGATAACAAAAGGGAATATTTGGCACTTTCTTAGAGTAGCCCTTGGAGGTGCTCCCTTTGATGCCTGGTTATTACTGGTTAAACTAGGCATGAAACGTGCAATGCTAAAAACATTTTCTCGTCATGAGCCTCTACCGAAAGGGCTCAAAAGTTGCATGGTCACCTACTGACTTGCATCAATAAAAGCTCAGAGGAAATTTATTGCTAGGGCCGCACGGAATTCAGGAAACCTGCAAACTAGAAAAATTTCTTCAAGAAAGTTTCCTTTCCAAGAAAAACCTGTGCTTATTACGATGATCATTTGCAAGCGTAATCAGTGACGACAAAACACTGCTCCCTTAATCACAGCTTTGTTTAATGGCCTGGCAACACTGACTAAATTTTCTTTTCTTTTTTACTGCTTCTGGCCTGACCCAGACTTGCTAAAACAGGCAGTAGTTTAAGACAAATGATGCTTGCTGAACATGCACCTTGAAAGTCTCAAGAAACTACTATGCATAAGCCTTGTGCCCTATATTTTTTTTCCACACTGCTTTTGCAGACAGCAACACCACTAGGCAAGCTCTCAGAAACCCAATGCTCGTCTTGCGCAACATTTTCTTCTCTTTGACTTTCACCAGGATTTCATCTCATACTGGTGATAACACAACATGCATTGTACTCCAGTGCAACCACGAACAACCAGCTTATGGCCATTCAGGAGTCAGACTTGTTCTCACTCTGGCAATATTGCGACTAATTGCCCTCGCACTTGTTTCATGACAGGAAAGCAATACAACAGACGCGACAAGCAAGGGCCCAGCCTAAACCTGTATGTAGCTGTTTGTCAATTTACTACCTGTCACATGTAACGCTGAACAACAGAGTGCCACAGAGATGAGAAATTGTGCTTGCAATACACATGAGCCAATCTGTGATCGGTCTACGATATCTGCAAAGACCCGAGGTCCATCCAAAGCCTATTCATGAGCTCAGTGGCCCACTCACTGCTCTTTTTCTAGCATTCTGGATTTAAATTTCTCGCACATAATTTTCTTTCCATCCCAGCAGCATGTTTCAACAGAACAACTGATTGAAGCTATCACCATGGCTCGTTAATTTTTTTTTGAGTGCCCATAGGCCAAATTTTTAAAACAAATAAAGAAAGGCCAGAAACAACAGGTTCAATGCTAATTGGCCTAAATCCTGAAGTCCTGCAAGCTGCTGTGCCACCTATAACAGTCCAATGAGCAGGTAACAGCTGTTTGGAAGTTACGACATGCAGTTACTATACCGGTGCAATTAGAGGACTCCAGCTAACATGACCAAAGCTACTCTAAAGCTTGCAAAAAAAAAAGAAAATAAAGACATGATACTATGCTACATAGCAAGACAATCATTTTAGTGATTGGCGATCAATACACTTGTGTGGCGCAACACTTTCTACAGATCTCTGCGTACGAAATCTCTCTGCCTACTAATTAGGGCATCTGGCTGCAAAAGCTCGCTCAAGTGACTAACTGGTGCACATGGATCTTATGAACCTTACAGATTTACAGATCTTATAAATCTTATGACAAGATGAGAGCCCTTACCCTTCGGAACCTAGCAGGCCATGAGCAACACCACGTCCGCCTGCAAAGCCCATCTTTTTGGACTTCGCCGGAACACGAACTTCTTCCTCGCTGCTTGATGACCGCTGAAATGAAGTAGAGTAGAGTACGTAGGTAAGTAAACAGTGACGTAAAAAGACAGTACCACCACAGCACCATGAGCCACATTCTGAAAAAAAAGAAGAAATAAAGCACAAAAAAAGACCTATGAAAACCACTGAAGCACTAGTGTGCAGGCAAAAAGACACTGATATGACTTGTATCATCATTATTCCCATAAGCTTTTAAGTGGGTCAGTAGAGCCACCTCACGTGCCAGCGTGTAGAAGACGATGGAGAGAGAACGCTTCCAGGAAAGTCCATGGCTGCCTTGCAGAGCTGACCCGTCCGTCAGCTGGTCGCCGTTTTCTCCAACATGCATCATGGGGCTACATCAATAAATGTGGATCACTCTCCCACAACTGGCGACCGCGGACTTCCGGACATTCGTCGCAGGCAACCACACCGACTTCACCTCCACAGTCATTCCTTCGCTAACTCCCGGCCTGGCAGCACCAGAAGCTAGTTCCACCGTGCAGCAGTCTCCACAGCAATGCGAACGGCCCGACACAAGTGTTCTATCATCTGCATCCTGCAGCACGCAATGTCATGGCCCACACCCACAGACTCTGTCGCCACATCGTTTGAGTGCAGTGCCAGCTCACAGCCTACACCTTTCACGACCACAACTTACAAAGGGCATCTATCATTCGCAGCCAAACGCATGTCGTGCACATTTGTTCACCTCAAGGACTTCCACTGCTGTGCCACTCCCAGCCTTTCAGCGACAGCGGCGCCGATACCACCAGCGCAGAGTGAATGCCACCTTGAAACCAGACCTGCACCGTCTCACCCGCCTTTGTCCGCCACACTTTGCATGCTGAGTTTCCAGACAGAATACAGCCCACTACAGCGACTGCCACCTCTGCTGTATCTTCCATCTTCCGACTGCAAGCCTGCCCCCACAACGAGTTTTGCTTTACCGCTCCCCAGCATAGTGGTACCCACAGGCCGACCTCTGCGTTTTGCTCAAGTGCGACCTCTTCAACTTCGATTTTGATTTCTCCTGATTAGTCGTCGGACTACGACCTGAACGCGGACTTACTTTACATAGTGCGTGTAAATAGTTAGTACATAGTTCCCCCATCACTCTCATTCCCCCCCCCCCCGCCCAATTTGTTTAATCTCTACAGCTTTACTTTTTTATCGACCAAAGGTCTAGGAGCGGGGCCCTGTAGCACCACCTCACATGCCAGCGTGTAGAAGACGATGAAGAGAGAGCGTTTCCAGGAACGTCCAAGGCTGCCTCGCAGAGCTGACCCGTCCGTCAGCTGTCCGCCGTTTTCTCCAGCATGCATCATGGGGCTACATCAATAAATGCGGATCACTCTTCCACAGGTCATGTATAATATGACCAAGTATTTAATGACATTTAGCCCATTACTGTCTCCCTCAGCCCCATTTTACTATCACCCAAATATCTTGCCTTTCTGCCAACTGTTTCCTTTCAAGCTATTGCTCATCATATACCTATTAATAAATCACGATATTCCAGATGAAACATTCTCCATTGGTGACCTCAATAACAGAAATAACTTTAGATTTTCTGAGCACAAACATTTTCTTCTTTCCAAGGTTAGAACTAACTATGCCAAATTTTCCACTAAATTTGCTGGTATATCCCTGTGGAATACTTTGTCCTTTGAGATTAAATCATCATGTGCTTTACAATCGTTTCAGACTTGCATTAAACAGCATTTCATAACGATATTTACTGATGCCTAATGAACTATCAGAGAGGTTTTTATTCACTGTATTTGGCTATTTGCTTGCTATCGCTAGTTCGAAAATTTCATCAATGTACTAGTGTAATCACTGTTCACTGCATTTTGTATCACCTTGTAATGTGCTTATAGTTAGGAGGCCCCCTGACAGTTCTCACTTCGGAGCCTCCTAGTGTAATATGTATTGTTTAACCAATGCTGTTGTATATTTTATGATGAATAAACTTGAAACAAAATCAAATGCAAATATTTCAACTACAGTTCTCTACTGACATCACAATGACAGATACAATAAGAGACACGTCTCCAAGATGGAGTGCCAAAGACCAGAAAATTAGAATCAAATCATGGATGACAATTACAATTATTGCCTTCGTTAAATAACTCTTCAGCAAACATTTATGATGCAGTCAGTAACTGCTTGCTTCAACTGAGCAGCTTTGAGTTCTTTGCCACGCAGCTAGCCTGCATAACCAAATACACAGCGCTTGAATGAACTTCCTTTTAAATCTGGAAGGGAGGACATTTGCCGTGATGTCAAACTCTTCATTCAAAAGGTATAAAGTGACAACCTGCCGAATCAACAGTTTGCATGTCGTATCTGTATGCTGTCAAGGAAAGTGTTCACGGCCAAAAATTTGCCAGAACAGCCCAAGCAGCCCATTCGCGAAAGTTAGCAACGGTGCCCCCCAAAATTCATTTCGACAAAGCTCCAGTTATATAGAACTTTTGAACCCATACAGGAAAGCATGAAAGCATGTGTATAAATTCCGAATAACACGTCCCCCCCCCCCCCCCCTTCCCAAATAAAATAAAACAAAGAAAGGAGAAAATTATGTCACCAGGAAGAATTAATAGGAGTGAATCTTGCCTGCAGCAACTGGTGGGATTAGGAAACGGATGCCCTCACCTCCTCTTCGCTGCCTTCCTTCTGTTCTTCCTGCTTTCCAACTTGGCGCACACCGCCACTGACAAAACTGATGGGGGCCGAGAAGTCCTTGTGTTTCTTTGAGGATTGAAAGCTTGGCCGTTCGTCGCCATCGTCTTCGTCATCAGCCCAGACACCTGCAGCAGCAGCAGCCCGGGGGGTCAATCAGCAATTTCATACAACTAATAGGATAAGGTCTGATCCTGCCCAGGTGGTTTCGTAAAATGGAGCCGCTGCCTCGTTTCAACAACGAGCGACTCAGTACTTCTACAATGATCAATGCTAAAAAAAAAAAAAAGCACTGTGTGACAAATACACTAGACTACTTGACAGTTCAAAATCTGAAACAAGGAAAGAAAAAAGGAGACAGAATTTCGACAAAAAGCAACTAGTACACTTGAAACAATGCATTTTCTGCACCGTGACAGTGACAGTTGCCCTCTGTGGATTATGATACATGGCACTGTGCGCTACTGCAAGATATTATCGACTCTCCCATCCGTCTAACTCAAGCAAAAGCAGCCATAGGACCCAAGTGCTGCACCTGTTCATTCGCTGGTGTGACAGCCTAACAGTGTGAACTATACTGCTAGCACTGACCAATGTTAACAGTTGTGTGCTCTACTGACCGAGCTAGCCAAGCAATTAAAGGAAAGGAGTACAGGCATCAAATTTAAGCCTGCACGTTTTCTACTTTCAAATGATGCATAAGATGTTGGTATACATTGATGCGGTATTCCCCTAAGACCGCTAAATAATTTATGACAGAATTTCATCTTGATGCTGTTTCGGTTTCATCAACCGAACTATGGCAGCGACATCTAAGAAATGTTTAGGTCACGTGTGATATAAAAAAAACTGCAATATAATGGCTGATACACAGTTTTAATTTACTGCAACTCTTAAAGGACTATAGACACCTAATTTTATTGCGAGTTTTCTTCTTTCAAATGATGTGTTACAAATTAGGATCGATAGATTACCGCATGGTATTCGCCTACGACCGCTAAAGAAATTATAATCGCACTTCTTCTCTTGTGCTGTTTGGGTCTCATCAACCGAACGATGGCTGTGACGAGTAGTTGATGTTTAGGTCACATGATGCACTAAATAATTGTAATATAACTACTGAAACGTCGTTTTTATTCACTACAACGCTTAAGCCAGCCTCTTTCATGATCTGGAATGACAAAAAATGATAGATGATCAACCATACAGCTGATTTTTCATTCCTCACGTGACCTAAACATCAACTACACGTCACAGCCATCGTTCGGCAGTTGAAACCGAAACAGCGTCAAGAAGAAATTCAATTATAAATTATTTGGCGGCCATAGACGAATACCACAGAGTGCTCCATGAACACCAATGTCCAACGCATCGTTTGAAAGAAGAAAACACGCAAGCAAAAATTTGGTGCCAGTAGTCCTTTAAGCCAGCCTGCTTCAAGAGTTGTAATTACAACACACCATGTATCAGTGGTTATATTGCAGTTTCATTCATGTCTCACATGACCTAAACACTTCTTAGATATCACAGCCATCGTTCAGTTGATGAAACCGAAACAGCATCAAGAAGAAATTCAATTATAAATTATTTAGTGGCCGTAAGGGAATACCACGAGGTAATCCATTTGGTTGTAGGGGAATACCACGTGGTGATCCAGTATTGTAATGTATAATGCATCATTTGGTGTATTATCACGGTATAGTTTAACTTTCTGAAGCTGCATGTGGGCTATGAAAAAGAGACCACAAAGGAGGGCTTTGGATTAATTTCAACCACCTGGGGCCCTTTAATGTTGAAAATTATACATAAACAAACAATTTTCCTGTGAAATTACGATAAGGTACTCAGAAATTTGTGCAACACGCAAATATGTCGGTGACAGCGGACGCAGGAAGTTGATGGGACGCACCGTATATTTGCTGATTTTTCGTGGGCCGCCGTCGAACTCTGTTGATGTTGAATTCGTTGGCGATGTCCCAGTCAGTGATCTCGAAGTTCTCAATTTCCACGTCACCCATGCTGGAAGTCTGAAAAAAAAAAAAAAAATCACACAATTCCTACCAGACCAGACATTTGTTTGTCTGCAACTTGAACTCGCATTGCCCATCTGGTCACCTCACCAAGTATATCTAACACCAAGTATATCGAATCCATACAGAACCGTGCTACACGCTTCATTGCTCGCGATTATATTCGTCATTCCAGCGTCACTAACATCAAGTTATCCCTATCACTTAACTGTTTAGAATCACGTCGTAGAGTTGCACTCCTTTGCTTATTTCATAAAATGGTTTTCAGTCTTCACAGTCACACTCTGCCTTTGTCACGGTCATGTCATACATACATCACACCGCCTCCAAAATCAAAACAGCTTTACGCGTATTTTTGGTCCTACTAAAGCGTTTAACTTGTCTGCCTTAGCACGTGCCATAAGCCTTTGGAATAGCCTTCCTGACGAAGTTATATACACCAGAAATCCTGCCACATTTCTAGATATGATAAGCACCATAATCAACTAATATCTTGGTTTTATGTGGTTTTACCAGAAAACAATTTTACTGCTGCTACATATGAATGAAAGTGCGCCCTTGCTAACTTAAGTGAAAAATCATGTTCCACTTCCATCTTGCCGCATTTTTGAAACTTGTACGACGCCTTTTCAAATTTACTTGTATTCTGCTGAATCTCTCTTGCTAACTATTTATAACACTTCTCTTCAATCGTTGTTTAGCTCTAATGATTTCTGAATTCATGTGTATACTGCCCCACTCCCGTAATGCTCTTATGTAAAATGAGCCTGTGAGTAACTTGAATAAATAAATAAATATCAGCCGAAATGTAAATTTCCGAGACATCAGTCCTGGCGTTCATGAGGCCGGCAACGCAATTGATAGCGGATGACTTGTTTACGCGTGTGCGTTGCATAAGGCCGTTAGAGACGTTAGGTTATCACTGGAAAAAAAAATACAATTGCCGCAAGCAGCGATCTGAGAATGGAATTGAAAAGCCTACTACGATATTCACGAGCAAGCAAGGTCTGAACATACCCTACATGTGGACAAATCGCTCACTGCACCAGACATCTACTGGCCCGCATAAACGTCTAGACGAAACTATAAACCAGTAAAAACAGCTGTGGCAGACCTACCCGGGAGATCAGGTTGATGTCCAAACCATCAATGGGTGAAGTGGGTTATGAACGAGTGACAAGCCGAAGACCCTCAGAAACCAACCACCGACCACAGAGATCGCTCACACGATGCACACCTGAGCAGCACAGTGGTGACGCTCTAGCTTCCTACGTTACTTCCTGCGGGGTAATATTTACGTGAGGCCGCATTTCCCAGACAACTACTTGAATCAGCGACGACACAACCACGCACAACAAGCGAAGGCGAGCTCGCTTCACTAACGGCTGCGGCTGGCTACAAGCCGTTCTTGAACTGCTCCGAGAACAGCCGTTGCGTAGTGAGCATGTAAGAATTTATTTTTTACATGCTACACGTGTTTCAGAATATGTTTCATAGTGTCATAAGAGCAAGTAATTTTTTTTTATTATTTTTCTCGCGACAGTTGCTAAAGGTCTAAACGCTAATTTATGCCATGTCTCTTGTGATTTCAAAGATTGAAGAATTGTGTAGTTGTGCCGGACAGCGCAATTTTAACGATTGCGCGAACTATCGGCAGCATGATGACAGAACAGGAACTGCAGCTATGATGCTATGAACTTGCATGAACCACATGAACCATGAACTTTATCAACATCACAAATGCATCACTTAAATCACGTGGTGCAAGACGTCACATCTTCTGGTCATGCGTCACTTCCCTGGTAAACTTCCGAGCGCTTCCGATCATCTGGCTTTCGCTATGCGTGCGACTGGCGGAGTTTTCTTCGGATAGTCGAGCCGTCGGGGCGCATTTCGAGACGCCGTCACTCCGTTTGTCGGCAGAGCTCTCGAGGAACCGTGCGTGCGTGTGGCATTGGCCATCCTGAGGCATTTAGCCGGCATCAAGCTTGGGGATTAAGCGGGGCCAGCGCCGGACGTTTCTCCACCCGAGGTGAGCATTGCCGTTTCCACTGTTTTCGTTTGCTCAAGCGCCCTTGTGATGTTATGTCACCGCTGTTTAGGAAGCTTGCGCCCGCGCTTTCACCTTGAGAAGCCTCGGCGCTGGAAGACGCGCGACACTTGCCTTAATGCCCGGCCGAAAGTGTTGCTAGCGGGTGTTTTGATTTCTCGATCGACGGTCGTCAAGAGAGCGCCTTTCTCTTATCGCGCACCATAACTGCGCACCTTGGCCGCCGCGCACGACGCAACAGTAGAGTAGCTGTACGCGTTTCCCGCGTTGCGCCACTATGGTTTAGATCTTACAACTGCGTCGCCGATTTTTGTTTGGAACGAATTTCAGCGCCTTGCACCAAGCCGAGAGGAAAATGGCGTAGAATTAGGGCGCCATTGCCTGCTCCTGACCTGCACTGACTTGCGAACAGCTGATTTTTGTTTGTGGTGGTCGGTGCGCTTGTCGCTTGGTTCTCTGAGAATCGGAAACATGCTTTCAATGGACGCCTCGAACAGCTGTGCTCAGTCTTTATTGCTCTGGTTAGAAAGTCACGTGTCTCTTCTTCGAACTTTCGTCCTTTCTAGACAGTTATGAATATAGCGTGATTTACGAGATGTCATGACCTATGGGTTGTAGTCGGTGCATATATTCTCAATTGTATGTCGAGAAAACTTGCACCTTCCTTTTATTGTTTTTTTTGTGAACATTTTTGGTTTTAATATGGGTTAGATAATGGAATAAATGCACCATGAAGTAGTACTGAAACTCCCTTCTCAAAAGCGAGAATAAGAAAGTAAGAAAATGCGTTGCAAGAGGAACATCTCGCAGCTCGGTTTCGTCATTTCGCTTTTTTAATTTCATTATTGTGCACAAGCATACTCTTGTTTAGACCTGTATGGTTAGAACCCCCTTCTGCAGTATATTTGTTCTAAATGTTCTAATTGTCCTAGACAGTGAGCCATATGTATTTACGTTTTCAGCATATTAGGATCTCTCTTTGAGATGTCAACTTTTCGGCATATTTAGTATGTCCTAATTGATACTTATAAGCAGGACGCATCCTGAAAGGGTGAAATAAATATGTGCATTGCAAGATTTTTCCTGGTCGTTTTATTGCAGATGTTTCTGAAAATATTTAGTGGATTACCAGTAATTTTTCACAGATAGCGTGCCAGCTTAATTTTCGCTCTGTGGACTTGAAACGAGAAATATGTTTGCAATCATTAGAAAGTTTACGGTGCAAAAAGAAGTTTTAACTTGTGAAATTGGTTTCCGGAATTTTATTATGAGCAAAGGACAGTTTTAATGAATTAAAATTAACCGTTGCAGAGATGAAAGCACTAGCTGTCATAGGGCATTCAAATGTGTGCTGTCATTATTCAATTTGCTGATCCTATGTTGCATGCTCTGGCATGTATGCCAGGCTGGAGTAACTTTCTTTTCTTGTGAGAATTAATTGCTGTCAGCAAATCTGGGGAATGTGGGCAAAATAAATCCTATTGCAATGTTCCAGGCATATCCTGCATGTTTGATTTAGATGAGTGATGAACTTCTGCTTTCAGGCATTAAATTTTTAAAAATCTTTATGTGGCCACATAAATGTTCATTCATTCAGACTCTGATACGAGATTTTATATTGTTTGATATATACCATACTGCCAAGGACTATTTCATATATAAGTAGAGCTTGTGCAACGACTATAATAGCTAGGCACAGTATCTAGCATGAACAAAGTAAGCTCTTTGTAGTATGGTAGCCAACATGCATATGAATAACTGCCTCTAAAAATGTGTATTTCTCTAGGCAATGGTCAGTGCTTTCATCCGGAGACGCATATCTTACATCATGCTTAGTTTAGTGGTTTGCATAGTAGTAGCATACTCGGAAAGTTAATGTTGACCTATGTTACAGGCCCCTTGAGGTGCTGATTATTATCCAATAGGGAGAAAAATTTTCAACATATCAGATTTGCGTAAGGAGCATGGCAAGAATGCACAGAATAAATTCCCATCATCTTCGATAATTAATTATGCAGTTTCTGTTACTGGCTGTCTGATGATGATGATTGTCTGCATTTATTTCGCATGTGTGGCTTGTGTTTCTACACAATTTCCCACGTCTCAACGCATATAATTGCATCCGCATTAGAGGACATAATTGCACTTTGTTCACGAGGAATTTATTCGTGTTCAAATTGCGTCCTTAAATTCGGACACAGTGTCTGAAGGGGATAATTTCACTTTGTGCATCAATGCTGGTGTTTGTAGTCACGTGGATTACTTCTGTACGCACTGTTCAGCCTCTCTGCTGTCATCAGATCAGCTTTCCAAAATGAACAGTGTCTGTACCAATTTCTTTATACAGCTCCGTGTATTTGGATTTGGCCACATACTGTCGCGGACAGGACTGACTTGTCGTGCTGCATAACAGAAATAGAAATGTTTTGTGCCTTTATGTGCAAGGGAAAAAGTAAGTATTACTTGCATATGCATCAAACATCATTAATTTTCGCTAGGTACCGCGTCAGATGACTTTGACAACCGAAGGATGGTCCACATCCCTACTACTGTACCTTTCTGTTCAATAAAAATTCACATATATATATGATGTGCAAGTGTGCCGTTTGTTGCGGTGCATAATTTTATGGGGTTGCACTGGCCAGAGTAGTAAAGCTTAACGCGGCCACTTTCTCTGACGTCACGGCGACTTAGCAACGCGTCTGCTCACCGTCGCGATTAAGGGGCGCGCGTGCTAGTAGTCTGCTTTCTCTTGCGTCAGCCGGCTGGGTCGGTCGGTGCGCGCGGATATCTCTTCATCGCACCGAGCGAGGAACCCCCTGCCGCCTGCTGCGCGCCCGCTGCCTTTCGAGATAGATTGCGTAACTTCCGCGTTTTTCTTTCTGCTTTCTGAAGAGCGAGGTCGCTAGAAGCGCAACTGGGTCAACCGGCGCAGTTTCAGGGCAGCAGCCGCCGCCAAGAACGGTGCGCGCCGTCTGCCGATGGCAGGAGCGAGACGGAAGTTCGGGTCCCTCCGCTCCGTTTCCATCCAAACAAACGCACCTGTGTGCTGCGCTTTGCACACTTCACACGCTTGAGTTGTACAAGACAAAGAAAAAGGAGTGTAGGACGAGAAAACTCGGGCAACGGGAACGCTCCTCCTCGTCTGCTCGGAACGCTTAAGGAACGCCTGGCGTGCGCTGCCATCTATCGCTCTTGCTTTCGGGCGGTCGTCTGTTCCTAAAATAAGCCACCCGTTCCCCCTCGAAGGCGTTGCTGCAAGATGCGCCCGTTCTCTGCTAGCGCATGCCTTTCAGGGTGCCGTCTGTCGTTTAGTTGAGGCCTGGCACCTCTGTCCGATTTGGGTCGCTAAGGGCGCGCCTGTCTTGCTTGCCATACCGTTAGCGGTGCTAGCTACATGGCTAGGCGCAATTACGCCGCGGATAATGTCAGGACACCGTCGGTTGCCTGCTGCAAATTTACTTTTTTCTTTTCAAAGAAAGCGCTCGGTATTCGAAGCGCATGTTGCCTTGTGCACACAAATAAACTTGGTTTATTGGGCGGCGTCCAAATTTGAAGAACGCCGCGCTTGTGGAGGCACCGCACGACGTTCACGCAACCGCACTTTACACCGGTGATTTGAACAGCGCGCTAACGGAGCCGCCTGTCATTGGCTGTGGCCATGGTGCCCGGGTGGCATGCGTGACTTCCCGTGCGTACTCTTGCGCGTTCGACGTGCGGCCGATCTAAAAGATAAGATAAAGAAATTAAAAGAGGGGCGCGAGAAATACGCTTTTTTATTCGGAAAATTTAGTTGCGCGACTTTCTCGCTCAGAAGGTCGTGTTCATCTGCAGTGCTTTTGCGTGGAGCTTGGACGCCCGCTGACGTTGGAGGTCACGAATTCAAACCGCCGAAGCGACGGTGTGGTCCAGTGCATCACACTCTTAACACGAATACACCTTATATGGGAGTAAAACGGAGTAAGCTGTCCTCTAGTGCACACCCTTTTATAAGAGGGTTTTCGCGAGAGGACAGTATACTCCCTTTTTACTCCTTTCACGTATAGGCTTACGGATTATAGCAAAACTCCGCGTAAGCTGAATGACCCGGCATAAAAATGGTTGACGTTGGCGCTTGAGCGTCGTCGGCTGCGGAGCTGGCGACCTCGCTCGCGAGCAAACCAGACGGCGACGCGTGTGAGTCAGCAACAGGGAAATCGTGTCGCTGGCCTCCGGCGAGAAGCTGTGTGGCCGTCGGTGGGAGGAACGGACGTTCATGGCCGCGAAAAGAAAAAGAAAAATATACGCGAGGGCGGCGGCGCGGCTAACAGCCTCCCCCGTTCCTTGCGACGTCGTGCTGGCCGCCAATTTGCGCCGCCCACGATTGAACGGCGGCGCGCAGTGCCCCAATGTACCCCGCCGTGACTTCGGCGAAGGTGTTGAATTCAAGGTCGGCCGGTTGAATAAACCTTCCCTTTTTCGATTTTTGAGGTGTATACACTAAAGGACATTCACTCTGGCTGCTGTCTAGACTGTGGCAGTGTATCGATCTGTATGTCGGTAGTTGTGGCATATATGTGATCAAAACACTGTGTGTAGGTTGTGGGACAGGCATGTGAGCGAGGCAACATTGTCTCTAGTGTGCAATGCCGACAGCTAGAGAGCAAGGACAATTAAGAGATCAAGAAAGGGCGCTCTGTAGGCACCGTCTTTTCTTCTCGTGCCCTTGTTTTAGTGCAAGGCCCAAACAGTTTGTATAAGCAGGCACTTCATTTGTAAAATGAATGTTATGAACATGTAAGTGTCACAGCTAGGTTCCTGCATTGGATCAGGCCAGGTTGGTGCATCCAGGAAAGCCGAAGACGTTTTGAAGCTCCTGTTTTGAGCCCTACATGAAGTCGCTTATGGTCGACGTGTACCCTGTCACCTGCTGCATTTCATTGTATGGAAATGCACCTAACATAAAGTATGGTGTCGCTATATAATAATAATAATAATTGGTTTTTGGTGGAAAGGAAATGGCGCAGTATCTGTCTCATATATCGTTGTACACCTGAACCCCACAGTAAGGGAAGGGATAAAGGAGGGAGTGAAAGAAGAGAGGAACAAATAGGTCCGTAGTGGAGGGCTCCGGAATAATTTCGACCACCTGGGGATCTTTAACGTGCACTGACATCGCACAGCACACGGGCGCCTTAGCGTTTTTCCTCCATAAAAACGCAGCCGCCGCGGTCGGGTTCGAACCCGGGAACTCCGGATCAGTAGTCGAGCGCCCTAACCACTGAGCCACCGCGGCGGGGCTGGTGTCGCTATATCACTTCCGTTTTTAGCCGTAGTGGAAACAGCATCTGCATGACCTGGAACGTGTGTATAATAAAGCCTAGTGCCACTTCTCAAGTTAATTTGAAACATATCGCAGAACTTATTGTCCTGCATGTTATGACTAACTCAGAGCGCCTACCTGGCCCTGTCACTACAATCACCGGTGCTCTTGCCTTGAAGGAATTCAGTATTGAAATGCTTGGTTATACTTGTTCTTGCATCAAGTTGCTTCTTTTTATTCAAAGAAACAAGTATCTGGGTTTGTCTGCTCTGTGGTTTTCTTGCAAGCAGTTCTCTAGTCTGGCAATCTCCGAACTACATTTTCGATGCTTTAATTTTTTCCGTTTGCTAGCTGAGTCACATAGCCTGTATAAATACTGATTGGTTGTGATACAAGGCCCTTCAAGTACAATTGTAAAAGTTGGAATTCTTATCCTATCTTGCCTTTCCAATGTCACTTTTTCTTTTTTTGGCTGTGGCAGGTAGGCAGAGGGGGTGCGATTGCCTTGAACATGCTGGTAGATGGTTCAGCAAAATGCTTGTGCAAATATTTAAAGCTCAAGCAAATACAAGAGTAGCAGGTATAATAAAGCTTTGTGAAGGATAGTTTATTGGGACCGTTGGGGGTTTGAGTTGGTAAACCTTTCAATCGCCAATTAGTGAACCGTATAATCCGGCACACTGTGTCATCAAACTCTTACCTATTTTTATTGTTCCTGCTGGTGCTACAAATATCACCTGAGAGGCAATGATATTGTGAATTGTTATATTTTATGCATTGTTATATACTCTGTGACAACTTTTCTCTGAGCTGGAACACACCTTCTCTAAATGCATTATATTGGTAACGCACATTATTTATGGTATATTTCTTACATCACATTTTCTACGGTCAAAGAAAAAACAGTTTCTTTGACTGCAACGACTTGTTTAGGTGCACCCAGTTCCAAAAAGCTTCCATAGATGGCACCAGCTGCTCCAGCTACAAAATTGTAAAACCGCGCTGTGAGCAGCGTACGAGGTGGCTGTCCTGCGGCTGAACTGTCGGGGGAGTGACGGTTACAGAGGCTCCAGCACTGTACTGTTCCTTTCAGTGCTAAGAAATGATTTCGCCAAGTATTGTAATGCATATCCCATTTTGTTGTGTGGTTTCTTCTGTGGCTGATTACAAGTGTCAGTACTTCTTTACATGGCGAAACTGATGATATCTTTTTTGAAGTCAAGAGGACGAAATGTACGCGGGAAGAGCACGTACTGTAAGCATCAGATGAAATGCGAGCAGCATAACAGTAATGAGACAGCAATAACTAAAAAATAACTGCTGGATCAGAAGTTTGAGACAAATCAGTTAACACTTCTCCACGATGGCCTTTGGGACACAGAAGCGAATATTGAGTACACTAATATTCAATTTTTATCAACCGAGGTCTTCTTGTTTTGTTCTGTGTGTTGCAACTGTCTTGTTCACATTTCATTTCATGCTTGCAGCACATATGGCTGAGAATAGATAAGTGCTAGCCCCTTAGTGTAAGGATATGTTCCACGAGAAGGTAATTGCAGAAGGGTGTGGTGGGTAGTCATGTGGGCAAATGCTATTTGGAAGTTTGCGGGGATACGCGGCCACAGATAAGTGTTAGTCCCTTAGGGTAAGGATGGATTCTACGAGAAGGTAAATGCAGAAAGGTGTGGTAGGCAGTCATATGGGCAGATGCTATTTGGAAATTTGCGAGGACACGTGGCCACAGCTGATGCTGGACAGGTTTAGTTGAACATAAATGGGAGAGACTTTTGTTCTCAGCTGGGCTCGGCTAAACTGATGATGATGATGGTGGTGGTCTAGGTGCCTCAACTTTTTTTTCTGTTGCTTGCAGAGCTGGAGTCCTCCAAGCAGCGGCTTCAAGGGTGCAAAGCCACGCCAACACCACGCGTAAGGTGTAGACATGAGTGACTCTGGCGATGCCTCTAAGCCTCCAGGTGGCGCCACCGGTGACGGTGATGCCTCTGGTGGCGGACACGTTCCACTCAAGGACGGTGCCCGCTTCCGGACGTCGAGCGAGAGCAGTGGCGGAGAGGCCAGTGACACCATGGAGGGCCTTTCGCTCTCTAATGGTGAGGTCAGGCAGTCCTCGCCTATAAAGAAGCCTCGCGACGATTCAGTGCCCACACCATTGGTCCTCGAAGGAAGCTTTGGTGTTGTGCCCGGTGCGTTTTTTTGTTTGTTTGTTCGTTTTTCTGGTTATGTCTCAAACCAACTCGTGACAGATAAGAGCTTTACCTTGCATATCGTGGCCCTTAGGTTGTTTGGCAGCGCAATACTCTGACAGTCCTCAGTACATTGTTTTGTATCAATGGCAGCCAGTTTGGTCACAAGGGCCAAACCTTTGATTTCAACAGGAGTAAAATTGACGCGTCTATATTTTTGACATTTTTTCGTTTTTCGTTCCAAGTGGCATGCAAAAAGCTTTCTAGCTCTCTCAAAGCCGGAAGCTGGCAAAATGAGTTTTGTCGACATGGATGGACATTCTGTAACCACTTACTTATTCTTGGTTTGCTGATGTAGAAGATGCCAACAGTTTTGTGAGAATTGATTACAGATAATGCATTTAAAAATTTTTGTAAAACACTTTAGAACCTGCTCGGTGGTTTGATTTTTTTCCTCTAATTTCCTTCAGCATCTCCACCGAAGTTTGTCTCCCTGGACCAAATTATGAAGACTGCCAATGGGGTGACGAACATGGCCTTAGCTCATGAGATTGCCATGGAGGACTCCTTTGAGCTGAAGCAAACGGAGTTTCCGCAAAACAGGTAAGGATTGTAAATTTTGCGCGCCTGAGCTGGTATAATATGACTGCTCCATTGCACTTTTGCGTTTCCTACTCTTCATCTTTGGCTGCTATGATTCCATGCCTCCAAAATCACTGGCCTTGAGTTGATAACAAAGAGCGAACACATGATATGGCGTTACGTGGGCCAGTGACGAACGCCGGGAAGTTTAAAACTGGTATGGGATTGGTTTGAGACTCTATATCATACCAGCTCTTCATGCTTGTTATGTGCATGCAGTTACAGGTAATGTACTCGATGTCTGCTGTCATGGTGAGAGGTGTATTTAGAGTTAAAGGTGCACTTGAGAGGAATCTGAAATAGTCTTTTTACTGCGGGAACTGGATCTGCACTCTCCTAGCATTCTTAGAAAGCCTGGATTATTGTCCTGTGTAGTCGATTTTCCGTTTTCTCTTTTTTAACTCACCTTCGAAAAGAGGAGTAGTCAGCCAACACGTGGAGTCCCCTTCAGCCAGTCATGTGGCAGCTTAGCTTTCGCTTTTATTTTGTTTTTTAGGTTTCCGTGAATAAGAACTTTCAGTCGCAGACCACATAGCCGCAAATTAGGTCCATGAAAATAAAAATACATGTGGACTCTTTGCTTTCGCCGATCACTGCGTGTCACACCATGCGTTGCCTGACTCCTCCTCTTTTTGGAATTGAGTTTAAAAAAAAAAAAGCGGAAGCTGGGACATTTTATTTGATTTGATAGGGAAATCGGCCGCACAAGAAAGTAATTCGGAGTTTCTAAGAATGCTTGGAGCGTGTAGGTCGAGTTGCCGCCGTGAAAAGACGAGCTCAGATTCTTCTTTAGTGCATCTTTAAGCGAACAATATAATTGAAATAAAAATTACGAAGAATATATTCTCTGTGTTACTTTTTAAGCTTCTGTGATATTTGTAGAACATCAAGCAAACAAAAAAAGGGCATTTAAGGCTTTCTTCTTTAGATTTTATATGGATATCGACCTTATGCCCCTCCCTGTTTGTCCCCCAAAGCCTCGAGCACTTGGTGAAGGAAACGTTGCACAAGGCCTTCTGGCACATCCTGGAAGAACAGCTGAACGAGAGCCCTCCAAATTATGACCAAGCCATGTGCTTACTACAGGAAGCAAAAGAGGTGAACTTTTTTCTTTTTTTTCCCCATGCAGCATTTGTGGGTTCTTTTAGCTCAGTATGGCAACAACAGTAGCTCAAGCTTGTGAAGTGCATTAGCCCCAAGTGGGCGAAACAGGACAGAAGGAATTGCTAAACGATACAAACATTATTTAGTAATCATGTGGAAGCATTCATTTGCTGCTCCTATTGCTTTGTTTATTGGAACTCCCATACCTGAGTTTTCTTGTGTCGTACTTGGGATCAGAACTTCTGTCTGCACCAAGCGATTGTCACGTGTCATTCGCTGGTGAAGCCCTAACGAATGCTACTGTGAGTGCTCTCATAACTTTGCACTGTAGCGTTGTGCATGTAGATGCATCAGTGGTCGTGAAACAGGTACTTTGGGCTCATTGGAGGCTATGCCCTTGTACACGTAACTGGTTTCATTACATCAATGTCACTGCAAGAAGCCCTAGATATGGTTTGTGGGTAGCTGGTCCAGTGTTTCGCATCCCAGCCTTCATTTTTTGCTGCTACAACTCTGTTATATGCGGCGAATGTAGCAGAGGAAATGCTGTGGTCCGGGGCCAGTTTGACACTAGAGGTTCCATAATGAGGGGTACAGTGGCTTCAGTTGGCTATTGGTTGGGATGGTGAGGCAGTTCCAGCTGGGACTACAGCAAAATAGGGAAGTCTAGGGAAGGTTTTCTGTTAGGCTGCTTCTTTTAGTGAATTAGTTTCGCAGAACTTTGGTAATTACTTTGATGCAAAATATTTTACAGATTCTAATGTCTCCATGGGATTTGCTGCATTGCATATGAGTTAAACCATCAAAAAGCGATGTTATTCAACCTTTGTACAACCTTTGTCTGTAAAGTTTCGAGACCGATTTTTTTTTCTTCTCTATAAAATAATTCCTTAAAACAAATGTTGGTGCATATGTGTAGCGCCATCTTTTCAGGCTAACCTGAGCTATTTATGTTAATTGGTGTGGCAGCTGCTAGATGGCACTACATGTAGAAAAAAATACGTTGTCACTAGTCGTTCGCATATTCTGCTGTGAGTGAATGTGGAGAGATGGACGTCCACCTCATACAGCGTGTAAACATAAAATTCGGTGTGAAGCTTGGCAAGGCAGCCACACAGACGTATGAGCTCCTTCATGACACTTACGGCAACGAGACATTATCGCGGGCGCGAGTTTTCAAGTGGCACAAGGGGTTCGTTTCGGGGAGAACGTCGTTTGAAGACGACACAAGGCAAGGGTACCCTTCAACCTCACGGAATGAAAACAACGTGGCTCGGATCAGGGAAATCGTGCAGCAAGACCGCACCATTACAGTCCGCATGCTGTCGGATGCTCTCGACATTAGTAAGACAACATGCCACCAAATTTTGCTTGAGAACTTGGGGAAACGAAGTCTGAATGCCAGACTTGTTCCGCTGTCCCTCACACAGGACCAGAAGGACACGCGGGCATCAGTGAGGGCTGATTTGCTCTCCGAGACAGAAAAGGATGCTGCATTCATTGACAGCATTATTGCTGAAGACGAAACATGGTGTTTTCAATGCGATCCTCAAACAAAGAGGCAGAGCGCCGAATGGCGGTCCACAAGCTCTCCGGCATCGAGAAAGGTGCGGCGACAGAAGACCTAAACAAAGACGATGTTGATAGTTTTTTTCGATGCCAGAGGTGTCATACACCATGAGTTCGTCCCACAACGGCAGACAATGAATTAGGAGTTTTATATCCGTGTGCTCCAACACATTCGTGATGCACTGCGACGCCGTCGCTCTGACTTATGGGCATCTGGACAATGGAGCCTTCTCCACGATAACGCAAGGCCACACACTGCTCTCAGCATGACAAAATTTCTCGCCAAGCGCAGCATTACTGTACTTCCCCAGCCGCCATACTCGTCTGACCTCTCCCCATGCGATTTTTTCCTGTTTCCTCGTGTGAAGAGAGCCCTAAAAGGATGGGGAGCATGGAGGCCATTCAAGACGCCACAAAGGAGCTGACAGCCCTGCCAAAAGAAGCATTTTCCAACTGTTTCCAAGACCTCAAGAAGCGTTGGAAGCTGTGTATAGACAGCAAGGGAGACTATTTCGAAGGGGTGCTGCACAAATGATTTCAATGTTAAACAAATTTTTTTTAATGGACTCAGTCCCGGAACTTTACGGACAAAGGTTGTATTTTTACCTCGGACATAGTAAAGGTGACGCAGACTCTTTGGAAGATAGCCGAGTGTTGATTGTTGGAAAAAAGACGTGCCGGGGGATCCCTGATGTAGGCGGTTCGTATGCGCAGGTCCTGCTCAGCCTGCTGATGCCGTACAGCACCCGGATGCGGGAAGAGATCGAACAGGTGCTCGACGTGGACCTCATCCGGCAGCAGGCCGAGCACGGAACCCTCGACTTCCACGGCTACGCTCGGCATGTCATCTCCCTGATGGCCCGCATGTGTGCTCCGGTCAGGGACTCCAGCATCAAGGAGCTGCTCGAGATCAAGGAGACTGTGCCACTCTTCAAGTAAGGGGAAGAGGTCATGCAGCCTTTTTTGGATGCTGGGTCACTCTCTGCCCGAGTTTCTGCAGTGATTACCACATGCGCCGATTCTCATGAAGTCAGTGGAAGTCAACCCTTTTGCTGCTACCACAGATGAGTCGTAGCTGTTGCATCTCATAGGATGTGTTAGTGTGGCCTGCTAGACCTGATGTAGCTGTTAGTCAGAATGGTTAGCATTCTTCAGAGCACTGTTAACAGGGCAGATTTGTGAATTTTGCTTCTAGTTACAGTTATTAACGCAATCAGGCGGCAAGTGGTCCACTTGACAGGTTTTTGGTATGATGGGATTTTGTTACATATTGTGCAACTTGAGAGCAAGAAAAGCAGCTGGTAATGCTAGTGGCAGTGTTGGTCATTTCTTGCAGTAATGGATGGTTTTGCTTTTATCGGCATTAAAATGATTTGCCAAGTTTCTTCTGTGAAGATAAAACTGTTCACAACACCAATTGTGGTACCTGGCTACAGGGGCATCATGGAGCAGCTGTACCAGATGAAGATGGACATGGCCAACTTCACCATTCAGCAGACGCGACCGCACATCCAGTCTCACTCGGTCGCCTACGAGCGGGCCAAGTTCCAGGAGTTCCTGGAGGCCCAGACGAGCGCCAACCCGTCGGTCGACCCGCTGACCCATACGCGGGCGTGGCTTAAGCGCAGCTATGACCACCTGCGCAGCCTCAGTGACCAGCACAGCCCGGACCCCATCAACGGCCCCGGATGCAAGGGACCAGGCTTCGCCAGCGTCCTGGCCGGAGCGTACATGGAGCTGCTGTGCTGGCCGGATGACCTGCCATACCCGGAAGTAAGTACCAGTTCCACAGAACTTGGTCCTAGATACAATCGATCCCGAATATGTCAAACTCGAAGGTGATCGTGAAATAGTAATGTAGTGATAATTCGATATATAAAACGTGGCAACAGACAAGCTTAACTGTAAACCAGAAATGTGAATACGGTGCACCCATGCTAGCGACGCACTTTCTGCAGTGGCGAGCTGCCCGCTGGCATAGTGGCGGCACATCGCTTACTGGGTGCGTTAGACCTATCTATTTTAATTAGTACCACTAATTAAGTGACAGCAGTGTGATTAATTAGTGCCACCAATTAATGTCTCTAAACAGGAACTTGCCCATATGTGTTAGTGATAGAGTAGCTGCCACATGGGGAAAGTTCGTGGACGATTTTGTTTCTAACGCTGTCACTTAACACTCTTAGTGAACTTAAGTGTCCCCCCTAAGTTTTTCCCACATGCTCCGCACACTTTGCCTCATGGCCCCAAGACTCCCGAAAAGTTAGCTTTTTCTCGTGCCATTTTATCATCTTTCGGTATTCGTTTGCCTCCGAATGTAGGCCTTTTCACTATGCGGTTACAGGTCTGTGGCTCTGAGATGTCTGAGACTGCGCGCTGGCTGAGGTGTCATCATTTTGCAGAAAGTGCATTGTCATGACCAGGCGTTCTTTCATTCTTCATTAAATATTCATTAAGGGGGGAACACTGGTCTTAGACCTATATTCCTTATTTTTAGTCCAATCCTAATGAAACTGTATCAACTTGCTCAGTTTTTTATACTGATTTCAAATATGAAATTGCTTTTTAAATTAATATGTTAGTTACTAAGATAATTAATTTTAATTAGTCATTTGTTAGTACCTCGGTACAAAAAAAAATGGCTCAATAAAAAATAATTTTTACCCGTGGCTACATAGTATGGTGAGTGAAGAGCGCAATAATCAAAGCAGTTTTTTAATTTTACCCTCTTTGGTAATTTTACTGCACTTAGAATAGCAGCATTCAAAGTGTGAATATCATGCATCGATAAACTTTGAAAAATTTTTAATTCTTGAAGCGTGATCGAACAATTTTGCTTCGATTATTGCATACATTGTGCCTTCAGCTTCCCTTAGCAAACAATGTGACATGTCTGTCTGTCCTAGACGTTGAGATATTGACGTACTAAGACAGCCAGGTGTCCAAAATTTTCATGGTGTTAAATCGCCTGCTCCTACACAAATTGAGCCCACACAGTGATCTAAAGTTAATATTATGGTCAAAATACAAATTTCCTGGAGGAGAAAACTGGTAGAGTTGAAGAATAATAGCTATAGGCTCCAAGAATGTAATTTTAAAAAAATTGATTTTTGGGTCATTTTTTGCTCCCAAAGACCAGTGTCCCCCCTTAAAGCTGTCTTTACTATAAACGTAAGAAAATGTACACTCATCTGTGAAAGGTGAAATGGGACTGCAGTTTTCTTTAACTATATCTAAGTTTACTAGAGCGGGGTTCTGCTGTAGTAGTAGTAGTAGTAGTAGTAGTAGTAGTAGTAGTAGTAGTAGTAGTAGTAGTAGTAGTAGTAGTAGTAGTAGTAGCAGCAGCAATAGTGGTAGTAGCTATAGTGGTAGTAGTAGTAGCAGCAGTAGTAGTAGCAGTAGTAGTAGTGGTGGTGGTGGTAGTGGTAGTAGTAGTAGTGGTAGTAGTAGTAATAGTGGTGGTAGTAGTAGTAGTAATAGTGGTGGTGGTAGCAGTAGTAGTAGTGGTGGTGGTAGCAGTAGTAGTAGTGGTGGTGGTAGCAGTAGTAGTAGTGGTGGTGGTAGCAGCAGTAGTAGTAGTAGTAGTAGTAGTAGTAGTAGTAGTAGTAGTAGTAGTAGTAGTAGTAGCAGCAGTAGTAGTAGTAGTAGTAGTTGTGGTGGTAGCAGTAGTAGTAGTAGTAGTGGTGGTGGTAGCAGTAGTAGTAGCAGTAGTGGTAGTAGTAGTAGCAGCAGCAGCAGTAGTAGTAGTAGTAGTAGTAGTAGTAGTAGTAGTAGTGGTGGTGGTAGCAGTAGTAGTAGCAGTAGTGGTAGTAGTGGTGGTGGTGGTGGTGGTAGTAGTAGTAGTAGTAGTGGTAGTAGTAGTAGTAGTAGTGGTAGTAGTAGTAGTAGCAGCAGCAGTAGTAGCAGTAGTGGTAGTAGCAGTAGTAGCAGGAGTAGTAGTGGTGGTAGTAGTAGTGGTGGTAGTGGTAGTGGTAGTAGCAGCAGTAGTAGTAGTGGTAGTAGTAGACCGCCAGAAATGGTTATGGAGTGGTTTTTCTGCCAGGCTCTTTCGCCCTGCCTCGTCGGTTGACTCTTCGCATGTCGCCTTTGTCGTTTCTCTCGCGAAGACTGTGCGGTTGGACCAGGCACGCTTTGAGGCCCTGAAGGACAAGGTGCACTTGGCTGCACTGGTGGCCAGCATCCTGAGCATCACCTACCGGCTAGGGGGCACTGCACTGCAGGGCATCTCGGACTTCAAGGAGGACCTGAAGAGCCACACCCAGCTCCTCCTGGAAGGCTTTGCAAAGTGCAGGCAAGCATGCTCACGTGGGTCTCTGTGGAAACAAATGGCTGTTTGGAAGTGGGTGACTGCGGAGGAGTTTAGTTTTGAGCGGAGAGGCGTGTGGGAAAGTCAAGGGGGGGAGAGGGTCTTAGCAAAACATTTTTATTAATGAAGTCACAATTACAAAATCTTCAGGGAACATGTATTTTTGCGTGCTGATTCCAAATATGGGATTTAATTTAATGTACAACAATTCCTTGAGCACTTATGCAATATGTTATATAACATTTTGTGGAGAGCTTTCAAGAAATCCTGCGGCAGGGAACTTGCTAGAATGCATGCCACTGGTTTTTCTTGACATTAAGCTATGCAATAAAGCTAAAATTATTATCCTGCCTGTCATAGAAGTTGAGTTATAGAATTTTGATGTTGTCACTTCAGAAACAGGAAGACAAATTTTTCTTCCCGTTTGTGAAGTACGAAGTTCAAAACCCTGTAACTCAACTTCTGTGATAGACAGGATAATAATTTTACCCTTATTGCATAGCTTGTTGTCAAGACAAGCGGACGGCATACATTCTAGCAAGTTCCCTGCAGCAAAATTTCGTTCTCCACAAAAAGTTACATAACATATTGCATCATGTCCACAAGGACAGCTTGTATATTAAATTGAATTTCATATTTGGAATCAGCGTGCAAAAATACATGTTCCCTGAAGATTTCATAATTGCGACTGAATTAATAAAAAAAAAATTTCTAAGACCAGCTTCCCCCCTTAAGCTGAGGTTGAGTTGTATTGAGTGGACTTGAATGGAACACCGTGTAATAGGAGTTTCCCAATTCTTAAGTTGGCCTCTCTGCAATGCACTGTGCCCTTCTAATGGTGGAAAGGCGGTTTTCGGAACAGAAAGTACTATAAGCGCAGTTTTCGCATTTTTCAATGCAGGAAATGCTGGCCTTGCAATATCGAAACCATGTTGACATATCCTGTGTTAGAAAATGCATGAACTGTGCTTAAATTTCTTTTTCGAAAACTGCCTGTTCCGTCATTAGTTGTGCAAACTGCATTGCAGAGACACCAACTAAAGAATCGGGAAACTCACTCACCTACCGTAGAAGGAGTTGGAATCGGCATTATTGCTGTGAGGTGTGGTTGTATTGGAACTTGATGGAGTTTGGTTGAGTTGGAGTGGTGTGTTGTGGAGTGCATTTCAGTACCTGAGGTACATCCTTGCAATGTCTGAATAACTGGAAAAGGGGGGCAGTGCTGGAAAAGAAGGGATACCACAGTTTTGAGAACCGCTAGTGTCTTCATTTGAGGGGCAGAAACTGTCTAGTCAGATGTGGTTGATTCGTGCTTACTGCTTATCAGCTGAAGGGGTAGGGGTGAGGTTAAATGGCCCCGGCTCTATTGTTCGTGTCGTTTGATGTGTCTTACACCTTGCAGATGCTCTTAGAAATGAGTGTCAGTGACAGAACTCCAGATTTACATTTTGAGTGTCTGAGCAATGCACCTCAGGAACACGAAATTATCTCTTAGCATATATGCCCAGGGACTTCGCTGTTCAACTCAACGAAAAAAAAGTCGCCGTTGACCACCTCCCCACAGTGCGACAACGTGACTAACAGCCTAAACCACCTCCCCCTCCCCCACACCTTTCGCATCGCAGCTTTCGTTCCTTTGACCCCCTCCTCCCCTGTATACTTAAAGGACGCTAGCTACTGCCCTCAGTCACCCCTGATGAAGGAGCCGAGTCGGCTTCGAAACGTTGGGGTAAAATTAAAGTTTTTGGTTGGAGATGTGCAGTGTATTATGTCTTCAAACCCAACCAGACAGGCTAATCTGTCAGAATGTTTAATTTTTCATATGTAGACGAGAACCACTGTGTGCATAGCTGGAAAAGTTAGCACAAATAAGTAGAAAAAAGAATCCACAACAATATAGCCTGAGCACATGGTGGGAAAAGAAAAAGAATGATGGAGTTGACGGACTTATCCCTGTTGTGTTCTGGGACACTAGTCACAGGGGGTAGGAGGCCAATCAGCAGTGATCTTTTCAGACTTCATCTTTCATATTGCTTCGTTATGTCGCATTTCATGCTCCGTGCACTCTGTACATCCCGTGTCTCACTCTGTATATTGCACCATTTGCTGCCGCAGTGAGGAGGAGCTGAGGGAGAAGTTGCAGAGTGTGGCCAGCCAGGTGATCAAGGAGGTGCAGGAGTGCCTGCAGAAGCACGGCTTCAACCAGCTCCAGCTCAGCCAGGAGCGTGTGCTCTACGATCAGATCGTCGTCATGGTCTCTTCTGAACACCCTGTCCGGAAGCTGCTCTGTGAGTGCTCTTCACTTGGCCCCAAGCCCTCAAGTAATTTCAGTGGGCATATTCTAATGCGGCAGATCTGTAGAGGTGGTCTCTGCGGGTATTCGAGTCAAATGTGAAAGCACTGCATGGACCTCATAATTTAGAAATAATTTTTAAAAATCGCTATTTGCAGTAGCTCGCAACCAATTAGGGTGACACCTCACTGCCTCGAACCGCACCTCGATGACATCAGTGGGCAGTCTGGGCGAGCCTGCCCACTGACGTCATGGGGAAGTCGGCACCCGTTTGCACCTCTCGCTGCCATTGATGGAGCCCCAGAACCTGTGGCATGGTTGGTTTTAGCCTTTCAGTAGACATCCTGTGCTTATGTTGACTAATGGAGGTAGTAAAAATTATGGTCCAGCTTACCTTTAAGAAGACTTCAGGAGATCAGTACGAGCGGGCACATTAGGTTGGAAGTGTGGTTGGCCACACATTTGAGCTGCAGGGGAATGTAGCTGTTGAAGCTGTCATGAAAGCTCAATGACAAAGCAAGGCTTAAACTTCACGTGGGTGGACCCTAGCTCCAGTGAAAATCTTGAGTTTTCATATAGTGTTACCAGATACTGCTGCCATATACCTGTACTGTATATTGCTGCTGTGTGCTGCTACTGATGCTGCTACTGTATGCTGCTATTGTATATCACTAGCACATATGGTAACCCTACAACGTTACTGTATTCAGCTGCTCTATATTGCTACGGCTCACAGCATACTGCATATCACCACCAGGTGCAGGCACAGTGCAGTTTTGGGCCAATCGGGGGCCACTTTTTCATGTGGTGCTGTTAGGTGGCAGTAGTGATATATGGTAATGCTATGCTAAAATTCTTATATAGCAGTTGTGTCATGTTTCTTAGTATCGCACCTGATGTTATGGAGGCTATGAAAGTGCAAGGCTCCACCCTCTGCTAAGAAGTGTCGTTGCTACATTTACTGCCGCTTATGAGACGGACAGGTATTGCTCCGAGAAACTCTCCTATGAAAACCTCTTGCTCCTCGTGCTATTCCAGTGATGCGGGTCTTGGACTTCATCAAGATGGCAATCTCCGCTGGATCGGCGCGGCCCACCCAGATTCCTCCTGGTCTGTCAGTGCTCGAAAAAGAGCTGACGTCCATCACGGGACAGTTCCTTCGCCTCGTGACCCACAACAGGGCCGTGTTTGGAGAGACGTACGGTGACATTGTGACAGAGCTTAGGAAAGCCTAGACGCACTGCTGGCCTGGGAGGGGAGGGACCGCAGAAGGCCAGGCATGATTTCTGCGTCCTCTCACGCTATGGTGGCACTGATTTTGGCTTAAGCTGTTACGTGCGGGACAGTGCCCTGGAATATGTGATAAGGCAGCAGTAATTTGCGAAGGTTAAAATTGTGAAACGCACTTCCCTGCTGTTTGCTGCAGGTGAAAGAGATGTAGCTAGATTTCGAAGATAAGTTGTCAGGCTGATAAGGTGTCACTTTATGCAGTCTGGCAGCCTTGCTGCATCTGCTGTTGGGGTGATGTTTTGTGCCAGCCTGCGTGCCTGGTAATTTAATGTTATTCACTATAATTTTTTCCACTCAAACTGTGTGGCTATATTAAGTTAGTGATTGTTGCTGAGTGTGATTTGAAAAGCCTAATTTCATTTTGATATTAATGTAGTCTGATTTTGTGTGTCATTAAAAATTAGAACCATTATTAGTGTGTGTTCTTAAGCTCGCTAGCTGACTTAATCATTATCTCTTTTGTTACTATGACCTTAACTCTTGTAACTGGACAGGAAGTGGTATTTTTACGTGTTGTGAAAACAAATCTGCTAGAGAATTCAGTGTATGTTAACGTGTATATTAGGGCTTCATTTTGTAGTGTGAATATTGCAATGAAATATTATGCGTAGAATGCACATGCATTGCATGTTACAGTGGTTTATATTGCAAGAGAAAGCGTTTGCATAGAATCAAAGCCACCAGCTTTTATTTCTCTTTTGGTGCTTGTGCTACGGTTAATTTCCTGCTCAGTGTGCATGTCTATACAATGTACACAGCTAATAGCATGGACATCTGTTTAGTGTGACTATATTGTTATTTATATTTGTTCATATGCTTTGAAGTCTACTGTGGAATTACATACTGTATTTTTTTGTCTTCTGACGCATGAACCAATGTGACTTATTTAGTTCACGAAGTTGCAATTCCGAGTTTTAGCGTTCCCAGTTTCTTTAATTATATTGATGGACAACTAAAACCGTCCTTCATGGGAAATCTTTGACAAGTTCATGGTGTACATGCCTCTGTGACTGTAGCATTTAATTGCGAATTGATTATTTTTTTTTCTTCATTTTTGTCACGTGTACTTCAACCATGCTATGTGTTAGCTTTGAACGTGGTGGTGGCATATAGCTTGAGTGGAAATTGTGCATACTGTCGCAGGTGTTACTAGTGTAATGGCCTTAGCTTCTAGCCTGCCAATGCTTCAATGCCTTCCTAGAAGCCAGTGTCTAAGAGTTGCAGCTTCCAGATCAGTCGTCCACATCTGAGGAGTGTCAGATGGATTTTTTTTTTTTTTGACACGGCTGTTGACTGAGAGTTAACAAAATGCAGGCATGGGCACCTCATGTTTGTGTGTTGTTCACTGCCTGTTTTTTTTAATGCTCCAAAATGCCAGGGGGTGCAAAATCTTAAAGAACTCCCATTGAGTGTTCGAACATTCCATATTCTTTTTAGATACGACCGCAGTCATCCACTGGTCAATGAATGAGCGTCCCTACATCCTACATCCTACTTATATTGGTTTAAACTCGTACAACCAGACTGTTTACTAGTTTGGTTTGAGTTTTCCCTGCATCTTCTTTATCTGAAATTTATTTTACTTATATCCAGGCCATGATTTTTCAGTGGAGTACAAACAGCCACAAATTAGGGGCTTTTTTTTAATCTTTTCCTTGTGCATCGGTGTAGCTGTTACAGGCGTGAACAATATTGTTTGGAAAACTTCTGAAATATATGTGTTTGTCCACTCTTGTCTTCTGTTCATGCTACCATTTTGTGGAGAAAAAAGCAGAAATCAAACAAATTTGATGAAAAAGCATTAAAACCCAGCAGCACCAAAGAATAGAAAACTGAGTGCTTTATACTTTCTGGTGAAGACATGTCCTGAGTTGGAGGGTATGAAGAAAAGGAAGATTGGATAGGATCGAATAAGCCTAAGCACGATGGACGAGGTGTTCAGAAGTAGTGCTAAAGGACTTGTCTGTCTTATGATATAGGGCTACAGTTTTGTTCTACATTTGGGGCATCATTTTTGCTCCAGCACCATGAATCTTCCTCTAATTTTGTTTGTTCGCCACCTTGTGAGCGTTATCTTGACTGTGGGTGCCTCTGCATTCTCTCACAATGTCGTAGCATGAAACAAAAACTGTGAATTAAATGGGTTTGATACTGAATTAAAGTGAAGCAGACCAACCGAAATACTGAAATTTGTTTAAATTAGCTAGAAGTACGAATTATTCGTGCTTGCGTTTATGTTGGCTGTCTGCATGTGTTCTCCACGAAATGAAGCAACATGAGCCTGTTCACAAAGGGGTGTGCTGTTGCCATATTAGAGACTGGACTGTGGGCATCTGCCAGCACTTGCTCGCAAGATTTTATTATTTAGCATATTTTTGAGCCGCCGCGGTGGCTGAGTGGTTATGGCACTCCTCTGCTGGCCCGAAAGACGCGGGTTCGATCCCGGCTGCGTTGGTCGAATTTCGATGGAGGCGAAATTCTAGAGGCCCGTGTACTGTGCGATGTCAGTGCACGTTAAAGAACCTCGAGTGGTCGATATTTTCGGAGCCCTTCACTATGGCGTCTCTCATAGCCTGAGTCGCTTTGGGACGTTAAACCCCCATAAACCAAACCAAACCATTTTGCATTTTTCATTGTTATTAATATTATGTGCTGTACATCTTATGTTGGGTGGTTCCATTATTTTTACCAGTTATTGACCCTCTAGTGAACGTGAACACATAATGTATGCAACTGAAATGTATTTGAGTGTGTGCTTCTAACTACTGCCTGTCCAGGTTCTGTTTTTATGCTGTATGTGGTTCGGTAGTCAGCTCTGCAAGCAAGTTTTTGCCGTTTGTAATTTTTATTTTCTCTGTGGCTTGTTCTGCCAGCGGTGCTAATGCAATGTCTTTTTCTCTCTGAGTGGGCGGGCAAATGATTATGCTTGAAGCACAATTTGCGAGTTTGATGGCAGCTTATTGTTGTTATTTTATAATGAAAACTTGGGGACTGCGTTAGTGTAAACCAAACACTATAATGTTTTGAGTGAAAGTATTGGTATGACTGTTAAACCAGGTAACCTGAAGTCCTTGTTCACTAGAGTGAAATGTGCGGCTGCGTATCAAATAACTTGTCCTTTTGGTGGAGGCCCTCAGAAGCTTCTTAGAAAAAGCTGTATAAAGATTGCACATATCAAAAATTGAGATTTTCAGAGTTACTCAAGGTATGTTCTTTTATCTGGACCAAGTGTTTACTGTTCTAATGGAATGCATCTAATCATAAAATCGACTTACTAAAACTTTAAAAGCTGAATAAATCGAAGTGTCGCAGTTTAGGGCGAGCACTACAAGAACAGCAGAAAAAGAGTATACTTCATGTCTGCATTGATGCCAGCCATTTCTGTTGCTGATGCAGAAATTATGGGTTGGCCTGTACTTGTGTAAGATACAGCCATTTTTATGTAACAAACACATGTGAAGTGAATGTTATAGACACGCTTTGTACGTACCATTTAATCATGATCCAGGCATTTTACTATCTTAAATTTTTTTGCTACCCAGGCACTACATCTCGTGAATACTCTGTGTGTAGACTGACTGCTGTCAGCTTGCCATTTTATTCACAAAGCAACCTAAATTTTCTGTAACTAAACCGAAAGTGAACGTTTTCATACAGATGTGGGCTTCTTGATGTGTAGAGGTCCTCTGCTTTGTCACTATTCGCATGTAGCTTTGAACATGAACAGTTTTATTAAAGACATCCTTTGTTAGCTGTCTTCTTCGGGCAGCTGGTTACTTTAAAGACTGAGCACATTTTTATATTGTATCCTAATATGCATTGTTTCTAAAGTGGCCACGGGAGAAATATGTTTATCCTCCTGCCTCGCGAGGTCTTTGTGATCTTTATGTTGCAGTACAAGCATTTGTCAACGATTTGGCAAAGCGTGCAGTCTTTGTCAAGAGTATACGGGCTACGGAGATTGGCTTGAAGCTTTCTCACAGGGTGCTTATGACACATTTGAAGCTAAAGAACTGCAGGGTTGGGATACAAGGTCTCTCTTGACACTTTTGGCAAAGGTTCTTTGCGACTTATTCTGGAAACCAACCTCCCTATCGCACAGATTCAGAGTTCAGTTGCTCAGGCCAAGTTTAGCGTACATGTGAAAATATTCACTTGCTCTTGATTTATGCTAAGGATTTTCGAGCTTTACAGGATGCTTATATGGTGATACCACAAGATTTTTGCTGCACTTGGTGCGTCATACTTCGCAAATCATGCTTCATCTAGTCTCTTCAGTTTTGTCCAATTTTGGTGCGCTTGAAGAAGTTGCCAGAGGCACACTTCCGTTGAGAAGTATTGCCTCTGTGCAGTCTGTGCTATTGTTCTTGGAAGATTTTAACTAAGGCAACACTTTTGTTCAGAAGTATTGACCTTGTGCTGATAAAACAAATGCTGACAGTGTTTGACTGCAGCCTGTGCTATGCTCCTTGTTTACTTTTTTTTTGTGATGTTTGTTTTGCATAAAAAGGCTGTGCTGTTCAATAAAAACCATGTCTGCTGTATACAACTGTTGGCTACTTTTTTAATGCACTGCAAGTAATGGTTATATTCTAGATATTAGATATTCTGAATTGTAATGTTAGGGGTTGAAATATCTGCTTGCTTCATGTAATGTGCAAGATGCTCGACATTTTGATTGCAAGGAAAATGTCGACCTGCTCTGTGACATATAGTGTACTAGTTATCAAAAATTAAATGGTCAGCGACAAAGAAATTGTGTGTGTGGAGCTGTGTGCTCCTATGACTAATCATTAAATGAGTTTAATGACAGTTCTTGAAAAATTTCATGCATAGTAAAAGACCCCTAGTTAAATAGGTTATGCAGTACCGGTTACTGCATCACTTATCGTCCATCGTGGGATTTGCAAAAAAAAAAAAACGTTTAAAGTGGCGACCACGGCCCGCATTTCTGACAGAAACGACCAATAGGTAATAAAGAGTGCCTAAATATGCAGCGTTCGAGGTGCAAGCCGGCGAAGGCCAGCCACGTGGTCGTTGCTTTCGCGCGCTTTGTGCGAATCAATAGCCTCGTCCCAGGTAGTCCGGAGGGGTCGCGTTTTCTCTTAAAATAACACAAAATAGCTGCGTTCTCATAAAATAACCCTAATTTGTCTACATCATAACTGTTTTAAAGCAAAAGCAAAAAGTTCTTGTGGACACTGATGCTACCGAACTACTCAAACGCTTCACGCTTTCAACGACCGCTGGCTGCGTTCGAGACTGCGCGAGGTTTTTTTGTTTATGCGCGGTTGTTTTGGGGATCTGGATAGCGGCGGAAAGCGTGGTGCGGTGCACTAGGCCCCAATCGCATTTCACGGCCTTCGTGAAAAAAGAGTATTTCGTTCCTCTGCGCCTCGCAACCAAAAGGCGAAATGGCTGAAGACCTTCCCTACATGGCTGAATATGCCAAAAGCGGCCGTTCTTCTTGCAAGGGCTGCAAATCCAAGATCGAAAACGCCGAGCTGCGCCTCGCTGTCATGGTTCAGGTGAGGCCTCGGAGACACCGAAAGAGGACCGGCGTTTTGTGTTGGAAACTGTCAAATGTCGTATCTCAGCGCGGCAGAGATAGCTTGTTCGAAGTCCGAGCGATGCTCCCAAATCTCGCTGATAAGCTGTCAACCTCACGCTTTTTTGTTTATTCCGTGTGTTCTTCATTAGCTTTGCCGACGGGCAGGCCGTTCTTTTGCGCACCGCACCAACGCGCCGACCCCGATTGCGAGCTGCCCGGCGCGTTTTGTCCGTACGAGGGTGGTGAGGCTTGCGCTGTAAGCAGCTAGCTCACAGTTATGTCAGAGAGGCTCATCTTGAAGGCGTTACTGGCTCCCCAAGGCCGCAAGCCGGATTCCGCGGGAGTTTTCGCGCGCGAAACGAGGACGCGGCGGCAGGCAGTTGTATTTTTATCGCGTGACGCGCGCACGGCTGTCGGGTTGCCGGCTGCAAGCCGGGTTCGCCTGACGTATTTGCATTCTTATAGTCATTGCTGTGATCAGAATAAGCAGAGCAAAACGCCGCGCGCTTGTGTAGTGCAGTGTCTTACGAACGCTTGAAGCAACACAAGTTGAATGCGCCTGTTTAGTACAGTGTTTTACGAATGGTCGAAGCTCCACGAGTGGAACGCGGATCGCGTCGGCGACGCGACTACCCGCTTAATCACTGCGGTAGCCGAATTATTTAACTGAAAAATAATAAATGCGCGCCTTGCTGGAAGTGAAAAGGAGAAGCTCCGACCTTTGTCCTCTTCAGTTGCTGACGTTTAGTGCGTGCAATAAAGCTGTAACGGTTTTGTAGCTACCCGCATATCGTTTCGTTGGGCTGTGTGCCAGCTGCTGTTAAAACTGGTAACATCAGAAATAACGGGATAACCGACAACACTAGCGGCGAGTTATTTGCAGCTAAGCGCCATATAGCGCGGATCAACTTTTCCATGGGGTACAGTTTGTAACTTCGCGTAAAACTACTCGTCAAAAAAAAAAAAAGAAATAAACTGCCCGTGCGAAATTCCATTGTTTCTGGTTCATATTTTTTCTTCTTTTGAAGCATTGATGCATGTAGCCAGAATGCTGGGGATGAGCAGAAAACGAATCGTCCGTGCTGTGTAGATCGTGTTAACCGCCTCCAATATGTTTCTTTTTCAATAGGGCATTGCTTGGACTGCACCTGTAATTTTTTTTGCCATATTAAACATTTTACAAATACTCGTTTCGTGCTCTTTCAATTTTGTGTTTATGGTACCCTAAATACAAAGGAGGGATGTCTTGAAATATACATCGCCTTTCCTTGAGCAACCACTTGACCAAATATTGTTCTGTTTTCAATAGCAGTTCATTGTACAGCTTGAAGTTGGAGTCTGTGGCATGGTAAGACACATACAAACATGTTGTTTGTGTTTGTCTTACCTAGTCTGTGAGAAACAGAGTACACAAATATTTTATGAGGGTTTTAACGTCCCAGAGCGACTCGGGCTATGAGGGACGCCGTAGTGAAGGGCTCCAGAAATTTTTATCACCTGGGGTTCTTTAAAGAAACATGTACTGACATCGTACTGTATGCATGCCTCAAGAATTTCACCTCCATCAAAATTCGACCGCCGTGGCCGGGATTGAACCCGCATCTTTTGGGTTAGCAGCCAAGCGCCATAACCATAGGCACCGCAGCGGCCGTACACAATAAATGCGTATGCAGCTTACTTAGCAGTGTATATATAAAGCATCATGTTGCTTCCCCAGGATATGCAGTGGCTTTATGTTGTATAAGTAATGGCATGTTACCCTGTTTTGCTAGAAAATGAATGTTTCTGCCTACCTTGTGTTACTGTAACGCCTGCCATAGATACATGCTTCGGCAGCCAATGAATTCTGCATGTGGGCCAGCATGAATGCTAAGGACCCACTTCTGGCTGTGGTGGTCGAATTTTGATGGAGGCGAAATTCTAGAGACTTGCGTACTTTGCGATGTCAGTGCACATTAAAGAACCCCAACGTAGTCAAAATTTTGGAGCCCTTCACTACGACACCCCTCACAGCCCGAGTCGCTTTGGGACGTTAAACCCGCATAAACTAAACCAAACCTCTTCTGCCAGGCTCCTCGTGTGATTGGATGTATGGGTGCGATTGCTTATGGCAGGTAATAAATTGTATTTGCTTAGCATATACAATGCTACAACTTAGAAGGGTCAGGGTTCGGGCTAGTGGGTAATCAGGATGAGGATTCAAGTCTCTTCCTTCTGGCAGCTTCGAAGAATTAGAGGCACCAAATTTTTGGATTTATATTTTTCTCTTTGTTGTGGTGCCGTGGACAATGGTATACATGAGTCGTGAAGTGGAATTCGTCTGCGGCGACTTAGTAATTTGTAACTGAATTTTTTTTCTTGTTGTTTTGGTTTCAGTTTCAAAAACCAAACTGCAGTTGTGACATACAAGATGTGTTTAGGTTATGTGAGGCATGCAGGAACTGCGATATATGGGCTGTTTGTTTACTTTTGTCACCCTATCCCTTGAGCAGGCCTGCGTAAGAGTTGATGTGAATTAAAACGAGCAGCGACCACGCTGCATTTTTGTATGCCTCACGTAACCTGAACACGTCTTTTACGTCACGGCTATCATTTGGCTGTTGAAACCAAAACAAATGGCAGAAGAAAAATTCCAGGGGTGCACTTAAGTCTGCTTAGGTGGAGTAATGCGAAACCATTTCTGTTACTGCGCGTCCTTCTTCCCTCAAACGCGTCCGCCATCTCGCCTACGCATACACCATCTACTGGACCAGCGCCGTAAATTGCGAGGGGAGGTTTCAGTGGGTGATGCATGATGGCGCTACGACTACAGTTTTTATTCAGTTCGTGTGGACACGCTCTTCCACAACTTCTGGTGACTCCACTCATGAGCCAAGAAATGCTGTCGCATTTAAAAAAAATTCAAATAATTAGTTACCGCTTGTTGGTGTAATCCATGTAGCTGTCTGTTTTCTAATGTGCTGCACATCATTCTAGAGAAAGAAAATACAACTACAGTTTGATGTCCCTGCTTTGAATTTCCGCAGTGATTGTCACATCCGGAATTGGTGCAGAAGCTGAAACAGTGGTTCATTTTGTCCATTTGTATGCCGCGTAAAATACCACGCTGCTCTGTATCTAGAGGTTCTTCTGTATGTTAAGCAATACTTGTCTAGCCCTCATTCTTCCATCAAGTCACAGTGATGTTACTTTCCGCTTCGCCTCTACATTATTCACATGCTTGGTTTCCTCTTCTGTGCAGTCTCCCATGTTTGATGGAAAGACACCCAACTGGTACCACTTCATGTGCTTTTTTGCCAAGCAACGACCAAAGTCCGTTGGTGACATCGACAAGTTCGGCACGCTGCGGTATGAGGACCAAAAGCGCATCCAGGAGAAGATAGGTGATCAACTATGAGCAACGCTTTGCCTAGACACACCAAATTTCTGGGTGCTTGTTTTTTTTCCTTTGGGATTGTGTGCAAGGCAGCTGTGCACCGAAGTCACAACGTAGGATTCACCTACTCCAGCTGAATAATTTATAATTTATTATGTTTGTTTTCATTGTCACTTCATTTCGCTTTCAATGACCGAATGATGGCTGTGACGTAACAGTCAAATTGGGGTCACGTGAGTAATGCGGTAACTTCAGTATAATCACTGCTTATGCATTTTTGTCATTCCAACTCGTGGACAGGCTTGCATTAGAGTTGGTGCGAATTAAAGTGAACGAAGTAGTGATCATATTGCAGTTTTGGTGTGCCTCATGTGACCTCAAATCATCTGTTACGTCACAGCCGTCGTTTAGCTGTTAAAAGCGAAACTGAAACGGCATGAGAGGGGAAAAAATTAAACTTAAATTATTTACCACTTGTTGGTGCAATCCACGTGGCTGTCTATGTTGTCTGATGTGCTGCGCACTGTTCTAAAGAGAGAAAACACAACTAAAATTTAGTGTTTGCACTCCTTTAAAGGAGACTAGCACTGAATCACCAGCTTAACTCATGTACACACTCATGACTGATGGTACAGACGATGCATACGCCTAAAACACTTCGAAAACCGACACATGTGGTTGCACACAATTGTGTACATTATGAACTCACAGCTCTAGTTCAGATTGTGACCTACCTAGCATTGATTTCCTCATTTCAGGCGAACTAAACATTCATCAAAGTCCAAATAGGGTGCTTTTTTTATGCCGACTAGTGAGTGCAGCAATGTCATCAGTAAATTGCAGATTATTTAGGTATTCTCCATTAACTCTTATCCCCAACTGTTTGCAATTCAGGCCTCGGAATACCTCCTGTAAACAGGCGGTGAATAGCATTGACGGGATTGTGTCTCAGGCTAGCCTCATTGGATAAGGTTCTAGCATTAAACGTTGCCAGGTTCCCAATGGCGGCCTGTCCGAAGCCAGTGATTCTTAGCACCCTCCGCTGCGTCACAGGTCTGTCTGCCACCTTGGTCAGTTGCTCCGCAGCCACTGGGGACTTGGGGCTGAGGGTTAATTGGTTTGTTCATAGAAGGTTATGGCCAAGTACTAAACCAGGGTGGCCAAATCCTGTTCTGGTGTGGGAGTGTGTTCATAGAAGGTTATGGCCAAGTACTACACCAGGGTGGCCAAATCCTGTTCTGGTGAGGGAGTGCGTTCAGAGAAGGTTGTGGCCAAGTACTACATCAGGGTGGCCAAATCCTGTTCTGGTGAGGGAGTGCGTTCAGAGAAGGTTGTGGCCAAGTACTACACCAGGGTGGCCAAATCCTGTTCTGGTGAGGGAGTGCGTTCAGAGAAGGTTGTGGCCAAGTACTACACCAGGGTGGCCAAATCCTGTTCTGGTGAGGGAGTGCGTTCAGAGAAGGTTGTGGCCAAGTACTACACCAGGGTGGCCAAATCCTGTTCTGGTGAGGGAGTGCGTTCAGAGAAGGTTGTGGCCAAGTACTACTCCAGGGTGGCCAAATCCTGTTCTGGTGAGGGAGTGCGTTGCGATTTGCTAGTGACATTGCCTTGCTGAGTCACTCAGGAGATTAATTGCAAATCATGATCAATGAGTTAGACAGGCAGAGCAGAATGGTGGGTACAAAAATTAACTTGCAAAAAACCCAAAGTAATGTTCAACAGTCTCGGAAGGGAACAGCAGTTCACAATTGGTAGCGAGGTGCTGGAAGTGGTAAATGAATACGTCTACTTAAGGCAGGTATTGACTGCTGATCTGGATCATGAGAGTGAATTAACTAGAAGAATAAGAATGAGGTGGAGCACATACGGCAGGGTCTCTCTGGTCATGAATGGCAGTTTACCAATTTCCCTCAAAAGAAAAGTGTACAACAGCTGTATCTTACCGGTACTCACCTACGGGGCAGAAACGTGGAGGCTAACGAAAAGGGTTCAGCTTAAGTTAAGGACAACGCAGCGAGCAACGGAAAGAAAAATGATAGGTGTAATGTTAAGAAACCAGAAGCGGGCAGAGTGGGTGAGGGAACTAACGTGGGTTAATGACGTCCTAGTCGCAATCAAGAGGAAGCAATGGGCTTGGGCAGGGCACATAATGCGAAGGCAAGATAACCACTGGTCCTTAAGGGTAACAGAGTGGATACCAAGAGAAGGCAAGCATAGCAGGGGCCAGCGAAAGTAAGGTGGGCGGATGAGATTTATACCTGGTGTCACACGGGCAACTCGGATCTCCTTCAAACTTCCTTCCCTTAAAGGACCTCAAGGGAGTTTCACCTAAAAGGGGTTAGCTTCGTGTCACACGGCCTATAAGCGAGCTTTTGAAAGTTGCCGCTGGGGCCTCATTAGGCGCTTCTCACCTCGTACGCAGTCATGAAAGAAACACGTTATATATTGCTAAAAAATTTTGGTTACTTGTGTTTTCTTACAAAATGCAATTATTTAGGCATTGCATCTTAAAAAGGTCATCTGTCTTAAAGAGAAAAAAATGGCGCGGTCAGGGCAGACGCAGCGGCCATTCCGAGAACGCCCGGTTCGAGAGTCGAATGTAGCTGCTCAACTCAAATATCTGTCAGTGCTCAACTACTATATTATATGCAATAAAAACAGTTATAATTGCGGGTAAAAATGAAATTAATAAAAATTAGGGTGATTTCTTGACTCGAAATTTCTTGACTCCCTTCAGTCTGCAAGGGAGATCTTCCATCTCCTTTCGCTGGGAACTTCCTTAAACATCCTTTGCTAAAGGACTGCCGTGCAACACGGCGCGCATCTCCCTCGAGATAAAGACGTCCTTGGTTGAAGGGAGTTTGAAAGGACTTTAGCCGTGTCCGTGTGACAGGGGTATGAGAAGTTTGTAGTCATACGGTGGGCGTAGCTGGCAAAGGACAGGGTTAATTGGAGAGACATGAGAGATGCCTTTGCGCTGCAGTAGTCATAGTCAGGCTAATGATGAATGCAGCAAATGTTTGTCAGAGCAGCGAGCGTCATACAGCATGACCTTTGCCACATTTTTGTAAACAAATTTTTCCTGCCAGTACTATTGTGGATTATTTTTGCTGAATTTCTGGCGTCGAGTGTATCTTCGCAAAAGAAAATGATTTTGCGATCTCTGGGGTGCTAATTTCACAAATGCTGGTATATTTTAATATTAGGTTCCGCATATTATGACTGGTTATCAGAAATTTTGTATGTGCAAAAAGTTCACTGTTGGTTTGTTCGGTTGGAAAACTAACAATTTGTTTTGAATATACCTTTTCACGACCCTTAAGAAAACTGGTTTTCTGGGCTGTGGGGAGAACATGGGGGAGCTTAATCCTCAACTCTTCCTGTACTACGAGCGCAGCCAAGTGCCCAATGGTGCGGCACCCACCAACCTCTTTTTGAAAAGGTCTATAGAAACGATAAATGGCATCGGAAACGGTTAAGTGTGCTCAAATTATGAGTGGATGGTGAGTCCGGACAAAGATTTTTGTTCACGCTGTGTGGTGATAGTGCACACCTTGTCCACTTTTAAAATAAAACAAAATGTGCTGCCTTCTGCTTGTTGTTGAGCTGAGAAAAAGTACGCAAACTTTTGGAGCAGTGAGCAGTGGTACCATCTATTGTTTAAAAAGCTGATATAGTACCTGATGGCAGTAGACTTCAAAAATGGAGGGCGTTCTCTTTGCCTCCCTAGCCACAGAGGGTGGTATGATTTTTGTGACTAAGTTCTATATTTGTGGGTTGGTGTAGCTCTACTCATAACGTTTTTGAAGAAAGCAAGCAGGCAGTATCACAGAATTTGTTGCTCGATAAAACTTTGCCGTTAAAGAAATCAGTCACTCCAAACTTGTGCAAGGATCAGTGGCAGCAAGTGGTTTCGTACTTGATGCTAAAAATGTACAACACGGCAACACTTTGTCTTTGCATAAGTGTTGTAGAAAATTTGTCCTGGTGATTTGCTGCTTAAAGCAGCAGTGATCGCTAAGAAGGTTTCAGCTTGTTTTGTTGACGATATCAGGCTGTCTTTGCCGAGTATTCTTGTAGCGTTACTCTTTGCGTTCCTTTGTAGAAAGCAAGCTGGAAGCTGGCACAACTGCAGAAGACCTGAAAGACTTTGCAACTGAGTATGCCAAGTCCGGCAAGAGCACCTGCAAAGGCTGCAACGAAAAGATTGCTAAAGTGAGTAGAATAGCCAACAACCCTGGCTGCACATACATTTTAGCAGTGTTGACGAATGGTGTGGGCATGTAACCTTGTCTCATGTCCTAAAGGTGTGCATGAAATTAGTTCTCAGGGTTGATTTGGCCTAAATGAAAAGCTCCTAGTTGTAAAACAAATGAAAACCTCTTAGTTGTAAAACAAACTTGTTGAGAGTCTGGTCTATGACAACCACCTGTGGAGATTTACAGTGACAGCTGTTGAGTGCCCATTCCTGGGTTTCACATTGGTGTAGTAGTAGCAGTAGTAGTAGTAGCATTCGTAGTTGTAGTGGTCGACGGAACCGGTGTGTGGTTGCCATGGGAACCACCGGGAGGGGGGTGACCATGACGAGAGTGAAGGAAGAGTAACCGGAGTGTGGTTACCACCAGAACCTACTGGAAGGCGGTTACCATGGCAGGCAGGAGGGTATGGCAACAGTCGAGGAGTGCGCATTCAGAAGGTTGTTGCCATAAGAAGAACTCTGGGAGTGGTTACTGTGGAAGGAGCAGGGAAAGTAATCTCTCATTACACGATGGTAACCACCCTGTGAGTTTTTTCTTTTAGTTCTTAAAGTTAACTCGTTAAAATTGTTATAAAGAAATGGCTGTGGTTTAGCTGTGTTAAACCTGCAGTGACGCGATGGCTACAGCTGGCCGAGTGGAACTCACTCAGTTGAATTGCAAAGTCAGTCTTTCACTGCGACCTTTCAGTGGGTGTTCCTTCTTCATCTTCGTCCCTGGACGTGGATTCACTCTTCCCCTCTCCACTCCTCCCCACTCGGTTTCACCGGCGTGCCGCGCAGCCGGCAGATGCCATGATGGCCACGGCGCCGCCACGCTGAAGGCTCGAAATGCTAGTGTTATGTAGCCACGCGGCGCACACATCAGCTGCGTGCTCTGACGTCACTCCGCACATGTGCACAACTGATGACACGGGCGGCGTCTGCTCCGCCGTCGGCGCAGTGGCGAGGTGCGCAGCGCGCTAACTAGCTGCGCACTATGACGTCACTCCGCGCATACGCACAGCTGGCGGAGCAGTGGTGCCACGGCTCAGTGCGCAGCCACGCTGACCTCGCAAAGTGGCTGGCGTAGTGTAGCTATCGCTACAAAAATCAGTGCATATCGGAGTTGGTGGCTACGTTGAAATGCCAAGATATCTGCTTGGACTGTGCATCTCTTCTGAATGTTGCATGTACATGCTGGAACATGGTTCCAGTGCAACTTTGTTCGAGTGCACTCATGAGCTTCTGAAGGCTGTTGTGTTTAGCAAAAGCATGCGTCAGATAATGTTACCAATATTGCCTTGAGTGGTAAGGAGGGCCTGAATGGTACGACCAGTTTGCCATGAGTGCTAGTACCACGAATGCCCTCTGCGAACGGCCTGCGTCATGTACGCCGTTGTCCTCGGCAGTAAAAGAAATCTTGTTTTTCTTTTTTCTCCAGGGAGAGGTGAGGATCTCCAAGAATGACTATGACAGCGGCTATGCCAAGATGCGAGGTGCCATCCCCATGTGGTTTCATGTCGACTGCTTTGTCCAGAAACGCGACGAGCTCGACTACACATTGGGTGCTGACAGGTAACTGTTTATGGATGATGCCGTGTTCCCCTAGCACAAATGCAGGCGTATTAAGGATTCATGTTGTTCTGTTGAAATTGACGTTGTGGTAATGTCTTTGATAATTTAGTTTTAACGGAAATCTTCCTGAGTCGTAAACTGGTGTTGCCTTGTAAAACAAAAGGAAAAGCTGTCTGTAGGCAGGCTTTAATCTTCCTGCTTACCTGCTGACTTTGTTTTGGTCTGGCGTCTGAAATGTGAAAGAGAAGACAATATTAATTGGAGCAGTAATGGTATCTAAAATCATTTTTTGCGACAGCTTGAAAATTTGTCGTGACATGTTTATGTGGTGCGTCCATTCATGTCAGCATTATACTTGACATCGTGAATACAGCTTGTGTGGTGTGAAATGCCCTTTCTGTTGTAAAAATTTTGAGTTTTTAACTGATAAAAAAAAAGGAAAAAGTTTATTTTTTGCATTTCACAAATGGAAATAATTGCAAGGGACCTTAGTATTTGACCACAGTAATAAAATAAAGTGGTCGGAAGTTTATCTAGGGTCTGTTTATTGCCTAGGTGTTTTCAGTATGTCCAATCTGCTTGGTGCTTGAGAGGGCAGGCGATGAATGTCTGAGTTAATTGTGATGCCTTGCTAGTTGCCACCAAACTGAAAACAAGTTTGTGCTTGCAAATTCCTGGTTCGGTAAACATGTCTTTAGAGGCCATTACGGGTTATTGCATTGAAGGTTGTCAACTCGGAGAATGCAAAGGGTTGTGATGTCAGCCTTCCAGGGTTCATGACGCTGGGTGTCGATGACCAGAAGATGCTCAAGGAAAAGCTGAAGAAACAGGAGAGGTGCGTGAAAGTTTCATTTTCTTCTGCGTCTGTGAGCGTTAGTGTCAGTCATTTTATAAATTTTAAGACACTCGTGGTGTTTCAAGCGGCGATACAGTGGCTTTGTGGTTTAACTTTTTACCTGGGCCAGCAGTGTGTTCAGTGCCCAGCTAGAGCATGCTGTTTTTTCAAGCTTGCTTTGTTGTGCTCTCTGGACCATGCATGTGCCTAAGAGTGGCGTGATAATGGCATATGGTGCAATCTCTGTTTCACTGGTGGGGGGGATCGTATTCACCTTTGTTCAGCGCTTGGAAAGTCGCACATTGGCAAGTGCTGCCACTTCAGAATTTCTGTGCTTCGTTGGAAAGATAGCACTGCTTTGGTAGTGTGTTATTTACAGTCGAGCCCACATATAACAGCCCCACTTAAGACGAACTTTCGCTTATAACGAACAAGACCTGTGCGACCGTCAGAATATACATTATTTCAATGGTACAAAATCGCACGTATAATGAACGTCATTAAGCTCTGCTGATCGGTTACAGCGAACGGACGGCGTAAACCCGGCACCGCGATGCGAGATAACCTGCCTCCGACTCCTTTGTGCACCCGGCGCGCAACATGTTATCCCGAGCCTTATGGCAGGCGAGCTGCCCTTCCCCCGCCGACGCCCCTGCCAAGATTGCCCTCCCGCCCCTCCTCGCAACTTTGCTCCCCACTCCTCACTCTCTTGCAAATCCGCGCGTGTCCTCCGCGATCGACCGCGCCGCCGCCGGTGCCAATCGCGGAGGCCACGCTCCGTAAAGCAGGTGTTCCGTGGGAGCCAAGAGGTGGCTGCACTGACACTCACGGACGCCCCTCATTGGTATCTCTGCTGGGGCTGTGCGTCTGTATCTTTAGCGGCTTGCTTGCTGCCTGTGTACGTAGCACTTCTACCCCATCGTGCGTTTTTGTCACCTGTTGCGATGCGTACGTTTCGTTCGCTTCGTTCAAATCTCGGTCCCTGGTTGTAATTCGGGATGGCGGACGGGAACACCGTGCCCATTTCCATTGTATTCAGCGGTAGAGATGATGAAAGCGGCCTGGGTGGAGGTAACGGCCACTGGCGAGTGGAACTGCTTCCGCAAGGCTGGCTTCGTCAACACATTGTCTGATGCCGAGCCTGATGCTTCGGAAGATGACCAGCCCGGCGGCGATTTGTGGCAGCGCGTCGTTGACTCCGACATGGGGGCTCATGACATTGGTTGGAATGATTTTATTTGTGTCGATTTGCACCACGTGACAGCGTGGCGGTCACATGGCGGCTGTGCAGCCATGGGATGGCGGCGCCACCACGCTGAAGGCTCGAAATGGTACCGTAATGTAGCTCTCGCTACAAAAGAAAGAAAGAGGTGCCGTTGTGGAGGTCTCCGGAATAATTTCGACCTCCTGGGGAGCTTTAACATCGAAACACGGCTGGGCTCGAACCCAAACGAGCCGACTTCCCTGCATTTGTTGAAACGCCGCACTCTGCAACACCACCACACACACACGCACGCATGCACACACGCACAAAAAAGGAATGCGCTGACCTCGCCCTCTCAGACTCTGGCTGTTGCAGTTGCCAACTGCGGCCCCCTCTCCTCCCGGGGGAGAGGGGGCCCCTCTCTCTTTCCCACCCTGATAGGTCTGTAAGAGCTCTACCTATGACCGTTAAAGGCTTCACTTCGCAGGGCATGCGCCATTGATCTGACAAAGGCAATCAAGCTCTGTGTCGGACAATGTCACGGCCATGATGAAGTTCACGGATGCATCCGTGCCAGGTAGGCCTAGACACGGATTCCCGCTTAGTCACGCTTGAGCTACAGGTCTATTCAGTGGATCGACACGGAGAAAAGCCCCTGCCAAACGCCACTGCACAGACGTACGTAGCACAAGCCTGACCACTCAGGAAGCACGTGCCTAGGGCGGGTCCGGTCCTTGCCGTCAGGCAAACCTGGGCCACCACGCAATCCCATCGGCCCATGCTCGAATGGTGTATAGGTGCCCCTGACTTCGCGTGTGAACACTGTCATACTCGCGAATGTCATGTGAACACCACACCCAGGTTGGAACACACAGCCTTCCATCCCAGACCGGAGGCTCTATGACGCACTCCATCATGGGATGGTGTCTGTAGTAGATTAAATGGACCTTAAATGTTTACTAGGTTCATGGGATTAAGAGTCATTCGGCGCCCTTTTATTAACTCAGCCAGCTGCCGCTGCGGCCCTGTCATGAGGCCGGACGAAACAAGGGTAGGGGTGTATGAATATTTGAAATTATAACATGACAATTTTTGTACCCCATGTCGTAAAAAAAAAAAATTGGCGGTGGTTTAGCTCTGGTTAAACCTGGAGTGACGGGATAGCTACAGCTGGCCAAGTGAAATTTGCTCAGTTGAATTGCAAAGTTAGTCTTTCGCCGCTTCATTTGATGATAATGATGATGTCCTAGGGCTGAATTCTCCGTTTCGCTGGGCGTTCCTTCTTCATCCTCGTCCCACTTGACACGGCGCATGCGCACAGCTGTGGCAGCTTGGTTTCGCCGCCGCGCCACCGGCAGCAGCAGCTGCTCCACACCACGTGGCTGGTTACATACGAACCATGTGATCAGCCACGGCGCCGCGCTGCCGGCAGCTGCTTTGCACCACGTGACAGCGTGGCGGTCACGTGGCGGCTGTGCAGCCATAGGATGGCGGTGCCGCCACGCTGAAGGCTCGAAATGGTACCGTAATGTAGCTCTAGCTACAAAAGAAAGAAAGAAAGAGGTGCCGTTGTGGAGGTCTCCGGAATAATTTCGATCACCTGGGGAGCTTTAATACCGAAACACGGCTGGGCTCGAACCCAAACGAGCCGACTTCCCTGCATTTGTTGAAACGCCGTACTCTGCAACACCACCACACACACACGCACGCACGCACACACGCACAAAAAAGGATTGCGCTGACCTCGCCCTCTCAGACTCTGGCTGTTGCAGTTGCCAACTGCGGCCCCCTCTCCTCCCGGGGGAGAGGGGGCCCCTCTCTCTTTCCCACCCTGATAGGTCTGTAAGAGCTCTACCTATGACCGTTAAAGGCTTCACTTCGCAGGGCATGCGCCGTTGATCTGACAAAGGCAATCAAGCTCTTTGTCCGACAAAGTCACGGCCATGACGAAGTTCACGGATGCATCCGTGCCAGGTAGGCCTAGACACGGATTCCCGCTTAGTCACGCCTGAGCTACACGTCTATTCAGTGGTTAGACACGGAGAAAAGCCCCTGCCAAATGCCACTGCACAGACGTATGTAGCACAAGCCTGACCACTCAGGAAGCGCGTGCCTAGGGCGGATCCGGCCCTTGCCGTCATGGCAAACCTGGGCCACCACGCAATCCCATCGGCCCATGCTCGAGTAGGGTATAGGTGCCTCTGACTCCGCGAGTGAACACTGTCATGCTCGCGAATGCTATGTGAGCACCACACCCAGGTTGGAACACACTGCCTTCCATCCCAGACCGGAGGCTCTAAGACACACTCCATCAGGGATGGTGTCTATAGTAGGTCAAATGAGCCTTAAATGTTTACTAGGTTCATGGCGCCACCACATGGGTGGTCACGTGCCAAACCACGTGATCAGCCATGGCTCCGCTGCCAGCTGCTCCGCACCAGGTGACAATGTGGCGGCGCCACCATGCTGAAGGCTCGAAATGCTACCATAATGTAGCTATTGCTACAAAATTGGCAGTAGTTTAGCTCTGGTTAAACCCGGAGTGACGCGATAGCTACAGCTGGCCGAGTGGAACTTGCTCAGTTGAATTGCAAAGTCAGTCTCTCGCCGCTCCCTTTTGCTGGGCGTTCCTTCTTCATCTTCGGCCCACTTGACAAGGCGCATGCGCACAGCTACGCACAAACCACGTGGTTGGTCATCAGCCACGGTGCCACGCTGCCGGCAGCTGCTCCGCACCACGTGACAGCGTGGTGGCGCCGCCACGATGAAGGCTCTAAATGCTACCGTACTGTAGCTATTCTTACAAACAACATTATCACGATGCTCGCCTGCGGTGCAAAAGCGAGACTAGATTGCATCCTAGTCGGCGTCGGGCTTCTTGCAGCTACATTGCGCCCACCGGCACGCTGGATGACAGTGGATTGTCATGCGCCGCTTGCTCGGTGTCGCTAGGCCTAACACCTAACGTGCTCCGCAAAGAAGCCTTGGAAAAAGCCCTTAGAACTAGCCATCGGTTATCATATAACATTAAGCATTTTCGCTATTTCCATTGACACGATTGCTTCACACTGAAATGAACACTTTAGAACTCATTTCTGTTATGCCTTCATTGGCGAGCGAAAAGGCCAAAAGCCGCCATGCACCGACTGCGGTTCGCAAGCGCGTAGTCCGGGCCGTTAGCAAAATCATCGCAGGCAGTCGTGTGCCGCATCGCATCTTTGTGCGCACATGACTGCACAGTAATTCCGATTCTCCAGGGAAAGTCGGCTGCGCTGTTCAAAGTGCAAACTGTCTTCAGCAGCCGTTTTTGGTTTTCAGCAGCTGTTTTTGGTGAAACCTAACGAGATATGGGCACATGTGGATGCAGAAAAAAATAATAATTTGGCCACTTGGAAAAATTTTTTTGAAGCGGAACCTTGCTCCGAAAATTGTTCGTTGTGGGGAAAAATAATTGCATTGCCTAATATGGTATGTTGACGGGGAAATTTCGCTGTCGCGGCGTTTGTAGTAGCGGGGGTTTGACTGTACACACTGGCGCATGGGGGAACGATTGTCAGGGCTGTTGGGGCGCCATGGCTGTTAGGACGCCAAGGCTTCGGATCCCACCGCTGGCAACCAGTTGTTCTGGGCCGGGTAGCATGGCCAGTTGTTGTTATGCAGGGTAGCGTTGTTTGGCCGGAGAAGGGATCGGGAAGGATGGAAGCTTGTCATATGGGAAGAAATAATAAACAAGTAGGTTTACTGGCACTTCGAACAAACTTATTTACATGTCTGACCACCGTCAGTCGCAAGGAAACAGACAAAGGGAAGGTCATTTCCCCCCCTTCCTGAAGAGCGTGGAAAAGATTCCGCAGGCAGGTTCCCAGCACATCTTTTTTTCGTGGAGTCCTCGGGATGATCACCACTGTGATCATCCCGGTCGATGGAATCTTCGCATTAATCTTCTTCGGCTGGTGAGCATCCCGTTCATAACAGGGCACTGTTTGTCCTCGATGGTATCAAGCAGCAAAAGGAGGATGCGAAAAATGGAGCTGCTGTGAGAACTACATTTGACCTGAGCTTGGAATGGCTACCTCTAGCAAGAGACTTAATAAATGCAAGAAAACCAATTTATCTTTGTGCCAGCATAACGTGAAACTTCCTTCTGTAGTAGGATACAACTTAAAAAAACAGCAGTTGTTAACACTTGGCCACGGTCCGCGGCATACTGTATTACTCCGCTAGCCAGTCGCAAAAGTTCACGACATCATCATTTTAATGTTTGACGTTATTAAAAAAGCCAGGTAAGAAAATTCTAGAGCTTATAACATTTTTCTCGTGATTACCTTATTGTTTAGGTGATGAGCAGTTTTAACAATGGGGTATGTTTTTGTCGTAGAGGAATACTGTGCATCGTTCCTAAATGTGGGCGGAGCATCACGGCAGACTTAAAGGGACTATGCAATAAATTGAGGTTACGTAAAGAAGACGAAAGATAGGCATTCTATGACTCATCACCCCAGCGCAAGAATTTTAGAGCTAGCTTCAATAACAACGAAGATATAGACGATTGAAAATTACGCTCCTCCTCTCCCCCCTCAACTCGTACACGCGGGGCACCAGAAAAAAAATAACGAAAACAGCTCTAAGACTGCACCCTGCCCATTAATACGTCATCCGCTGACATTCAGTTTGAGACTTCCGGTTGTCGCACCCCGGCAGCAGCGTCGGCATGATTGGCAGCGTCTATCAGCGTAGCGTCTCTCCGGTCTCTCCCGCCCACGGCCTGTCTCGCTCACGCCCTGCGGGGGTGCGCGCACTCCCCTTGAGACCGGCCATGCTCTCGCCATCCTGGATTGCGGTGCGCGTTGGGATTCCTTTGCTTGTCATCTGTTGTAGTTTTAAGGGCCTGTCACACTAAGCCAATAGTCAGCTGATTCGGTCTGCCAAAACTGTGTCGTCGTGATGTCTGGCTCTATGTCACACTGCGCCGGCCGAGTGTCGACGTCAGCGCCAGGTCTCCCACAAGACGGCAGTTGGCCGATGGTCCGCCAACTCCCATGTCTCACACTAGCGAGACGACGTGTAAGACCTCCCGCCGACTTGGCCCTTTCTCGTTCTCACTCTTCTTTTGTCATAACTCTACTTAATACCCATATAGTAAAGCAAACTTCTTAACAATCGGGATTATGAACCTAGATTTAGTGCCGCCCAGTACTGAGCGGCACTGATTGTTGGGGCAGAAAGGCTCGCAGGTAAAGAAGGGAGAAGTTATGTAAGGCGAAAAAAAAAAACGAAAAAATGTTGAAACACGCGGACTCTGTCTTGGCACCTCCAGAATGAGATCCTACTACTATACCCGCGACGCCACGGAGGACAGATGTATTTGCTTCCTTCAGAAGTGCACACACTCGCGACAGGAGTAAAGCAGGTGACACGTGCGAAAACTTGGCCGGCACGCTGCACCGGTCGCCGCTTGCAAACTGCAGTATTCAAGTGCCACGAAAATTCTATTGTTATAACCGATAATTGTTATAAACGGGTTGCACGAAAAAAAGCATAACTGCAAAGAGGTATGGAGGGCTGGTAGCCAAGTGGTTGGCACGTGCTCATGCCTCTTGCTCTTGTTAGCAGCGCCCCGGAAGCAGCGGCGTGAATGGTTGTAGCCATACATCGATGAACCAGCACAAAGTAATATGATGGACAAAATGAAAGCGGACAACAGAGGCACTAGTCCATATGATCCTCCTTTGTCTTGTCCGTGCGTTACTTTGTACCGGCTCATGAAATCAAATCAAGTCAAATCGGGTTATACAAACATCGTGAGAACTAACTCAGCAGCAAAGGTTGTAGCATTGCAGTAACCATCCTCTACTCGTGTCGATTTTCGCAGAGGTCGTGAAAATAGCAATATTTTTCTCTTCTATGCACCGTTTTCCACGTGACACAGCTGTAATGTAGGTAAGCCACCCTAGATGCCGCTTGCCATGGTGCCGTTGCGTGCTGGTGGTACTGTGTGGGGAAGTACCACCAGTACCACCAGCACGCTGGGTTGGGTTTTTCTGTGCTGGGTTTTCTGCGGCCTCCGGAATCATCGCGAGTGCCTTCGAAACAGTTCTAAAACTCTGGTTTCCTCTAGAAAGGATCACCAGAGTTGCCGTTCCTTCACTAACCAACTTCACTTCACTAACGAAATTTTGCGCAGTCGAGTCTGGATAAATTTAACTGAGATATATCGCATTATTGTTTATATCGAACAGTCTGGACATTCCCTTGAAAATTCCATGCACATGTATTGCGCAACTGCTTGCGTTTACCAAACACATTCAGCAGTATGTTCATTATACCGAAGTGGCGGTTCTTGTAACAGCACTCCCGTGATCATTAACATGTGCAAAGCTGGGTCAGTTGCTCGTCCTTGGACACAGTGCAGCACTAATGCCAAAAAAACCGTGTGACGAGGTTAATGTGGAATGTGGTTGAGGGTAGCCTTTGATTGTTGTGCTCATTTTCCACGTGATACCACTGTAATGGGAAGCTGACACTCTGTGCACCCCCATAAGAGTTTTTAGTGCGAAAGCACTACTTCACGAGGAAAGCTATTCTGAAAAACCTGGGATATGTGTGAAGCCTCGACCTTTGACAGATCACCGGTGGCAGAGGCCTTGCGCAGCTGCTCCGTCAATGTGCGGAACCGGTCCCTATTTTGTGATCCTATTTCGCGATCCCCTTCGAGTTCGGTACATCTGAGATCGAATGTGTTATGAATTTCAGCTATATTGAAAAAAAATATTACGATTTTTTACCTGTTTGCTGTAATGAGCTTCGACTGTTATCACTTTTGAGGCTGCCTAAAGCTTCCGTACCGGTTTCGTGCTCTTCTGGAGTTGCTGCTCAGTTACGATAAAGAAAAAAAAAACATTTTGTGGCTTGGGTTTTTCAGGAAGCGGAAGCCAAAGGACGCGGACACAGTTGATGGGCCATCTGCAGCAAAGCAGCCCAAGAAAGAGGTGGATGTTGAAGAGGAGAAGGCCCTCAAGGTAGAAGAAGAGACCTCTTAGTTGGCCTCTCGTGCACCCTTGTGTACAGAGGCATGGATATCACAGCTTTCCGCCATAGTCTCGAAGCGCCAAGTGCCAAAGGGGATCACCTTATGCACCTTCTAGACTAATAACTGTGCTGTAGCTCCTTGCGCTTACATTAACAGAACCATCACGCTTTCTAGCACAGACCTGCTTTTTTGAGCTTTCATTGGATGACGCGGTCCACAGCCATGACGCTGATCTTTACGTCTCCAGTGATGCACTGAGATGTGATGTGGCCAGCATCTCATTCCACTGCGAAGTGGCGGGTCAGAACAGCTCGCCGTCATACCTCGTACGAACGAGGTATACTTGCTTCTGCTAGGAAGCATATCGCTTTGAATCGTAAACAGCTGTGAGTTCTGCTGTGCTGCCCCGAAGACAGTGTTTGAGGAAACGGGGAAAAAAAAAAAGTTGAGAAAATTGAAGTTAGTTTGAAAAAAAGTTGGAGGACAGTTCAGAGAAAGTTTTGAAACAGAGGTTGTATTTGTTATTGCCATTATACCTTTTTGCTGAAAGTCCTTGGTTGGAGAGTCTCGGTTGGTTGTGCTCTTAGGCTTTAAAAAGGTAAACTCTCCCATGTTGTATAAGTTTTTGAAAAATAGTTGTATATGGTGTGAAAGGGTTAGAAAGAGCTGCGAGTCTCCTGCTGTTTGTGGTAGAAAAGCCATCCAGAGCTTGTGCTAGCTGCTGCGGCTTCCTTTGCTAAGGGAGCTATTAGGAAGCCTGAGCACCCCATTTAAGTTGTGCTTCACGATATCGAATGCAGCTTGCTTTTTTGTTTTCAATTCCGAGCAGCTTCTTTTTGTAGAAAGGCCGCGTGTGATCAGTGGCCAGAGTGAGCCGATGATTTTCTTCACCTTTCTTGCATGATATTTTTTTTTCTCTCTTCCTTTTTTCGTGCTTTGGAATGCATTCTGTTTGTGATGGGTAAGGCATATACCGTATGTGTTGCTGTGTCCCTCTTCTTTGACTGCTGACTTTTGTGGGTGAAGGGTTCTCCACAGGGTTCTTTCCCGAGAGCTTGTTGTAGATTTTTCTCTCCTACACATACGTATGTTGTGTGACCTCTGTCGTTGTTTCTTAAGTTCTTTTTTCTCCTTGTCTCAGTTTGTCTCTATTGCATGCAGTGGTTAATTTTTTTTTTTTTCTGGACACTTTTCTGCTTCTTAGTCTTGTGGTGTGCATGTATTTCTTTTGAATTTGTCGTGCCATACTGGGATTCATATTTTCTTTTCTCTGTTTTCTGAGTGTCTTGGACTGTTCAGTGTGTTTCTTTCTCATGACCATTTTTTTTTTTTGCCATTTGGCATCATTCCTCTGTGTTGTTTCTTTTTCTAGACTCTCTCTGCGTCCTTGCATGACTTTTCTCTGGTTCCTAATAAAAGTAGTCTCTACAGGGCATGTAGTGGTCTCTGTGTCTCTTTCTTTGGCTTTCTTTGAATTCTGCAGAAGTATTTATTTAGTTGAACATAGCTATATTGAGTTGTGAAAGTGTATATGATTTTCAACTCAGTCTACTCATAGTCTCAAAAATTGAATGCTCAGTGGCGCTTCAAGCTGGTGCTGGAAAATTGAAAAGGTGGTTGAGATGCAGCACGAAATTGAGAGCGAGATTTTAGCACGTTTTACACTGTCGGTGTAAAACGGACAGTGTCTTGGCTTGTCTAAAGCAATGATGGTGCACTAGAAGCAATAGAAGCAGGAGGAAATATACTGACAAACTGCTTGCACTGACAAGCTCTGCTTATTCATTGGTGGACAGTTGGAACAGCTGGTTTTAAATGGTTTGCCTTTGGTGAAATTTTTACAGTTTGAAGTCTGTGCAGTTCCTCCGAAGTCAACAGCCAGCTCATTCACAAACTTAGTTTGCCATGCAAAAGGGAATGTTGCTCACATCCAAAACGAACAAAATTTGCATGCAGAATTTACACCGATCTGTTTTCGGCTCTTCATTAGTAGCATCTGCATTGGGGTGGGGCGTTTCTTGTAGCATCCAAATTTCTGCTTATTGCACAGAAGCACTCTGGCCAGGATGTTTTACCAATTCGAATCATCCCGAAATTCTTATTAGCGGGGATCATGTCATCGAGATTCTACTGTAGTTGCCATTCCACTATTAGTGTTTAGCAATGCAGTCGAACCTCATTATTGCGTAATAGTGGATACAACACAAGAATGACGATTCCCCTAGGAAGCCCGGTCAACACTGGGTACAACAAAGCTGTGGTTATAACAAAGTAATTGCCGGTCCCTTACAGCTTCGTTATGAGGTTCAACTGTATTTTCCTTTCGCAAAATGTGCCAGGGTTTTGGAAGTCTCAGGTGAGATGCAGCATCTGCACGAGGAAAGGCGTGCAAGACTCGCATGCCAACTTCATGGTTTCATCTTGGAATGGCGAACACAGTGCCAGAAACTGGACGAGTGAAGCTTTATCACTCACTGATGGCAGCTGAGTTTTGGTTGCCGTGGCTGTGTTGCGTCAGACACTTGCATGAAGGAAATCTATGCGTGCAAGCCTTTGGACTTTTGCCAATTGACTGACGTCCATCCTATGAGGGGAACTACACTGCATGCCATCGTAATTTTCCTTTGCTGGACACAGGTTGGGCCTGTTGGAATTACTGTATGATCACTTTGGTGGTAGTCGCTTCAAGTTGCACAGACCTTTTTGTATGTCCAAGGCACAAGAGACCTGTGTTAAATCTTATATGCACTAAGTTTCTTGATACAGCTTTCGCAGAGAGTTGAAACTAAACAAACTTCTGTGTTGACTCTTGGTAATTCGAACATTTGCTGATCTGACTTAAGTATGGTTTCTTGTGTAGCAGCCATTCAAGGCATTAATTTTTAAATGTTGAGAACGAATAATTTTTAACGTTTGCTTCAGCTTGTACCAAGCCGACACTGGGCTCCATTGGTTCCTTGGAAGTTATTTCTTGCACTTTGTGCAAAACTGATTGCTTCATACATGAATAAAAGCATGGTTGATTGGTAGAATAAGAAAGATCCATCCAGCTGTAATTTCTTTTTGTTTTCTTAAAACTTGGAAGAAAAGCCTCAGCCTGAAAGAAGAAAAAGTGCTGTGCCTTACATTTTTGCATACATCTGGCGAAGTGCGACATCGTATTAGATTCCAAAGATGAAACAAATGGTACCAACTGAAATAATAAGTACAGAAATGCTTCATCATGCAGTGAGCAAAAAAATCTATGAAAACAGAACAGAAAGAGGTAATAAATGCTTAAATTATGTAACTATTTGGGTATTCATATTTGAGATTAAGCTTAATTGAGGAGTGATTGAAAAGAAGTTTTAAATAAACAACCCCCCTCGACAAGGACTCTCTACAGAGGGCATATGTATTGGTACAAGCATTAGGGCTATTATACTGAGGCCTTTTGATAGTTCGTCTCTTTCAGTGCAGTTATCCTGGGCACATACCACAGAGGTGTTTTAGGGATGCTGCAGGTCAGGTGTTACGTATGATGAAGCGACTATGAACATGCCACCAAGTTGTTGGGTCATTTTCCCGAGACGTCATCAGCTACATGCCAAAGTGTTGTGAACGTAAAGACACCTGATGTATTTCTGCCCTAACACTAGTAGTATTATTTTATTTTCTGGATAGAAGTCAGGGTTAGGTTTGGTTAGGGTTAGGGGATAGAAGTGTTGTTTTGTCTTCACATCACATGCTAACTGTCTGTGCTTCTCTGCTATGCTGTGTACAGTGTTGGGAACAGTCCGGGCTTCTTACAGAGGAGCTATTCATTTAAACAAAGCGAATTTTCCAGTGTGTTGTCCTCATTGTGCTTGAATGTGTGCATCTCCTTCAGATGCTGTTTGTAGATTTGTACATCTGTCCGGAATACTGTTCAATCCCTGTACAAAAGGTGCGGTGTGCAGAAATGTGGGTGGTATATTAAAATGCCCAAAAGTGTCAGTCTACAGAACCATTTCAAGCCAGGCATGCGAAATGAATTCAGAGAATTGGTTTTAAGATGGATGCGTCCGCATTTTACTGTAGCTTTGGTATGATTCCACTCAGTGCGCATGTTCTTTTGTTTGTTTTTCAAGGATGAATGCTCTAAAATGCTTCAAATAGGCTGATTTGATTGCAAAACAGGTGATGCCAGCAGTCAATCAAAGGCAATGGAGACCCCTGAAGCCTATGTGGAATGTGATATGGGAGGGCGGGGATTTTTTAAGGCGAAAGTAATGGCTCATGCTCGCGGTCGCGTCTGTCCGTGCGCTGGAATCGTGCCAACTATGGCCTCTCCTCTGCGCAGCGGCGCAACCTCGTCCCCTCCTTATTAACTGCCGCGTCGGTTGGGGTGCAGCTGTCCATAGCAACCGTGACGTCGCTACGCAGTAGCAGTAGAACGAGCGCGCACGCCCGTCGGCGGTGGCAGCTGCACCGCCGCTCCTTCGCCAGACGTCTCGTTGCAGTCGAGTGAGTGAGACGCATGGCTCCGAAGCGGCCCAGTGATTCCGCGCTAAGTGGTTTGGGGAAGAGCCAGCGGACGCTGGATTCCCCTAACACCAAACGCCAGAGGAACAAGGAGCGAATGCGCATGCGACGACTGAACATGTCACCAGATGCGAAAGCAAGGGAGGCAGAATGGAAATGCCAACAGCGACTGATTAGATCGCCGGGTGCCAAAAGCAGGGAAGCAGAACGAAAGCGGCAGCAGCGACAGGCGATATCGCCGAACACCAAGGCAGATGAATTGGAGCGCAGATGGCAGCAGCGACTGGCCATGTCACCGAACAATTCTAAGGGATATCGGCGAACACTTTGGCCATCCCACTGGGGCACCATGTACAACATGGTTTATGCAGTGGGTCGACCACAAGGTTTTCGCCTAGCACACTTTAGAATTTCCAAAGTGTCTTCGGCAATTTCTTTTTTCTGCATTTCTCACATGACTGTGAAGAAATTGAGAAAATTGAACGTTTTCTCCTCTTTGGATAATAATTCATACCAGAAAGGTAGGTATATTTCTGAAGGATATATGAAGATCACTTTTGCGTGCTTGTTCTGACTAGGAATTGTTGGTTGTTCTTTCTGAAAGTTGCAGCAGTTTTCATGGGAGAACATAACATGTCTGACCACATGGGTCCGGCGCAACAGAAAGAATCAGTAGTCGTTGCAGCTGGGTTACTACTGCGAGTAACATGAGGTCAAGGACGTTTTGGTGAACTTTCATTTCTCAACTCATGTGTCCAGTTTGGAAGTCGACATCAAGGTGTTTGCCTTGCAACGTAGGGGATTCCTCCATTGAAATGTTCTTTGTGCGCAGGTCTTCAATCGATGATAAAAGCCTACTGAACGTGATGCGAGGCTGAGGCATGCTGTTCTGGCTGACTTACAGTATTGTGGTTTCCTTGCTTTATCTGTGTGCAGAAACAATCTGACCGTGTGTTCAAGCTTCGTGGTGACCTGCAGAAGAATCTCACTAAGAAAGAGTTGCAAGAACTGCTGGAGTTCAACGAACTAGACATACCTCCTGGGGAGAGCCGGGTATGGGGCAAACAGTTTTCTTTTTAGAGTGCAGCTCTTGAGTCTTTTGTTACCATGGGAAAAATGACGGTTTTTAATAGGTCTCGGTGATAATTTTTTCCTGCAAAATATTTGAGGTATGAAAAAACGTAATGTGCATGAAAATGATGGCAGTAGAATGCGTTTTCTGGAAATGTATGTTTAAACGCAAATAGTTAATGTGAATTTTGCGGAAGAAATGGGATACGCAAAAAAAGTTAAAAATTGAGGAAAAAAAAATTATGTTGACTAGACAATCTTTTGAAAAAAAAAATATTAAAGACATTCTGGAACGTACATGTCTGTGAACTAGCTACTCGAATTTTGAAATCGTAACTCAGATTATTTAGTACAAATATTTTTCTGGCGCTCTCTGGCGTGCACACTACGCCATAACTTTAACATCAAGAGTGCTTCAAAAATTGCTGCCTTCCGGAAAAAAATGCAAACTACACTAGAAACGAAAGTAGAGTGTCTAAACAGCCCACTAGATGGTGCAACAAGTCCTTGGCAGTTCCGGTAGCACTGAAATCGTGCTTCGAATCCATCGTATCACTGGTGGTCAATACATGGTGGTCAATGCATAGTGGTGTTGAAACGAAAGAGTTCAGCGCCCGCTTCTGCGTTGAGCAGCATCATTGTCGCTGTCGTCTCTTAGTGTAACCGGGTGAATGAGAATCACAGAGGAGGACGAAAGAGCGTGAATGCAGAGATTCACAATGCCTGATGTTCTGCTCATGCAGATCTTGGACCTTCTTTCGGACAGCATGGCCTTTGGCATCTGCGAGCGATGCCCAGAGTGCCACGAAGGACAGCTCAAGCTCAAGTGAGTAGTACCTTGTCTCTCTGTTCTCAGTTTGGAGTTTTTCCAGCACGAAAGGCTTATAGGATAAGCTCATCAAGTTTTGGCTCCCCTTATGCTGCATCTGCAATTTGCATGAGAGTCTGGTCAAAACTTGCCCAGTGACTGGTCATTGGGTGGTAAATCATAACATAAACTGCAGAATCAAGCTGATCATCAAACTGTTAACCTTCCGACTGCAAAGACGGACCAGCATTGGCCTGGCTTTGGGCCCATCAATGCCAGTGCGCATTTCGAAGAGGCCTTGGTTCGGGTGTAATGTATGGTTTGTTGTGCTTTTTCTGTTTCGTCATTCTGTTCATTGTGCCGTTCTGTCAGAGTTAGCACTTCGTTGCAAAAATGCTGTACCAACTAGCTTCTGTCGTTGGTTTATTGTACGGTTTTTGGAGTAAGAAGGAATTCTGGGACATTGAATCTGTGTGAAAAGGATGATGCCAACAATGACGAGCATGAGATAGGCTGTGTTAAAACCTGACTGTTTTGCTTCTACCTATTTGACGCTTAGTTCTGCCTTTGGCTTTGGGATAGGCCCTGAACTTTTTTCTTTTTGTCCCCCCTTTTGCCGAGCAGGACCCATGGGTATGCCTGCACGGGTAACCTGAGTGGGTGGACCAAGTGCTCCTACGTGACTCTGGATCCCCCACGGGTGCCATTCAAGGTTCCACAGGAGTTCAAGGAGACGTACCCTTTCCTGTGAGTTTTTTTTTTTTTTTTTTGAAGTTGTCTATTTTGGGTGGCTAGAGGCTTACTGGGAATAATGTTAGTATTTTTGTTTTCTCAGAACTGCCATTCTGGCGGTTGTAAGTTTTGAGTGACGGCATCCCTGGTGCTGCTCATGATGTTGCTTCCCACGTATGAAGTGCTGTTATAGTGCTGCGGTGTCCAAGTAAAGAGGGCGCTGTAAGGGGTACCTACTCGTGTATCTTGTGCAGTTGATCATTCTAACTTGAGGGGGTGAGTTTATTGGATGTTGAAGGGGCCAAAGCTGGCAGTTCTAATAAATCAGAATTTCAGTCTTAAGTGACATCGAATTGGCAAGATTCCTCTGCGCTACTGTCTTCATTTCCCATTTTAAGTGACACTGTCTTGTGATACCTTCAGTTTGGGTTTCTCCTTCCGACTGCCATGCAGGCATCTGATGTGCTGTCCTGATTCTTTATCGGCAGAAATCTTGAGTGTGGCACATTTCGTGCACAGAGTTTGAGATTTTTTTTAAATTTAACTTCAGCTCCTGCCTGAATGGCTTTGCCCTATGCCGCTTAGGGTTGTCTGTATCAACATCTGTGTCACAAAACGTGTTCATGGCTCTCGTTAATGACCTCACTAAGCCCTAAGGGTACCTGTTTTTGGTTAAGCGGTTTGTAAGGAGAAGTGTTCTCAGTAACTATCTAGTTTTAAGCATGTAGCATGTGTGCACTTGTGGTGTCTACTGCTGTTCTAATGTTTGCCTTCAGATCATTGCCGTCATTGTCATCCCGAGCACTTGGCTGTTGATATGAAAATGGTCGTCGTACGAATTGCACTGGTGAATTGCTGGGAAACTCAGTGCAGTATTGGTTGTACAGTGGAGTGGAAAACAATAACAGTAATGATGATCATAGGAGTTTCAAGTTCGCACCTCGGCAGAATCAGAGTCCCTTTTCTTTTGTTTTGCAGCAACAGCTACAAGGCTGCTGTGAAGAAGCGCATCTTCCCCAAGAACCTACCCAAGCCCTCGGAGCCATCGACATCGGCCAAGTGAGTTGCCTGTTTTCAGCCTGAGCATTGTAGCTTTGCCATCCTTGGCAACGGTGACTGTTTTATACCAGCGGTAGAGGGTGCGGGGAAATCCGAAAAGGTGCAGCATGGAGCGTGAATGTATGAACTGTGTTGTTTTTAAAAAACAAAAGAAAAATCCTTTCTGTGAAGGAAAGCAATGAAGCTGCATGCATTTTCAAAAGTATGCGAACTCTGTTGTCTTTAAGTCAGCTTCCTCCCCTACCCTTTCTGTGGTTGCTGTCCCTCGTGGCCTGTGCCACATATCGATGTTCTAGCCGCATGAAACGTGGGAATTTTTTTGGCTGTTCATAATTCACTTGCTTCATGACAGCGCTATCAGGATTGTGCCGTTGTGAAATTGTTTTCACCTGCTTTGCGGTGGCCGTAGATTAAAATGTGCGTCGCACCATCAGAAAACCAATGTTTACTAATAAATTGGCGGAAGAGGGAGGAATGGCAGGCCTTTCGTCGGCTTTGCACCGAGCCTGTCGCACAATGCAGAGTATTTAGTTACCCGAATGCAAGGTGTTTGATTTGTGAATTGAATAATTCGAGAACTTGCTATTCGATTAGTGTTCGAGTATTTGCATACCCCTGCTGCAAAGGGTTCATGGCAGATAGTGTAAGCCACTTGTAATATAGGCTGCAAGAGTTGAAGCACGAATGTCCGCATTGCTCAGTCGGCTGCTGTGTCATTTAGGGGGCTTACCACTGAAACATGCTTTAGCAACCATTTAGACGTGGGCTAATACTGGAAAACAGCTGGCAGCTGTTCGGCTTGCCCGTGGAGCATGTTGTGGGGCTTGGTTGGGGTAGTCAAACGGGGACATGGCTTTGAAATTGCCAAAAATGGGCAAAAATTTCGTTCTTGTAGGCCTTGTTTTTTTTAATGCCGTCCTGAAGTTTTGTTGCTGAAATCGATCGGTAAGTACTGTAAAAAAAAAAAAAATGTTTATTGAGCCGCAGCGGCTGTGTGCTGCAAGGAAATGCGTGAACACTGAGCGTTCTTCTCCGTTACGGCATTCTGCTTAGATACTCACCTTGCGAAGCAGATGTCTTTACTATTGTTTAATCTGTTTTGGCCTCATTTGTTCTGTTGCATTCCTAGGACTCTAGTGTAGGTCTTTGTTGTCCAAATTTCTGAACTTCAAATTTCATGGGCGTTTTCTTCTCACTATAGATATGTCAGTGGACACTGCGTCGCAAAAATTCAAAGCCAAACTGTGTGCTTTGCATAAATCAAATTTCCAAGAATGTCTTGACCTGTAGCATAGTGGTAGGAATGCAACGAATGTTGAAGCAGCCTTCTGCCAGGTTATCTAAAATTGGTAGCCTTTTCGCAAAATTCAGAGGAAAATTGTATATTAGAAAACCCTTTTCTGGAGATATAGCTGTGAAATTTTTTTTAGAGTAGTTACTATGTAATTGTTTCTGATTTGCTCAAAAAAGTTAGTTTATGCATCAAGAAATAAAAAGAATTTGGCTGAAAGCCCCCCCCCCCCCCCCCTCCCCCCCCCTTAAGTTTTCTTTGGGAAGTCTGCTGCAGCTGTACTTTCTTGTAAAGAGACAGGTTGCACTTTTGTGTATATTGTGAACTGAAACAAATTTCATACTGTTCTGTGACCACTCTCTCTCTCCCCCCCGTTTCAGCGGAGGCATTGGCAAGCAGCGGCCGCTGGATGGCTTGGAAGTGGTCTTTGGCAAGACCACAACACCGGTGGAGGAGCTCAAGAAAAAGCTGGCGCCCCTCGGTGCCAAGGCTGCTTCCAAGGTGTCTGAGAAAACCCTCTGCCTCATCTCAACCGCTGGCAAGTTTTCCTCAGCCTGCTTCTTCCTCTGTTGCTTGTGCTGTTTTTTTTTTTGTACCTTTTGCTGATGTCAGTACTAGTTGAACACATAGCGAGTGGTCTGCTGTTTATTTGAGCTTGCAGAGTTAGTTCTAACTGCTGGTTTATTTGAACTGACACTTTGGTCCTGTCAGTATGAGGTGTGTATTAAAAAAGCTGCCATTAATGTGAAGTCCACATAATTCAAATTGTTGGTTCTCTTCAGTTTGAATTATCAAGCGTTGGCTGTGTCAGTCCTCACGGGTTAGCAGTTGGTGATAATTATTGGCTGTTAACAGTTGCTAATTACTAAGTGGCTGGTACAAATATTGGACCGTCTACTTGCCACCATAAGGATTTGGTGCAGTGTGCCGTTTGCCTTTCATTGTTTCAATTAAGGATAGCTGTTCCTGTCTGAAAAAAAAAAAAAAAGCGCTGATTGCAGAGTTGCTAACAGGAGTTCTTCCTTAATCCTTTATGAAGTAAAGCTTGGTGCAGTAGATTCGCTGACTGTGCTGTCTACATTATTGTCTTCTTTCATCTGTTATTGCATTGTGGCAGCCATATTTCCTTGGATGCTTTGGGCCTGAGGACACATGCAAATGAATGAAACCCTTTGCCAGAGGAGGTGTGACATTTTGAGTAACTTTAGGATGTCCAAACTTTCTGCTCCGTCCTTTTTCGTTCTCTGCAGATGAGGTGAAAAAGAAGAGCAAGCGTGTCAAGGAAGCGGAGACGTTCAACGTGCACGTCGTGTCTGAAAACTTCTTGGACTCTCTTGCCAGTGGTGGCCCGGCCGCAGCCGTTGACCAGTTCAAGCTGGCACCCTGGGGTGGCGATGTGAGTGTAACCTACGAATCAGTTGGATCAATATGGCTTTCGGACAAGGGTCCATAGTGCGGCAAAATTGCTTTGTCTTCAGCCGACAGCAGCCGACAGGAATGGCTTTGTTTTGTGTCCCTGTTTGTGAGTGAGTAAACAATTTAATGTGTCATCATCATCAGCCTGACTATGCCCACTGCAGGACAAAGGCCTCTCTGATATTTCTCCAGTTAGCCCTGTCCTGTGTAAGCTGCGGCCACCCTATCCCCACAAACTTCATAATATCATCCGCCCACCTAACTTTCTGCCGCCTCCTGCTACGCTTGCCTTCTCTTGGAATCCATTCTGTTACCCTTAAGGAAAACTTTGGCTAATGCTAATGCTTTGGTCCTCTCAACGTGAAGTGTATTAAAAAAAAAGCACTGTAATTCGAACTTCGCATAATTGAAAGAAATTCTTGGTCCGCTTCAATATTGCATGGTGCATAGGGTCCGAATCAATGCCAGTTATCTGCACTGGCAGGCGTCAAGTTTGAGTTCAGCTTACAGAGCTTTGGCTCACAGGTGCTTTGCCTTGTTTTGTTGAGCATCTATGCTGTCAGGAAATTGTGCTGTTGTGACATGGGCCCCAGAATATGCTGGGCTGCTCGAGGGACTGCAGCTCGGGTTACTGCGGGGTCCGACACTAAGGCACCATGCTCCTTTGGGGCAGGGCAGAGATAGTACAAGGCCCTGTACGGTAAAGGAGCACACAGATCAGGAGGCGTGCTTGTTCTGCGTTCTTGTTGGCTTTATAGCTGGTTAGTGTGCGCTGTCTTCGATGCATCTTTTGTCTGGCTCGTGTGCTGTCTGCTGCCTCTGTTTACATCCCTGGAGCCGTGGTCAATCTCTTGTGTTATCTGCGGTCTCTGCATGTTGTGCCTGTCTCACGCGAATGCGCTGTCAGCTGCCTCAGACAGTCACGCCTTGCATGCTCTGAAACTAAGTGATGTAAGCCGATTTTTCTCATGTGAGGCAGTACATCATTATGCAAGTTGTGCATGTTTACATTCATTTGCATCTTGCATTCTCACTGGCTTTGCAGCCAGAAAGTGGCTCTTATGACTTGCAGGCGCGGCCGCATACAGCTGTGTTAGTTGATAGACTAACAAACTGAGACAAATTGGCAATTTTCAAACGGTGTAACAGCAGTTGCCTTTGCCAGTGCAAATTTACTTTGAAGGAGTAAGTGTGCAATAACGAGCTTTTAAGCGACATCTGGTGGCGTCCCGAGGCTATACCATCAGAGTTCCTGATATGAGCCTAGATGCCCTGCAGTCTCGACAGTTGCCTCGCTGTAACTGTAACGTGCAACTGGCACAGCAGGTGGCATGAAACGAAACAAGACTGCTGGCCTTGACCCATCCATTTTTTAAGATCTAACCTTTCCTAACCTGTTTGTGTTCACTTCGGCTTGGCAGTATGGCTTCAGTCCTGGTTGGCTCAGTTGGGAGAGCGGCCACACAAGCATTGTGTGGCAGTCCCAGGTTCAATCCCTGGACCAGGTGCACCTTCATGCTGCTTACATATTTTTTTTTTAAACTGGTAGGCAGTTTGTGGATTAGGTTCTCTGGTCTATATATTCTCATTTCATTTCACTGTGCATCTGTCTTCATTTGCAACATTGAATGAGCTAGTGTTTTTTTTGGTAGAGTAAGAGATGTCCTTGTGCCGCATTGGTTAGTTGAATGTGGCTTTGGATGTATGTCCCCTGGGATTCTTGCTTGTGGTTGTGATGCCTGCTGCTTGACGGCATGTTTGGTGAGACTGCTTTGCTCGACCCCAGTGCACGGCATTGTCTTGATAGCAATGGTTTGAAAGCTTAGCACCTTCTTTGTTGGACTTCGAGATACGCTGGGCCCTCTGAGAATTTGGCGGCTTAGTCATAACGAGGTCCTAAAGAAAGTCCCATTGCGCTTTTTGATGAGCAGGGTGTTGGTAGTACAAGTCCCTGTACAGATACGGAGCGCACAGACGGACACCTAGGTGCGGTGCTTTTGCAGATGCCTGCAGATGGGCTTCCTTGATTCTCGAGCTTTGAGCAAGTATTTTGAGCGAGCACTTTGCATGGTAATAGTATCTCAATGGTATTTGCTTTGGCGAGCTTTGAAAATGCTTCTATCGCTTTGTTGATTGGTGTTCGGGTGCTGAGGGTTTTGAAACAGGTTTCAAGCGCAAAATTCTTTGGCTGGCATATATAGCCTTATGCCAGTAGTGGCTGCTGTGCTAAAATGAACTGAATTTCTCTGCTGCTCTTTCTTTCTGCCGATTGCAGAGTTTTATCAATCAAATGTGGCTATGATTGTATGTACTGTGTCTTAATGTGGGGTTGTGTTTGCTGCAATCTTCGTGCAATCTGTTGTAAACACTGTGCAGTGACGTCTGGTACGTCTCTCTCCTTTTCAGGCTGGTTCAAAGATAGAGAAGTACAAGTCCAAATCTCAGAGTAAGCATTTGCCATTTGTTCCAACTCTGGGGCAGCTGTGGTTCAGGTGCTCACTGAGCCACTGTATATGTAGTTACTTTTCCTCTTTGCTGCTTGCTCACTTTTTTTTTTCCCCACTGTCCCTTTCCTTCAGTGGACCGCATGTTTGCCAAGAGTGGCCCCTCAACCATGAAGCTGACCGTGAAGGGACTGGCAGCCGTCGAACCCGACTCAGGTGAGTGTTTGAAGCTTTTGTGAATGAGGAAACTGAAGATACAGCAGTGTGTTTGTGCGTGCGTGTGTGTGTGTGGAAGGGGTCATCATAAAATAAAAAAGAAATAATAAAAAAATTCTTCATCAGTACCTACGTGTTTTTATCAGCAACGAATGAAATCCAAACAAGAAAACAGAGCAGACACCATAAAAACAACAACATATTAGCTCCTGGGGAGTAAGTACAAGCGAAATTGATTAACTCTTTTGAGGGAGAGTCTTTGCGCCTTCGAAGTTAAAATAACCTGAGCAAGTGCTGAACTTCCCCTGCCTAAAAGCTTCTTATTTTGTAGTTCGTGGCTGAACTGTCTTGTTCGCGTTTTATTTCTTGCTGATAGTACCTATGAGCATGTTGTGCTTGTTTATCAGGTCAGCTAGTAGGTTTCGCACTTTTTTGCTCTGTGCAGTCGCCTCGCTTGTTTGACTATGTTTATGTCTCATTTGTCAGTTTCTGCCTTCCTCGGCCCGTGGAACATCTTGTTGCTTCTTGACTGTGGTCATGAGTGCACTCGTTTATTGCATGGTGCTTTAGTGTCTGTAGTTATGCCTTATGGCTGCGGCCTGCACACCGTTCTACTGTGTGTGCTCGGTGCTTTGCTTTCTGAAATCTGTTCCATCTTTGGTGCATGGCGTTGAAGGTGTACAACTGTTTGTGGCCATTAAAGCAAGCAAATAAGTAAATGTACGAACAAACGAATTCTTGCAGTCTTAAACTGCTGCATCGAGTAGAGACACTGCTCGCTATCCCACCTCTTTTTCATCTGATGACAGAAAACTTGTGCCCAGCATCAGCCCTGCGAGTGCGGGCATTTCCTGAACACTGCTGAGGCTGAGTTTTTAGTGCAGTTTGACCCCAAGAAGTCCGTTTTATGTGCATTGATCGGAGAAAATCTCCATCAGGGCACATTCACCAGTCCCTCTTTCCTGGACAGTTCTTTGAAGCCATGCCATGCATGCTTTGGTTCTTGAGCGAAACACTCAAGTCTCTGTGGGACATTAGCTTCGTGGTAACCTACTGCGGCTAGATTTTGGTGCTGATGCATTTGTTGGAATGTTATGCTGGCAGACAGCATCTTCTTTTGTCTTGTTGCGTCTCATAATGAACTAACTGTATTCAGTATCCAGGGCATAACATGTATTTCTACTGCCGCTGTAGGTCTGGCTGACATTGCGCACGTGTACACCAGGGGTGACGAAATCTACAGCTCGGTCCTCGGTCTCGTTGACGTGAGCCACGGCACCAACTCCTACTACAAGCTGCAGCTTCTCGAGAGCGACAACAGGAACCGGTGAGCTAATAATAATAATAATAAAATAATGGTGGAAGGGACTGTGTGCTGGTGCCAGGAGCCTTCCAAAAGGGCACCTGAAGACGAGTATTAGGCTGTGATAGCACGCTTGCTTCGTGGAAGAAACTTCCTGCACCACGAGAGCTAAGTTCACACCATTGATGTGAACTTGAAGCCTTATGTGCGTGCTGTAAGGCTTGTGGTGAGCATGGATGGATCTGTATGGCGGCCGGTTGGGAGAGTTTGTGTGTACTGTATTTATTCAACTGAAAGTTGGTTGTTTTCCTACAGAAGCGCTGGGTTCTAAACTCGCAGGTCTGCCTAAATTCACAAACTACACCTCAACCAGCACCTTTCCTGCCCCATCTTGCGGCATTAGTACGATGCGTAGCTTTCTTTATTGTGCAACATGATGGCGCCGGCTGAAGGCTGCACTGCACTGTTGTTTTCAGACTTGCTTTTTCTTAGCTGCGGCCTGTTCAGTCTTCAAGAGCAGTGAGAGTAGGGCTTGGACGTAATGAATTACATTTAAGTACAACTTGTCGGGCTGGCTTGTTTGTTATTATTGGTGGTATCTGTTTCCTTTTTGCATTGTATATTTTTGTGATAATTTTTGATGAAAACTTTAGTTGTGAGTTAGTGCTTGTGTCATGTCAGCTGCTTCCTCATTTTCATCTTTTTGGCATTGTTCAGCTGCGAATACAGAATGACACGTATTATGCATTCAGCAATGGTAGCTGAACGTAATGCTGCAGTGAAGATTGCCTGGGTGAAGAATGTGGGTGGGCCATGGTTGCTGTCCTTGATGAGTCAACGTTGAGTCAACGTTGAGTGATGAGGTTCTGCCTCCGTGTTATGGGTAGAAGACAGTAACGATGCTGTGGGCCTCGTGAGAATGTGTGCCTGCTTCCACCGCAGGTTCTGGGTTTTCCGGGCGTGGGGCCGTGTGGGCACCAGTGTCGGGGGCCACAAAGTGGAGGAGATGGACTCGCTCCATGAGGCCAAGAACCACTTCAAGTCCCTCTTCGAGGAGAAGACGGGCAACCTCTGGGAGGACCGCAAGGACTTCGTCAAACAGCCCAATCGGTTCTACCCGCTCGAGCTCGACTATGGACAGGTGGGCGCGGGGATTGTAGTGGGGATGGAGTGCCCAGCTTGAAGTTCATCTATTGATTGGTTTGCGGGTTTTCATATTACCTGCCAGATCAGTGCTGCAGGTTATGTGGCATGCTGTAGTGCAAATATCTGGATTAATTGTAGCTGCCTTGGATTTTTTTTTTATGGGCTGCTGTTTGCATTTGGCTTTGTGGGAATTTGGTCATTGCTGCCAGTATCAGATCAGTGTTCTTCTGCTGATAAGCGAACGCCATAATTGCTGAACATTTGTGGTGGGCGCGAGCTTCAGGTTGGGCTTCAGGTTTATTATTTATTGGAATATATGTAGTGTGCATGTGACCTTACCTTACAAGTGACCTTATAAATAGTGCACACATATAATTGTGCGCGTTGTTTGTAATGCTAGCAGCTTCCTTGAGTGTGCATTTTTGCATTGCTAGTGATTTTTCTGACAGTTCGTTCTGTGCAAGTTTTCCTTAGACAGAATTCTTTTACAGTAAAATCTCTCTGATATGGACATGGTTGATATTAATTTCGTGATGACACAAATTCATTAAATTCCCTGGGAGGACTGCATTGTGTACAGTGCACAGAATTTCGGATGTTCTGAACACTCGTCCATGCCGCTACTTATGGTAAGAATGCGCGAGCCGCGACCGCACACTTGAGCACTAAGCGCTGCTCCTACGTGGCCGCCTCCATGATCGCCAGTTGCGCTGTAGGCACCGGGAGCAACGAGCATGGGCACGGGGTCCTTATAGCCTTTACATGATTTGAAAGCGATCACTTCAGGCTTAATCTACTTTAATTAAACTGCACTAACACTGTTCATTTTCACAAGACTGCTGCAACGAATACATGAGCTAAGCTAGCCGAAGGATTCCTCTTTTCTGCACCGTATTTTTGTTGCATGCTCAGTGACCATTACACAAGGAAAAATTTCTCAGTCTGTTTCAGCCGGAATGAGCGCGACAAAGCTTCACATAGCGCTTGATCGCCAATATGGTGGTAGCCAGTCCCGCTGAACACACCGCAGATAGTGAGCTGTGGCCGCGCAGCCATAAATATGAATCCTGTCAGCCGTAAACAGATCTGCGTGCATTTCCCATGCTTATACATATAGATTTTGTTCGTTTTGGATGATACCAGTTTTTTTTGCAACCCTGTGAGATTCGTTTCATCGAGATTCAGCTTATAATGTTTTGACAGCCATGCCTTAGTCGGGCACTTCTGCCGTAATAAGGAGTCATATTGCACTTCGTCCAGCTATATACAAATGGCGTGCGAGAGTTCGGGCAGTGAGTTTTTCTTTTTTTTCACAGATCATTAAGGTGGAAACAGAGAACTTAAATAAAGCTGTCCGGCTACCCTTGTTGTTTCCTATTATGGTTTTATGGACTGCTTCTTTGTTGCATAATGTGTTGTTGCCCTTTCTTCCCCAATGTTGCTTTCAGGAGAGTGTTGACAAAAAGCAGCTGAAGCCCTGCAAGGATTCCAAGCTCCACACAGCTGTCCAACAGCTCATCTGCCTCATCTTCGATGTGAACAACTTTGAGAAGACCATGCTTGAGTTCGAGGTGGGTGACGGGTGCGACGCATAATCATGCTTTGGGACCTGGGTAAAGCGCTATGGAAAGAACTACAGTAGAATCTCGTTACAACGAACTTCACGGTACCGCCGAATTTAATTTGTTATTTTGAAATATCGTAGTACTGAAAAACCATTATTTTTATGTCAGTAATGCATCACAAGAACTAAAATTACTTACCTTTGCAGCAGATTTACGTGTTGGTAAGTAAATAATAAACGATAACGCTGGTTACTGTTTAACTACAATTTATTGCTTGAAGAAGTCTGTTATCTTCTTCTGGCGAGTAGACGACAAGCGCTGCAGGACGAACGCCTCCACATCCTCGACCTTCCTGTGTACGTCATCGGGGACATCTTTGCAGCGCCCGAGGAATGATCGGGTCTTCTCTAGAAAGACTAGGACATCCGAGCTGGAAACAATCTCTTCCTCTTCGCGCGCTGATCCAGTGTCGGCATCGTCTTCGTCGCTACTACATTCTTCTTGCTCACGCACTTGACTCACAATGTCTTCGGTGGTGAGCTCTGCGGATGTAGCCGCCGCGCCGTCACTGTCCGCATAATTCGAAAGTCGCTGTCCACGGTAGTTGCCCAGCCGCAGACGTTTTCTTGAGGGAGCCAGCTGCGACTCTCTATGAGTTTTATGATCTTGTCCCGACCTTTGAGTATCGTTGCAATTGTTGACGGTGTGATGTCATGCTCCCTGCACAAGTCCACTTGCTTTTTTCAAGCATTCAGCTGCGACAGAATGTCCACTTTTTCTTTAAGCGAAAACTGGCGTCGCTTCTTTTTAACGCGGGTGCCAGGAGAACTCGTTGTCCGCAAAGCTAATGCACAACACAATCACAGCGCCGATAACTTTGCAAATCCTACTGTTCGCTGTCAACGTGGTGACACCACGCTGAATAGGCTTACGACTGCGGCGCAGTATGCGATCACACGCTGGATGATGGATGGATGATAATGGCCTTACCCTTTGCATCGGGCGGTAGCTTGCGCCGCCTAGACTATATTCATTCAACGCAACACTCGCATTGATGCCGATGCTGCTGGGGTTGTATCCGTTGTAACGGGTTCCCCAGCGCATAGCTGCTGCTTCGGATGATGATGATAGGCGTCACCTTCAAGGATTTGGTACGAAACTTCGTAATAATGAAGCGTCTTGCGACGATTGCGAGCTTAAATTACATATGTTATTCTGAAATATTCGGTAACCCGAAATTCGTAGTACTGAAAGTTTTTTACATTGAAAATATAGGCATTTTGGCGGGGATTTAAAAAAAAATTCGTATATCTTAAAATTTCGTTAATCTGATGTTCGTAGTAACGAGATTTTACTGTACCTGGATGCCAATTATTTCCTGCGCCTTGCAGATTGACTTGACCAAGATGCCACTGGGGAAACTATCCAAGCGGCAGATTCAAAAGGCCTACTCGGTGCTGACGGAGCTCTCGGAGGTAAATTGAAGTCCTGTTTCTCTGATTGTCTTTGGGAGTGCATGGCACTTCACAGCCGCTGGTTTTCGTTGTTGCTTTGCTTTCGTCATTCTAGTGTATTCTGTGTGGCAGCCTTACTTGTGACCAGCTATGGTGGCTGTCAGTGGTTGTGGTGTTGGCTGATGAAACCAAGGACACCGTAACGAATTATGGTTGCGGTGGCTGCATTTCGATGCAAACAAGCCTTGGCACAGTGGAGAACTCCAGGTGGTTTGAAATTCATCTGGAGTGCTTTACAGTGGTGTTTCTCATGCATAGCCTATGTGGAGTTTTAGGATGTTAAACCCCTAATACCTTATTATACCAATGCCATACCTTACTTGTCTCAACAGGCAAGCTTCAGTCCTAACATTCGCGTTTTCTTTCTCTGGTAGTGGCTTTCTTAAACCTATCGTGCATGCTGTATGCGTGTCTCGCATGTGTACAAATGGTGAAATTGCACTCGGAATAACTCTAGAAATTAAATGACATCACTTTCAAGCTGTTTCAACCACTGGTTTTGAAGACGAAAAAAAAGGTGAACACATTTTGTACTAATGACTGTGTGAAAACTCCTCAAAGTTGTTTCATATTCGTACCTTAATCTTATCGACGTGTAAGAAAACTTGCAATAATACAGTTTAAAATTTCTTCAAGGAGTATTAGGCAATTCACTGATGGAAAGGGTTCCAGATCTTCCGCCAGTGTGGGCTGTGCCAAACTGCACACTGGCAATCGTGAAAACACGCAGAACACCAAGGAAAAATGCAAAAGAGAAAAACGCAGTGAAGGGTTTGTTCAATCGTTCAGTACAGTCGACTGATTTTTCGGACCCTCTAGGCATCGCGAAAACGACCGAAAAATCAGGCAGTCTGAAAAATCAAATTTCACCGAAAAATCACAAACTTATTGCTATTATGCTGGAAGAAGAGGTCAGTTGTGTTGTGCACATTCTAAAGCTCCTAATGACTAAACTTCGCTGCGTGATACGTGCACAGACAATGGGCGGCGACTGCTTTCATGAGCTCGGCCTGGCTGTGCTGCCCTCGGCATGTCGCCGATGAACCCACGGGTTGGGATAAAGTCTAAATGGGAAAGCGAACACGCCGCTGCGGGAACTGCATTGCGCCCGCCATACGATGAGCCCAGAACGAGAACGCGAAGATGGCGAAACAATAAGAGCCGAGAAACGGCCGAAGCAAGTGCTCCGTCGGCGTTGGCCTCTTGCGAGGCCAACGCCGACGGAGTATCACAAGAGGCCCCCTTTAAGCTTGAATTTCGTTTTATTTGATGAAGTTTTCGATCTCTCCTACAGTTTGAAGTAATGAGGTTCCACTGTGCACATTATATGGCGGCTTGGGTATTGGCGGCGAGTGAGGTCCGAAAAATCGAGCAGTCAGTTGCGGTGCATCCTAAATTTCAGGTGCCCGTATACATTGGCTCTATGGGCCATGTCGCGTTGCCGCGAAAAAGTCCGAATAATGAAGCATGTCCGAAAAATTGGGCGCCGAATTTTTGGTTGTCGACTGTATTGGTATTGAAGCTGCCACTTCAGAAACAGGAATACGCACTTTTCTTCACATTTCTAAAGCGACAACTTCAAAACCCTATAAAAAGATAATTTTACCCTTATTGCATTCCTTGGTGTCAAGAGAACCCAAAGACATTTTTTTCAGCAAGTTTCCTGCAGCAAATTGTTTTCAAAGCTCTTCACAAAATACATGCACAAAAATTCGTAAGTGCTCATGAAATTAAATGATATATTTAGAATCGGTACGCGAAAATACATGTTCCCTGAAAATTTCTTAACTGTGACTTTATTAATACAATTTTTTTTTTCAAGACCAGGCTTCCCCCTTAAAGCAAGTGGGACATGCTTCTCGCTGTCCTACAAAGGGTTAAGCACTGATTATTTACATGCATTATCATACAGTCAAGTACTTTACTAGCAGGTAACTTTGTTGCATTTGATGTTACTGAACAATATTTGACTACCGCAGACCATCACAGATTCAGACTGCTGCCTCGTTCATCGGTGTGTTCCCCTTAGTTCTTTGTCTTGCTTTTTAGTTTCGAGGTAAGTTCTTTGGTCCCAAGTAAAGTGTTCGGCTTTAATCGTGCCCATGGCGTTTCCATGGTGCATTGCCCCACTTTGCCTACTTCGTGGGTTATTTTGCCTATGGTATGCTCAAAAGCGGGCAGGCCAGCATTGTGGTAAAATTTGTGGGCACGCTTACTGCTAATGTTGCTGCTTTACTTTCCTTGCAGTTGGTCAAGTCGGGTGGCACAAACAACCAGTTCCTCGACGCTTCAAACCGCTTCTACACGCTCATCCCGCACGACTTTGGCATGAACAAGCCGACCATACTGAGTGACGACAAGCTTATTGAGGTTTGCCTTTGGAAGCATTCAGTTGGTTTTGTGCATCTACTGTGAAAGCTTGTTAATTTGAACTTCATTCATTCGAAATGTTTAGAACTGTATGACTTGGTCTGGTCTGTTCGTGTTCCATTGAAGTCTGTGTATAAAGCAGCCCAGTAAGTTGAACGGGAATTGGTTTGGTTGCCGATAATTCGAACTATGCTCCGGCTCACCTGAGCACATTTCACCGGCGAGGCTGCACCACCTCTTTGGAGGAGAGAAGCTGAGGGGATTGGCACCAGCAGTGGCAGCTAGCTACATGGCCTCAGTGACTTGCACAAGCTGCTTGTCAACAGTAATCTCAAAGGACTCAGTAGCTTGCTGCATTAGCTTCTGGCAAAGCATGACTACCACTGAGGTACAGTGAATGAGGTGCGTTGCAGGCACTTGCGATGCGAGCCTGTGCACTTCTGCCTCCACTGCCTCCAGTCTAGCCGTGGCCTCATTTGAGTGCCCTCTGCATCATGATATGTGATGTGCCATGGCGCTTTGAATTAAAGGTGTCGTCTGTTGTGGTATATAGCATGCTGAAATGCTTAAAGACGGTTGAAATCCTGCATGCAGTGAATGCCGCACTGTTAACGAGATGAGAAATCTCCAAAAAGCATGTGACAATGAAAAGCATGCTATTGGAGGGTGATTGAAAGAGTTCGGCTGGCTGGCTTAGTCGTTTGCAGATTGAGGTCACCAGGCCACCAATAAAGCAGTATGCGGCTATTCTGCAAATGTTGCTTTTGACATCGGCACTTTCATGGCACTCCTTGGTCGAAAATTGCCGCCATTTGCATGCCTGTCGTGACTCCGGAGTGGCCCTCTGCTTCGCAAGTAATGAACATGCTGAATGCTGCTTGCCTCTTCAGCTCTAGTTAAGGTGAAGAGGAGGCCTTACGTAATGTAACATTCAGTCTTTGGAACAGAAGATGTAGGGCATTGCCTTCTGGGAAAAAAAGTAGAAGGGGATCACGGGCTTCTTTAAACAATATACTAGTGAGGCGGTCTTGCTACCCGACTGGTTCCCAGTAGCAGCGTACTGTATTTTTTTTTTCCTCTGCTTTCGTTAGTTCAAGCTCCTCCCTGTGCAGTTAGAACTCACGAGCTTTCGCTGTGTTCTTTTTGAGCTTTGTGTGCTTGTTCAGTTTTGCATTGCACATTTTGTGAGGAACCACAATGCATTGCAATTTTGTTGTGACGTCTTACTTGGAAGAGAATGCCTCTAAGCCATTTCAAATTATGCTCATCGGAAGCAATCTCTAAGCACTGGAATTGGATGGTATAGATTACCTTTGCCCTTCTCCGCTTCAGCTGCTCACAGTTGATGACGTGAATGGGTTAGGAATTCTGGTTTTACAGCCATTTGTAGTCTCGGGGAGACAAAGTTAAGGAAGGAACTGCGATTGTCCATTCCTTGGTTTTGTCGTGTGTGCAGGCATATTTATCGGCTCAACTACCTGAAAAAGTGGTTAATTTTATTTCCATTCGTGAGAACAAGGAAAAGTGAGTGAAGCTTATTATTTGCACATGGCTACCCGGTATGTACAAGTCATTTTTTGACGACTCGGGTATTTCCAGTCTTGTAGCACGTAAGACCTTGTATGTGAGCGATGTGATGAGCGACAGCGGTTTGACGGCCCTCAGCTCATTGTGCAAAGCACAATAAAGCACAGTGAGGTAAAGCACAGTGAGGCAGCACTGGTGAGGTAAAAAATTTCTTGGGCATGAAATTCGATATTCTCTTGGCATTGCGCGTTTATCTGCTTTTCAGTCAAAAGCTTGGTAGTTTTGTGTGTGAAGAATGCTGAGGTTGTGGCACCAATTGTTAGTGGTGAAGGCAGTTCAAGATTCCAAGTTTTTATAGGAGTCATGACAAAGGCGAAAATTTGACCTGCGTACACATTGTCATTAATATGACAACCGAAGAATTAATCCAGGAAGTAGGGAACATTACATATTTAAAGAGTTAAAAACACTTAACTTTAGAAGGTACCATATTGAGTAAAAAGATGTGGACATTTTTTTTTTGTCTGAAGCCCTGATGTGTGTCCCCCCTCAATGATATCAACAGCAAAAGGTGAACATGCTGAGCTCACTGCTGGAGATTGAGGTGGCCGTCAACCTGCTGAAGAGCGAGGGTGAGACCGAGGAGGACAAGCTGCACCCCGTGGACTTCCACTACAGCCAGCTGAAGGCAGACATCCAGGTGCTGGACAGGTCACACGAGGACTTTGCGCTGCTCAGCAAGTATGTCGAGACGACACACGCCGAGACCCACCGCTCGTACAAGCTGGAGATCCTCGAGGTGAGAGCCCATGCGTGGTACGAAGAGAGACACGAATCCCGAAACAACTGGGGTGCATCCTGAGAGCACTTTTTACTGACTGCTTGCTGCGAGGTGATAGTTCTCAAACTTCATTTTGCAGAGCGCTTGGGCTCCTTCAGGAGTGCTTTTTGGTTCCCCTGAACACCGAAATCCATGCTCGCCTTAAGAGGGAACGCGAGGTTTGAAAACTAAAAAATCGCGATGAAGTCGATTTTCGAAAAAGTGTATATTCCATAGTATATGTTAGAAACTACCTTTCCTGTAATTATCAATGTCAAATTCATCGTGAAACTATTGGAAATTAAATATATAACGCCGCGGCGGCCCCTGTGCCGCGAGCAAGCGCCGAAAATGCTTTAACTACGCGCGCGCGCCGTTCCTCTCTGAATCGAGCGCCGCCATTTTGGTCTTGTTTTGTTCTTGAATTCTTGCGCTTTTCTTCGCTACCTGTGGTGGCGGCGTGCTTGAGGCGTGGCTAGCTTTTGATTGGGGGCCTCGCAGCGGCTTTCGTGTTTCCCGCGACTCAAGTCCGAGGCTATGATTGGACCAAGCGCGCGCTCCTCGAGAACGCGGGAGAACGGGCGGCTGCTATTGGCCGCTGTGCGCGCTGACGCAGTGGTCTCTGCCGGCCGCCCCTGGGCGTCGTCTGCTCTGGCTTCTTGCGTTCCTTTGTGCGGTGTGTTCGCCGTTGGCCATTTTTACGATCGCTGTCTTTGCGATCTCTCACCGTGCCCTTTGAACAGTTTCATGCAGCCTGTTGATCGTTGCGTGGTTGGGCACGAGGCCTTAAATGGGATTCAAGACTTGACACGCATTCGGTGCATGGGAGCATTATATAGTCCGTCCGCATGGCGAAGCGCGCCGCCGCCGACTGCATCGACACTTCCAGCGTTCTTTAGTCCACTTTGATCTTAGCCTGTAATTCTTTAGTTCATTTCATACATCAGGTGCAACGCTGTCAAAGCTAGCGTTCTTTGCGCTGCCTGCATCCGCGATCAAAAAAGTAGTGCGTCCCTTGTGGTGACCAAAACATAGCAAATGCTTTGCCTGCAGGCTTACTAAATGACACTTTTGTCATGAGCTTGATTAAGTGCACTCTTATTCCTGACGACATGCCATCGCTTTCTCAAGCCGTAGACCACTTGGCTACAGAGCAAGCGCAGAGTAATACGCCTCCCTTTGTTTTCCCATGCGGACTAACTCCGTGCCTTTCACAGCGTTGTGCCTGATGTATGAAATGGAGTATAGGACCCGTTCACCTAGCCATCCAGCGAGCTGCTGAGATGCCCTGCGCATGGGCAACGCTGAGAAACGGAATGATGTGAAAACTTAGGGGCGGGAAAGAAAGAAAGGGCACAGAGACAGCTTCAACTATTAAGGAGGAGCATTATAGACCTGGAAATGTAACTTTCGAGGGCCATTTTCTCGGAATTATTTTTTCTCGGAATTGTTTTTTTCCTTGTATGGCTGCTCATCCCAGCATCATACCAGGAACTGCTCATCGGATTTCCATTTTTTTTTTTATCCTGTTCATAAACAAATTTCTGAGGGTAAGGAAAGCCCAATTATTCAACATACTGTGTTTGGAATTTGTGATTAATAAAATATTGGTTAATTAGTGCACGTCTAATTAGTAACTATATTCAGTGATGTGCTAAATTTTTTTTAGTAGGAAAATGTAGAAGGGCCTTGTCTTGCCCTGGGTACCTATCCAGGAATGACAATACAGAATTTCACAGTGCCAGCACGTTTCGCAAATTCTCCAGGCATGTCCCAAGGAACCCATGTAAACCACCTTGATATACTCTTGTAACTTGAGAACCAGTGGGCACAGCTCCACAAAACTTGGTAGTTCTTCAAATATTTGTGATATGAGCTTACCCTGAAAATTTCATCCAGATGTGCTAAAATTTTTTTAGTAGGGAAATCTAGATGGGCCTTGTCTTGCCCTGGGGTACCTATCCAACGTAAAAAGTTGGTGCTCAAGAATAGCCTCCCCCCTTAACTCCCACGTTCCTTTAGCCACTTTATTTTGGAACCGATTAGCTGTATTGCTTGCAGCGGACTGTGTCACTATAGTGCTACTTATTATTGATTGAATTGTTGCCTTTTTGAAGGGCAGTGTTCCTGTGTGCGAATTTTAGGGAGGAATGGATGGAAGACAAGACACCCAGGGTTGGTCAGCACATTTTGAGAGTCATTCGGGTTTCCTGAGGCATTCATGGTGAATGAACTTGTGTCTGGTCAGACTTCAAAAGTCATATGTGTTGGCAGATTTCAACAAGGGGCAAATTTAGTGGTGTTTGTAGGTTTTGCATGCATTGTGACATCGAACATAAGCACTGTTAGCAAAAGGGCAGTTCCATTTTTTTAAGTGGAACGGAAAGATGGGCATATTTGCCTGCTTCACAACAGGTGATTCTCTGCTCGTTAACCTGAGAAATGTGCAGTACATTTGGTCGGCAACACTGCAGTGAATGGACAATATTGCATAAATGTGTTGACCGAATGGCAGTCTGTACAAAATTTTAGCTTAAATTAAGGCTGAGCTAGACGTAAGCAAAATTTCACGCAAATTGCCATGTGTCGCTCTTGCCTGTGTTGCTTGTCTGTGTCGCATGTCCATGTTGCTTGTCCGTGTCGCTTGCCCGTGTTGCTTGACTGTGTCGGATCGTTGCTTGTTTCTGTTTCCACTGAAAATTTCGCTCATTGCCCAGAAGTCCCCTGGCTTGACGCATTACCCATTTGCACAAGGCAAAATTTCGCACCTTCACTTGTAGCGGTGGTAGATCTGGGATCGGGCGTCATCGCTTCAAACTTCCGTTGTGTCGCTGGCATGGCGCCAAGTCTTTCTTGAACAACAGCACGTTGTGCATCCGCCGCCTCGATCTCCTCGCGCGTCAGGAAATGCGTTTCCAAGTGAACGGCGCGCGACGTGTTGTCATGCTCCGGGGTAGATTCCAGACCGGAGCTGGAGGCCGCAATCGCCGAGGTTGAAGAGTTCGGTACACAAGGCGTGCCCGAAGCAACGCTTTCTTGCACCGAAGAAGCTGCTGGTACGTCGCTGAAAGCGGTGACGCAATCACTGTCTGGTAGCGATGTAGCAGAAGCTACACGGCTGGAAGCATCGACACAGTGGCTGTTGGTGGCACGCTTCGCCGCACGAACCAACTTCATAGCACGCTTCTGCGCACCGAACGCGTGTAGCGTCTTTCGGTTTGTTGGACGCATCGTGACTGACCCCGCAACAGTCTGCAGGAAACTGTTCGGACGGCATGGCGAGGTATTGTAAAGACGGTGACAACAGCGAACACATACCTGGCAAAACGTGAAGAGAGCACACAAACCACAAAGACCGCCAACAACGAGAAAAGGAAAGAGCCATGGCGGCCAGTGCAGACGATGCTCTGGCCGCCGCCGAAAGGTTACCGCCTCGTCAGCGCGTGCAGCAGCCAATAGCGGTCGCGCGATCCCCCGCGTTCTCGAGGAGCGCACCCTTCGCCCAATCGCAGCCTCGCATTTAAAGCGCGGGAAGCTCGAAAGGCGCTTTGAGGGCCCCAATCACAAGCGAGCCACGCTTCCACCATGCTGCCGCCGCGGTCGTCGGAGGAGGCAAAAAAAAGAGCAAGAATTAACGAACAAAACAAGACCAAGATGGCGGCACTCGGTTCGCTGGGTGAGAAACGGCATGCGCTCGAAGTTGGGGTATTTTCGGCGCTTTCTCGCAGCTCAGCGGCTGCCGCGGCTTGTTCGATATTTAATTTGAAGTACTTTCACGACGAATTAGGCGTTGATATTTGCAGAACAGGTAGTTTATGATACAAACTGTCAGAATATTCACTTTTCCAAAAATCAACTTTTTCGCGATTTTTCGGTTTTCAAGGGCCGCGTCCCCCCTTAAAGAAACAACGAAAGTTTTCTCTTCACAATCACTGTGGTGGCTGAAGTGGTGATGAACTGTAAAGAGTCCTGCTTTCTACCTGTCTCTGTTACCTGTGCAGCTGTTCAAGGTGGCGAGGAACGGGGAGGCCAAGCGCTTCAAGCCTTTCCGCAAGCTGCCCAACCGCAAGCTGTTGTGGCACGGCTCGCGGCTCGCAAACTTTGCAGGCATCCTGTCCCAGGGTCTGCGCATTGCGCCTCCAGAGGCACCTGTGGTATGTTTCAACCTTTTTTAAAGTGAAAGCTTTACTAGCTTCGTCGAGCCAAGGTCATTGGCGCGGTACATTTGACCTTTAAGTGGGGGTGTGTCAGCCGCGTGACGTACGTCGCATGCTGCAGCTGCACCGACCGCCGCATTGCCAGCTGGGTCCCCTTGACTGACGACGTGACTCATCATTCACTTGAAAGGGAGGGCACCGCTCTCACGTGCATACACGCTGGCGCCTTTCAGTTTCTCGTTGTGAATGAAGCAAGCCGGCCGGTACCGTCTATGCTGTCGGGACAGTCTCGTAGATGACGGGCTGATTCTGACTGTGCGACTGACGTTGCCAGTTATGCTAAGTATTTAGCTAGAGGAAGGGAAGTTAAACGTACCAAGCTAGTGGCAGGATCCAACGAAAAACTGGAGTGTGCACTGGCTCAAGGGTGGTTGAAGGATGCCAAAAGGCTGCAGTGCTTTGGAGGCAGCTGCCGCTGCTGCTGCCTCCGCCACGACTTCGGCGACGGAAGAAGAGGTTGAGTTTAATCTTGCTTAGCAGCACTGCATAATCACACATGACAAAGCATTTGCTTGCATAACCGGGCTTAGCCGAGCTTGCCGCAGCCATTTTTGCTCATTTCTTTTGGTGAAGATTGCTGTTACATATGGAGTTGCTTGGTTTCGTGCATTTCGTGGCGACAAATGGAACTGCAGTGGGGGGAACATTGGAAATGAGGTGTAGTGGAGCGAAGATGCGGCTAACCAGATTATATAGCCCCCTTATGTCGAAATATGGTTGGTGCCACATTGAATGGCATGTTTCCCCGTCACATGTGCAGTCTAACCGTGCTACAACGAATGCCGCTTCAACGAAATATTTCCAATTCTCTGTCAGTTTGCCATAGAACGTAATGGAACAGATTTCTTGCCACAATGAACCATTTTTGGGGCGCGTTTCTGCTTCAACAAAATTTTTGCCAAGTGCAGTTGGGCTTAAAAATGTATTTGGTAATAAAATAAGCATATTGCCACCCATCTGCACACTCGTGTAGATCCACGCTGCTTTGTTTCACTAAAAATTTTCGCTGGAATTGATGTGTTCTACTGACCCACTGATTCACATACGCATGGTGGCTGCCTTTGTTTGGTGGTGATTATTGAGCTGGCTGACTTTGACAAGGCGCAGGTGTAAGCTTCCGTTTTCTTCAGAGCCGGAGCTGCAGTCAATCCATATTTGATGCCTTATGATAGCATCAAAGAACGCAGCGCATTTGGCCTGTTTCTTTTTTCACTTGTGCTTATGCGCTGCACTCGACGCTAGCATGGCAACTTTGTCTAGGAAGGGAAAGTTTCTTCAGAAGGCAAAGCACAAATAATGTATATTCTCTTTAAGACGATCTCCAAGGGACCATGAAAATTTTTCGTCACATCAGAAGCTCGTCTAATCAGGAGGGCTCCAAAAATGATATTTGAGCATGCAGAGCCTACTGTATTAGCATAGCATGTGTTGACTTGCTGCATTTTCTTTCCACGTTCCCACTGTGTTCCCCTGCTGTTGTCTTTGCAGACTGGTTACATGTTTGGCAAGGGTCTGTACTTTGCGGACATGGTCTCCAAGAGTGCCAACTACTGCTGCACGTCGCCCAGCAGTCCAATTGGCCTGCTGCTTCTGTGCGACGTGGCTCTGGGAAACATGTGAGTTCATGCTGATGACCTTCGTTTGGTTGCTAGTACAGTGAAAGCTCGTTAATTCGCACCTCGTTAATTCGAACTTTTGGATAATTCGAACTGACCGTTACGGTCCGGCCACGCTCCATAGGTGTCTATGGGTAAACCAACTCGTTATTTCGTCCGCACGTCGGCTCCTCCATGGATTATTCGAACTGCGCGCCACCGCGTGGTGATATTTCATACTTCACTACAAGCTTTCTTTGTGTAACGATAGGTGGCGCGAACGCTCCAATCCAGCTCACCCACTATCATCGCCATCAGCTCAGTCCCGGATGAGCGGAGCGAGGGGGCGAGGGCAGCGAGGTGTCGCGAGTAGCAACAGGTTCTTTTTCCTTGTGGGTTGCTCTTTGTGCCGGGTCGCCCTTTGTGTCGTGTCACTAGGCCTAGTATTTTCTTCGACGCTCCGGAATCGTCCTGCTGCTGTGGGATCCGTGCCTCGAGTCTTAAGAGCTGTTTCCTTCGATCGTTGCGGAGTTCGCAATGTCTTCTCGCGGCCAAGGCTACAGCGCCAAAACGCTCAAGGAGATGGTAGAAATCCTTCATGAAGTGGATGCCGGGAAGGCAAGCAAATTGGAAATTGCGAAGAAGCATGGCATCCCTAAAAGCACGCTCTCAACTTATATCAAGAACAAGAGAGCGATTGAGGATGCCTATGAAAACGAAGTTTTCGCCAGCAGTCGCAAGAGACTTCGGCCTGCGAAGCACCCGGAATTGGAGCACGCGATGGTCAGTTGGATAAGAGAGATGAGAAGCCAGGACATTCCAGTGAGTGGCCCGATGGTCATGACGAAGGCAGCAGACTACGCGCTTCGCCTTCACATCGAAGGTTTCAACGCCTCAGAAGGCTGGCTTCATCGCTTCCGGGACAGGCACAACATCGTGTTTCGCGCTTTGTCGGGTGAAAGCAAAGATGTCAACAGCGAGACATGCACGACGTGGCAAATGGGTGCTTTGCGGGAGTACCTGGAAGCCTATTCGCCGCATGATATATTCAATGCGGATGAAACAGCGCTCTTCTACAAGCTGCTACCAAGTAAGACGATGACTTACAAGGGAGACAGCTGTGCAGGCGGGAAGCGTAGCAAGGAGCGCGTAACCGTCTTGGTCGCAGCAAACATGACCGGGACGGAGAAGCTGCCCCTGCTCGTCGTAGGTAAGGCCCTGAAGCCTCGCTGCTTCAAGAACATCCGGACGCTGCCAGTGGAATACACCGCTAATCGTAAAGCGTGGATGACGCGGGAAATATTCAGACAGTGGCTGATCAAGCTCGACCGCAAGTTTGAACTGAGTGGAAGAAAGGTTCTTTTTATTGTGGACAATTGTTCCGCACACATGGTTGATGTGGAACTGAAGACTATTAAGCTGGCCTTTCTCCCGCCGAACACAACTGCAGCTCTGCAACCCATGGACCAGGGCGTCATTAAGAATGTAAAGTCATTTTACAGGCGCCACATGTTGGAACGCTTGGTTTTGTGCGCGGGCACGGACTACTCTGTGACACTGCTCACAGCTTTGCATATGTTGGTGCGTGCCTGGGATCAGGTCACGGCAGCAACAGTTTCTAACTGTTTCCGGCACTGTGGCTTCAGTGTGGCCGATGAGGGCCCAGGCACGGAAGCAGCTTGTGAGCCAAGTCAGGAGTGGATCATCCCCGCAGGTTTGCGTGATGCGCTGGAAGATGTCAGCTTCGACGACTACATCGACGTAGACAACAGTGCAGTGGTGTGTGGTGCTTTGACCGACGAGGACATCATCGCGCAGGTAACGGGCGAAGAACCTGTCGTCGATGACGACGAAAAAGACGACGAAGAAGAGGCGCCAGTGCGGCCTTCAGCTTCGCAAGTGATGGAGGCGATCGGTGTCGCGCGCCTGTTTTTCAGTTTTGAGGAGGGCGAGGATGATGCTCTGCGTCAATGTCGCACTTTGGAAAGCAAAGTGATGAACATTGCTTTCAAAGAAAAAAAGCAGAAAGTGATCACTGATTACTTTCGTCAATGAATAAAGTGAGTTGCAAGTGTTTTCTAGCAACCCAGTCTCGTTTCTGGCGTTTTTTTTCATGCCTTTCGTTATTTCGAATTCGGCTTAATTCGAACTCGTTAAGCGTCCCCGTGGAATTCGAATTAACGAGCTTTCACTGTACTTGGTCAGTGTATTGCTGCCTGTCACTTACATGTCCGTTTTAGTTGAAAGTTCTTGTGCTTGAGCCTACAAGAAGAACCTGGGTGCGTACCGTTTAAACGCATGTAAGGGCCGCACCCGTGTATGGGCAGCACCCTGTTTTCCAGAAGGAAATACAGTCGCCGACTGATTTTTCGGACACGAAGGGACCCGAAAAATGGTCCGAATAATCGAAAAGTCTGAAAAATCCGTGAAGTACAAAAAAATCACTTTATCGAGATGAAATTGGCTTAAATATGTCGCTGATTTTACCTTCTGGCAAATTTCTCTTGCTGGCGACGATTTGTGCCTGTATTTGCGCTAAGGTTGTGCTTTCACCGTACACGCTAGACAGCAAGGTCACCGCATTTAGTTGGAATACTTCCCATGCTTCTTTGACGGACCTGGCGGGGCCATGTTGTCCACAATCCGAGAGTGCACCACACCGCTCGTTAAACACACGCAAAGATAAGGCACTTTTCTTTCAAAGCGGCGGAACCGCTGGACGCAATCACAAAACGGCAAACAAATGTAACTTCGTGAAGACTGAGCACCACTCGGTCAACGTGGTCAGAGAAACCCAAATTACGGAATGGCAAATGGCGAACGTATGAGACCCGCCGCGGTGGCTTAGTGGTTAGGGCGCTCGGCTACTGATCCGGAGTACCCAGGTTGGAACCTGACCACGGTGGCCGCGTTTCGATGGAGGCGAAACGCAAAGGCGCCTGTGTGCTGTGCGATGCCAGTGCACATTAAAGATCCCTAGGTGGTCGAAATTATTCCGGAGCCCTCCATTACTGCACCTCTTTCTTCCTTTCTTCTCTCAGTCTCTCCTTTATCCCTTCCCACCGAGATGTGAGATAGCTCCTGCACAATTTCCTTCCCCCACCAACCAATTTTCAACGTATGGGACAAGCGATAACTGCCCGCGACAAAAGCAAGTTGGTGGCGATGACAATCCGGCTGCCACCTCGAAGTGTCAGAGATCGCAAGGACCTCTACTGGCAACAATGAGGTGTCGAAAGTGTGTCAAGCCAAGCCAACTGCAGCATAAATCCACCTCAATTCAAGATGGCGCCTTTTGCGCCGGCGAAAAGCCGATAAATATCACCAGCTCTATCACCATCACCAGCTCTAGCATTTTATTGCTGTCAAAGGCACGGGTGTTAGTTGTGGCTTTCGCATGCTGCCGCGGAGCGTTGTAGTTTTAGCAGTTTTAGCACGATAAGGCAAGCAACTTAATAGCTACACGGCTGGGAGTTTGCTATCGAACACGGCGAGCGTATCGCAGGCAAGAAATTCGACGTGGCCGAGAAGTGCGTCCGACGATGGTGCAACCAAAAGGATGCATTCAGGAGCACAAGCTGCAAAAAGCGCGCTTTCCGAGGCAAGCCGTGCAAGTTTCCTGAACTGGAAGAGCTGCTCCGCTCAAGTGATGGAAGCGCGGAACAACGCCTAGCCGTTGACGGCAGACGTGCTGCGCGACTTCTTGTGGGATGAGTGTGCACCGGAGCACAGCACCAGCTCAGAGTGGGAATACACCGCGAGTGGCGATTGAATGTAGAATAAATGCCGCTGATTTCCTGACCGGAGTGTTCATACCTTTAGAAAGTTTTTTGTTGTAAATCAAGTGTATGGGCCACACCCCAAAAATTGACCCTCAAATCTGGAAAAAAAAAAAAAAAGTGTGGCCCTTACACGTGTTTATACTGTATTTGCTGTCTCATGTTAAATGAACTCTGTTTTTATGCTATGCCACAGGTTCCATTTTCGATGGGAGGTTTTTAGAAATTTGCACTTGTATTACTACACTAAAACCCCGCTGTTATGCTCCTGGGTGCTGCGTTTTCCTGGCTGGTACATTGCCGTGAGCCAGTCCTGTCCAAGCTCTTGCAGAAACCCTTGCAATACAGACCCGCCTGTCGCATCACTATAGCACACAACTGTGGCAGCATGCCTGCATGCTGCATCGCGAATTTCATTTCGCTTTAGTGCTGTACCTCATGCTGGCATTTTGACAACCGATGTTTAGCACGCTCGAAATGGTGGCTGCGAACCGACTAAAGTGGGATCTGAACTCCATCAGTGGCTTCTGCCATGTTGCACTGGATGCTGAGTGCACTTAAGGGCGGCATGAGCCTTGTGACTGTCGGCGTAGTTCTATTGCTGCCGTGTCGCGAATGCAAATGACTGAAGGCGTGAGAACGAAATTATGCCGCGCATGCAGCACAGTATGAGATAAAGTTGTGTGGGTTGGCTCTAAATTATGTCCCTGTCATGTGCATTTGTTTGCCTTGTTGCCTGAAGCTTAAGAACACAGTTTATAGGTCCTTATAAACAGTTATTGTGCAAGATTGAAGCGGCTACTGTGAAAACGACACAGAACAACGCGCGCGTACCCAGATTTAACTTGTTTGGTATGCCCTCCTTCGTAGCTGCTTCCCTTCCCTTCCCTTCCCTTCCTTTGTAGCTGCTCAGGCACAGAGAGAGAGAGCCATTGCAGGATGTTTAGGACAGTTTGTTTGTGCATTATAGTGAGAGCCTGTAAGCCTTGCAAGTTGCAGGGCAGCATGCTTCTCTTGCTAGAAGTTTAAAAAATAATCAAACGTGATGGTTATTATTTTTACGTGCACTTGCCAGCTTCTTCATTTCCTGGATGGTACTTCTTTTTTTTCTGTGGTCCGGTGGGAAACGTAACAATGGAGTTATACCCTGTATGTATGCCCATTGTAATTCCAGAAATGCTGTGTGCTGTGTGTGCTCTGAATAACAGATGCGACTTGCATGCGTTGCCAACAGATTAAGTTCAGGCATACCACCACGAAGGAGGTGATATAAATTGTGGATTGTGGGGTTTAATGTCCCGAAGCAATGCATGGGCTCTGAGAGATGGCGCAATGAACGGCTTCGGATTAATTCAGGCCATCCGGAGCTGTGTAACATGCGTGGACACAGCACGTGGGTGCTTTTATTTCACCTTCATTGAAATGTGTCTTCTGTGGCTGGGACCAAACCCATGCCGTTTGGATCAGCAGCCGAATGACAGTGCTACTGAGCTACCACGGTTGGTTAAGAGAGTGCTTTGCGGGATGAGGAAGACCAGCAGTTCCTGGATGCATGGGGTTCCAATGCCTGGATATTATAGCTTTGTGCAGTTTCTTTCTATACACGTACCGAGTTTCTTTTAGTGGGTGTTTGAAATTAAGAATGTCTTTTTCGTCCATCTTTGGCCCTGTCATGCTAGTTGGAGTTGAGCATCGAGGAAAAAAAATTCTTTAGAATGGTCTCCATGTTCTGTTTGCTGATATATATGCATGTATCTGTAGTGCTCGGCTGCTGTTCCTAAAGGTGCTGGTTTGATCCCGGCCACTGTGCTCACATTTCGATGGCGGCGAGGTGCTAGAGGCTTGTGCATTGTGCCATCTTGGTGCACGTTAAAGAACCACAGGTGTTTCAAATCATCCAGAGACCTCCAGTGCAGCTTCCCTTAGAGGCTGAGTCACTGTGGGATGTTAAATCTCATAAATCTCATATATATCTTGTTTTCCCATTTCAGGTATGAGCGAAAGAATGCTGACTTCATTACCAAGTTGCCTCCAAATTACCATTCCACAAAGGGTGAGCCTGCCACTGTTGAGTCTTGTAGCGGTAGCTTGGGTGTTTGAACCAACTCCGCTGGACTAAATTTTCTAATGAGCTTAGCACACCTGGAATATTTGAACGATATCCTGTCGAAACAGTGCAAAAAAACACCCCAAAATATGGTTAAGATGAAGTGTTGGTCTTGTGCGCATTATTGTTAAACAGTTGCAGTGTGACGAGAGCATACTAAACCTCTTTGTACATCTGACCAGTTCTTGAACAATGATTGTGCAGCACTCTGATAAAACAGCAGCAAAACAGGCTGCAAATAGCACGCACCTCACGCATGTGCACACTGGGCCCGTTTCGTCGCTTCACTGTGTGGCCGTTTCTTTGACACCTGGGTGGTACTGTGAAAGAACTGGTCATACAGGGAAGTGTTTTTGGAGCGTGGTAAATTGATTGCAGTTTACTAGCTATTGATAGCTATATTGAGCTATCAGGAGCTCAGTTTGCATTGGCTGGCATGTGAAATGCCAAGGCCACGAATGAAGTCTTTGCTGGCGATGTGTTGCCTTCTACCTTCTTGCAGTTGAATAAAGATTATTCAGACTCAGAGAGGGCTGAAAGTTTCGCAGACTTGTGCAGGGTTTGAATTAATGGGAGTGCTTTTGATACACATTTCGCTGATGGGGGCCACGAAGTCAGACTAGTTGTGAGTCCACTGTAATTGCCACTTGTAGCCTCTGTGCCTTGCTTTGTAATTCCTTTGTAATTTTTTTAATGTGACAGCATTATATGGCTCATCAGCAATGAAATCCGGCGGCACTGACCAAGAAAAATGGTACTAAACCTCAAGGTGTCACAATGATCTTGCATGCCATCGGCAGTAGACTGCGTATAAGATACTAATGAGTGATCATAGGCAGTGAAGCAAAGACATTAGACGACAGTAGTAGTTACTTATAGGGATAGTTAGTGATGTTACTAAATGGTGAGGGTCATTAATGACATTGGCAATGATAAAGGCCTTTATATACAGGTAAAGGCCTTTAGGTCAAGCAGCCTTTAGGGTGAAGACCTTCGGGGTAAATACCTTCAGGATAAAGTTCTTTAGGTCAAAGGTCTTTGGTAGAGGCCTTTAGGTGAAGGCCTTTGTGGTTAAGGCTTTTAGTGTAAAGGCCTTCAGGTAAAATTATGCTTTCGCATTCACAGCACGTAAGGACCTTCAGTGCCCATCATAACTATCCCTATGCCTACTTGCACCTGCCTCTCAAGTCCCCCGTCTTCTCCTGTTGTTGAAAGAAGCTGTAAATTGTGTATTTTATCATGAGATGCAAACAAGGTCATTGGGGATTGCAAGATGCAAATGTTCGGTGATCCAGGTGTCGGCATGACGTACCCGGACCCAAAGTACAAGGTGCTCAGGCCTGATGGCGTTGAGGTGCCCTTGGGGCCATCTGTCAAGGACACCAAGGCTGGCGGCTCCAGCCTGCTCTACAATGAGTATCCTTTTCTGGCCAATATACATGAGCTGTGTTTGCAAGGATTTTGAAAACGATTTTTTTCTTGTTTGGACGTTGATCACAGTGGTGCTGTTCTAGGTAATGTTCACTTATGCACGATACAATGCATTCCACGAAACTAGATAACCAATGAAGCTAATGCGCTGTCTTTTGTCGTATCTTATTCATAGCAGAAATTACTGTATTTGCTTGCATAAGTTTCTCTGCGAACTTGGCAGAGTGCCAAGAGTGTCCTGTAAGCTAAGGCTTAAACATTCGCACTCGTCACCATCCTGTGTGTTTTTTTAACCTCGTGTAAAAAATACGCGCCTGCCCTTTGGGGCCGGTGTTCAGCATGTTCGCGTTATCTCACCGCTGTGTTTGGCGGGCGCCACCGGCTGGCTACCACAGAATTGCGCCTGACCTGTGTGTTTGTTGATGACAGAGGGACGGAGGTATATGAAATCTGAACCCTTCTAAAAAAAAAAATCTGTTGAAACTTTTTTTCCCAAGTAATGAACCCTCCCCCCAAACTGATGTCGACTTTTCTGGGAAAAAAGTGGGTTCATTACGCGAGTATATACGGTAGATGCAATCGTATCAAAAGGCACAGGGCGGGCAGTGCATGCCCTTCATTGCCACCCGGTTGCTTGCGTGATTCCAACACCGATAGTAAATGTGCGCCGGATGCGGGGTGGCTCAGGATCCTAGATAGGTACGCAGTAGATAGTGTTCAGGAAGGTGCTTGGGGAACGGTGATGAGCGTTGGTGGGGCGAAGACACGAATCTATTTCCTAGGGCGACGGCTGGGCGGACCGAGAAAGGCGACGCGCAGAAGAGGCTGCTGCGTCCCCTCTACTCTCCCCGCCCCATATGCAGTGGTGTTGTGCGAGCTGGAGGTGTAGACAGTAGTGGCGGCTGCCACAGTTGCATTAGCAGCACGATCGTGGGGGAGGGGTGGTTAGTATAACGTCTTGCTTGGAGATTTCATTTCCATTTGTCATTTTGGATTTCGTTTTGGATTGTTCTTTCAAGCCCACACAAAGTAAATGAAACAAAAATTATGAACGTTTGAATATCCTTGTATCCAGGTTTAACTGTTTCTTTTTTGCCTCAAGAAAAAAATTGTGTACTTGTTGATAGAGAAGTTTTACATTCATGAAGCAAGGTATTAAGTACATGGGTCATCATAATCAGCAGTCTGACTATGCCCACTGAGAAAAACAAAGACCTCTCCTATATCTCTTCAATTAACCCTGTCCTTTTCCAGGAGCGGCCACCTTATCCCCGCAAACTTCCTGATCTCGTCCGTCTACCTAACCTCTGCTACCCCCTGCTATGTTGCTTTCACTTCGTATCCAGTCCGCTACCCTTAACGAACATCAGTTATATTGCCTTCGCATTACATGCCCTGCCTTAGCCCATTTCTTCGATTTCAACTGGGATATCATTTACCCGCGTTTGCTCTCTCACACACTCTGCCCTTCTCCTGTCCCTTAACGCTATATTTCTCGTTTTCTTTCCCATAGTTCTCTGCATTGTCCATAATTTAAGTTGAACCTTTTTCGTTAGCCACCAAGTTGGGTATTTTTGTTGACACAGACATTGGGTTCCAATTGCATCTTATGTGTCTTAGATACGTATCAAGAAAGATGGCTCAAGAGCTGCTTCTTTTTTTACACCTGGGTTGACTTTTTTTCCTTACACCTGGGTTGCCTTTTTTTCCTTAACATTTCTCCCCTCCCAGGTACATTGTGTATGACACTGCTCAAGTTACCATACAATACCTCATGAAGGTCAAGTTCAACTACGGGGTCTGAAGCTGGATACTGTTGGATTTGAGGTTCCCAACGCTTTGCTAGGATGCTTTGCCTCAAGTGGACAGGGAGTTACAGAGTCAGCTGACCTACTGTGCAGTCATGGCTGCCGCCTTTTGGACCTATTTTTTTTGACTGAAGCATTTTGTTTTTGCTGTGCTTTTGCAAGTAGATTTCTCATGTCATGAAGTTGCTTGCTCAAAGAAAAGTCCAGTGCATGTATGAAGTGCATTGAGAAAGTTCTCGGCAACTAATTGTTCTAGCAGCACATATTGTAATCATAGCGCACACTCCTGGTGAAATCTCGCACGACTGAAAAATTGTGAAGTTGTTGATAACAGGATTGCTCTGTCGTTTCTGCGGAGACTGGAAGGTTTCTTGACACGGTCAAGGTTAGTATTGTTTAAGGGAAAAACACTGAAGCCTTGATAAAGGCCTTCAGCCGAAAGGAATCTAAGTGTTGTGAAAGGCTTAAGTAGGGAGTTGATAGCATTCATTAGCAGTACTGGTTAGTTTTCGTTGTGGTGATGTGGGTAAAGAGGAGGGACCTCATGCTTCTGAAAGTTGAGCAAGCATGATAGCAGTGGGGCGTTTCCTTGATTGAAGTGAGGCCGATTGTTCACAAGTCTAGAAGCAGCCTCTCTATTATAGCCTGTGGGAAGTTTTCTTTTTGGCTTCAGAAGTGATAAAGTGATATACTGAGCCAAGCACTAACCTAACACAATTGTGCATCAACGTTGGGGCTGGTAGCTCAGTGTCCGCAGCTGCCATTGTTGAGCGTGTCGTTCTGTTTCACCCTGAGTGTTTTGTCGATGGCATTTCATTTATACTGTTCTCGGGTGCTTATGTATAGTGAGCGAATGTGCAGTTTTTACATTACAATAATTGTCCAAGTTGCCTGCCTTTTAGGTTTGCCAAAGAAATCTGCGGTGCTTTGAATTTTAAGGAGGGAGTTTATATTTCACGTACCTGCATAATAACATTATTTGAAAGATATGCAAGAACTTTTTCATTCCACCCTTGTTCCAGCTGAGGAGCCTCGTGTGCTTTGAATCCCATGTGTCTGTTGCATTTTTGTTTTATTATACACGTGCAGTTGTGTGTTCTGCTAGCTTTTTGGATGTCATCTTTTGTACATACACCACTTCAATTAGAGCATTCAAGGCAAAGTTGTCAGTGGTGGGCTGCTAGTGTTTGTGCGTGTTTATGTTTGCACTTGTAAGACCAGCAGTGCAGTTCAAATAAGTTACTTTCTGTTTGCAGGCAGTTCTAAAACGAGAAGGTGCACAAGTAATGAAACGGTCAAGACTGCACTGCTATAGTTTTGTCACTTGTAATTTTCCAGCTCATATGTTCTGCCCACAAATTTCGTGTTCAACACAGATGAAGGGTTTTTTTTTTTTTTTCAGGCAAAAATATGGTAAGGTTGTACACCTTTTAAACAGTTTGACATTTGGTTTGTAGCTGTCACTGGTAGAGTCAAGTTGTGTTGTATGCTACATTAAAATCTCAAGTCGTTTTCAGTTCCCTCTTGAGTGGCTTCTTTCAGTAGACCAGTTTTTCAAAAGCAACTGGCGTTTGGTGTTGTAATATATTTACCTTCTGATGCTGACAGGATGCTGAGTAACGGTAATTATTTTAGAGTTACGGCAAACTCTACTGATGGGCTAATGAGCGCTGTGAAAAAGGTGCATGGCATTTTCATAGCTTCTTCGTTTAACGCACGAGCACTTAAGAATGGCTGTAGTGCATCCCCCCTGCTTTAATGCCTTCAGGCAAAGTAGGGTAATTATTGAATAAATAATAACTGCCATGTCTTTTGTTTGTTCCATCTATCAAATGTGCAGCCATTGAATACAGCATATAAAGTAGTAGATGGTCAGTATTGTCTGAAAGATGTGCAAATAGTCGAAATGAATGCCAATAATGAGTGGACAAGAACATATGTGCAAGCGATGCTATTTTCACCATTGATTTACTCCTATTTCACTTTCATAGCCAAGCGCTTAGTGATGGCTTAATGGTGACCTTTTAGCCAACTGACCTTTCAGCCTGTCGGATCACTCTTGGCTGACAGTTAACTGCAGTTTCAATGCCACCATTTTTGTTTTTTGGGTGTTGGCACTTATTTGCAGAGATCATGGGAGCTGGAAGATGCTCTTCAATCTCTGCTCTGATGGGAAATGAACGTTTTCTGACAGCAACGGCAAGCTACGGTGCCTCCTAGTTCTCTCTCTTGGGCGCTCATTGCACTAATACTGTGCAGTAGTGCGACTAAAACCGCCGTTTTTAATGTGCCAAAACACGCACCCTGAGCCACTTTATTGGACAACTGGTGCCATCTCACATGAGTCAACAAAATGCCTGAAAAGTGCAGGAAAAATGGATGCGACTACTTTCTACGCAGCGAACAGTAAGTGCTTATTTTATTTTTCACTGTTAAATATGCACTGACAAAAATATTGGCATTTATTTATTGGCATAAGGTCCCGTGACTGGAATAAAAGCTGTCACTTTTGCTATAAACGTGTACAGCCTTGCATGCACTTCTGAATGTTAGTGTTAGGGGACACTACGTCTCAAACCCGGCTCTCCCGGCACACTCTTTTTTCTGAGTGCGCGGTGTCACTCTCACTCATGAAGAAAACCACATTTTTCCAGGTATCTGCAAGCATGCTGCAGGAAGAAGGAGGCTCGACGACAACACAGCCGAAAATTTGAAGCTGTTGCAGCCATTCTGCTTACACACAAAACAATGAATGCGCTGTATATATGTTGACCATCTCACGGTAACAATACATGAGTTAGAATGGAAAATGTTTTAGATCGGCTACCAGAGCTTTATCAGTAGTTGGCGATTTTAATGCACATTCTTTCTGGGGCAGTAAATCACACCTGAGGTAAAATCGGAGAATTTTATTCTGAGCAGCGATATTTGCCTGTTGAATTCTGGTAAAACCACTTACTGCTCCCCAACCTCTGGGAAAATGAGCTATTTAGATTTGTCTTGTAGATCACAGTTTGTTTTTAGCAATAATAAATGGTCTGTAATAATCAGTTTTAACATCACCGGAAGTCATCTTAACAAAACCGTGATGGAAGCTTTCTTTAGCAGACTGGCAACATTTTAGAGCAGAAGCCACTTTAGGAAAAATAGAAAATCTTCACGTCAATGAAATAAATGCTATGTTCACAGATTGCATCTTAGCTGCCACACACTTAGCTATTCCTAAGTCTTCGGGAATGGTATGGCAAAATTGCAAAAGTGGTGGACACCAGATTGTAAGGTTGCAAAAAAATGACAAAGTAAAGCTTGGGGTACTTTTTGCAGGTACTGCAGACGATAGAACCTTGTAAATTTTATAAAGGCAAGAGCTAAAGCTCGGTACGTCTGTCGTAGTGCCGAGAAATCATGGCACAGTCATGTCTCATCCATAAACGGTCAAATCGTGTTAATAAAATTTGGGAGCAGGTAAGAAAATTCAATGGCAGCTTCTCACAATTCCGCTTTTGACAACACCTGGTAAACAAGTATAATGAAACAGGCAGACCAATTAGGGGACCACTTTGCTGCAGTTTCTAGTTCGTCACATTATACCCAGTCTTTTCTAAAATGCAAAAATATAGCCAAAAAATGCTTCCAACAAGTGTTGCTAACGAGGAATACAGCAAATTAATTACCCTCGAGGAAATCAGTAGAGTACTGTCTGTCGGCAAAAAACTGCTCCAGGACCTGACCAAATACGCTGAAATGCTGGCCAATTTTTCCCAGCGTGCTGTAGAGGCACTTTTAAGATTTTTTTAACAAAGTTTGGCTATCGGAAAATACACGAAGCCTGGAAAGAAGCTAATATTGCACCATTTCTTAAACCTGGGAAGCTGCCAACCTCGCCTAGCATGGACCCAGAGTCCTCACCAGTTGCCTCACCAAATCCTTTGAAAGTGTCCTGAATATAACATTAACTTTTGTCCTTCAATCTTGTGAACTTGACAACCATCAGTGCGGTTTTAAAATGGATGCTCCACTATAGATCACATAGTTTGTCTTAAACGTAATGTCCAAGAAGCTTTTGTTCATAAACAACACTGTCTTGCTGTATTTTTCGATTTAGACGGCATATGATGCGGCCTGGAGGTTCAGGTTTCTTCAAGACCCTCCCGAACTTGGCACCCGAAGCTGAATGCTGAACTGCCTAAAAGATTGATTATCTAACCGTTCATTTGCGCCTGGGTACAACCCTTTCGAGGAAGTTCATTCAGGAAAATGGAGTACCTCAGGGGTGTATTTTAAGCACAACACTGTTGTAAAAATGAATTCTTATTAAAATAAACCCAAATAATTTGTATTCAGCCTATGTAGACAACTTCCAGACAGCTTGCACATCCTCCAGCAATAATCAGACAAATACAATGAACAATAAATAAACGCAATATGAGCAGACAGTTTCTGGTTTTCACCACAGAAATCAGTGGCCATTCTTTTCTCACTCAGACGAGGTGTACAGGCAGATCCCACCCTTCACTTGAATGAAATAGAATTGCCTGTAAAAAGCATAAATTTCTAGATATAACATTTGACGGCTCACATAAATGTGTGGTCGTGGAAATGCTGGGGTGCCAACAGGTCATGTCTTACAAATTTACTGCTCTGTAATGCGCTCTACCCTGGGTTATGGAGGTATAGTGTATGGGTCAGCAAGACTGTCGTACCTTAGACAACTGGACCCAATACATAATTTAGGTTTGCTTCTTTCCACTTGTGCATACAGAACGTCACCCATAGACAGCCTTTTTGTAGAAACAAACAAACCATCACAGACAAAAGAACAAAGCTCATGTGTTCATACATTCTGAAATCCATTCACTGCCTAAACACATCTGTCACCAAATAGTCACAAAGTGCCCATCTGGAACACTAACAACAAAACCGCAGACTACTAGGCCACTGCTCTTGCGTATTGAAGAGATGTGCCAAAACCTCGGCCTACTGGGCATATTGCCTGGCATTGCTCGAAGACAAGATCCTCTCTCCATGCTACCATTTTCGTTCTTACACAGCTCTGTAAAAAACGAGTTCCACAACAACATATACAAGAATTTCTAGCACTCGGGAGGAAAATACAGTACTTTTTATACAGATCGCTCGAAAACAGATGTTTATTTTGGAAGCGCAGTGGTACAAGGGAATAGGAATGAAGTAGGCTTTCACAGTGCCAATCAATTTTCACTGCTGAATTTTATGCCACCTGTGTAGCCATGAACAAATAGTAAACGAAAACCTCGCAAACTTATTTGCATACTCCCTAAGTACTTACTGCTCTCCACTCTAAAAATGCAATTACTCCTATGGTTGGTGACATCATAGACAACATTGTAAGAGCAACAGCTCAAGGACAAAACAAAACTGGGTACCAAGTAATATTGGAATTGAAGGCAATGAGAGAACAGACTTGTGTGCTGCTCAAGCTCATGACAAGCAATTAAAAAAGAACATATGGTTTAAAGATTGCATTAATTTAGTTCATCGTAGCATAAGACAAAAATGGCAGTCCGTATGAAACAACGAAGTAACTAAAACCACGTAAAACCAGTTTCAGGCGAATGGAAGTCCTGTACACACCAGGAACATTTCAGGGAAGTGATTATCCGCTGTCTTCGTATAGGACACACACACTTCACACATAATTTCCTACTAACATAAGACAAACCCGAATGTGAATTATGCGAAGATAAGTTAACTGTAAACAATTATATTTTCATGCAAAAAACTCGAAACACTAAGGAAAAGGCATTCTACAGTTTTTTATAATGATTATGTACCATATTCCATGCAGCAATGGTCTTAGGTGAAGATGCACTTGCTTATTTCTGACAATTTTAAGTTTTTAATGGTTGCAGGTGTTTTAAACAAATTGTAGATTTAATAGAATAGGGACAGTTTATTACAAGAAACAATTTTTTAACCACACCTCAGGCATTCATTCCTGAGAAAAAGGCTGAGGTCTTTATTTGATTGAGAGCCTCGACATCCTTGCCCAGCCAAGAATGGTTGCAGAGGTTACCCCACTTCCTTTTACTAGCGGCCATTTTTGAAATGTCCTTCCTTTGGCATCATTTGGTAGTAAAACTAACATTTTAGGCCGTTAAGCCATCGTAAACTATAACCTTCTCACTTTTTATAAAATTCTGCAGAAAGCTTCAATACCTTCTGCTTGGTGCATGATGGCCTTAGCTGCCTATGTGCCATTAAACCCAACACACACACCCGAAAATTTATTTAAATTCAAAATGATATTCCTGACACATCTCTTATGATGAGGACACTTAGCTGGACACACACAATACGGCAGTGGTGTAAATCACGGGGTCTCTGACCCCCCCCCTTCGCTATAGGGTAGGGGGGCACAGCATGCGAGAGGCCCCCTTGAATGATTTGTCTCGGGACTACTCGGTCAGCGTCGAATTATCCTAGCACCACATGCAACACAGGGAAGCTGCAGGAGCGATGAGTCCTCCCCTTCCACAGAATGGCTCAGCAGAATCAGATGTTTAAAAAAAAACAGCGCCATCACAATTAGTCTGACAACGTACATAGGACATGCCATATGACTGCGTATGATTGTGTTTAAGTCTGCTTTTGCTGGCATCGATTAAATTTGAGACGGAGATGTGAACGGGTACGTAGTACTGCGCGTTCGAGGATGGGCACCACGCAAAGCTTGGAAGCTTTCTTCGGGTTCTTGTTCAAGCTTGGCGAACCTTTTAACAGAGCGCGAGATGCGCTGACAGATGAGACTAGCCTTGGTGGTATGCATCAAACTACATATCAACTGGCCGTCTTTATTAAAAAAAAAGGAAATGAGTAAAAAACATTAAGCAATGCCTACCGCCGTCACCCTCAGTTTCTTGGAACTGCCAGTCTTATTTGAAAATTGTGAATCTCCCACCATCTCTGGCCCATGGCTTTTATGGGCCAAAAATAAAGGAACATTGAGGCTGTGATTGTATCGCGAGGAAGATGCTGGTTAAATGCTACGGAATAGTACAACCGCTGAACTGGAATACTTAAATGACGAAGTGCAGGCTTTAGATTCGAGGAACGAAGCAAAACATAACTATACTCTGCGCTAGAGGTCTGCACGAGCTGGTATCTAAACGGGGCCCTGCCCTACTCGCCGCTACTCTGGTACGGACTCCAAACCCGACCGCGGCCCGCTATCAATTTCTAATGACTGGCTTGGGCCGGACCGGTGCTCGTTGTGCCCGTGCAGGCCCGTTTACTTTCATGACAATTACGATAATGAATTTTTACGGCGCAATGGCGTCTGTGGCCAAAGAGCGCCATGGCACAAGGCTCTTTTGTTCTGTTCAAGGTGGGGTCCACCACCACCTTTCATGACGAAATTTCGCTCTTAAAAAAAGTGAGAAATACAAGAAGCAGTAAACAAACATTTGCGTAGCAGCTAAATATGTTGCAGAAAGCAAGAAGCGCACCATCGGGTTCGTACCAGCGAAGAGTTGTTGCAAGGTGGGCACAACCGAAATAATGGGTTATAAAAAGAGTGCTGCGTGCCATCGTTTCCAGTGGCTCGTAAGGCAACACTTTAAGAGGGGAATTTCTAAAAACGGTGGCTTTAGCGTAAGCGTAACCTGTTCCCCTCGTAAGCGCACTAGGGTGCTTAAGTGTCATAGCGCAATATGAGCGCATTGTTATGGACTTAGCTTTACTTACATAGCAAGAACACTTAAGGCAGTGAGAAATTTGGAATCCTATCGTTTTCAAATAAGAGAGCTTCCCTTCGAGCGAGGCTGGTAGCTTTGTAGATCTCAAAGAGGGCTTCGCAATCCCAAGGACCACATCCGCATGGGTTATGTCCGATAATACGAGGTGTATTCAGTTAATCAGCTTTTCGTACGTTAGGAACGCAGGCGAATATGCCGTTCTATTCTAGTGGAAAACATAAACAATGCGGCACAGTGTGCCGCATTTAGCTGTGCGTATGGGGAACTATGCAGCGTTTATAGCTGGACGGTAAGGGCCAATTTCACTAGCGTATGTTTTGGAGCCTTCTCTTGTCGACTGTCCAATCTGCTCCACTGTATTTCCCCCTGTCAGCTAGGCTTCTGCTGACGGAGGCGGCTTTGCCGCTACTAAATCGAGGCATACCCGCATCTGGGAGTTGTTAGTTCGAGGGGAGGGGGGAGCACGAGAGCCGTGTGCCCCCCTGAAATTTTCGTGGATTTACGACACTGAAATACAGTAATGATGCCAGTTTTGTGTTTTAGAGGTTATGAAATAATGTGTTTTTGTTGAGAGTTCTAAAACTAGCATGGTGCAGGAGCATTGCCTGGAACATCAAGCACTCAGGACAAGCAAGTTCCAGATGTGTAATCGAAGGAATTGAATGCATTGAATTGGGTGTCCCAAGCTTTTCATCCTAAGAACACTGATAGCACCTACCAGCCTCAAGGTGGATCAGTGCCTGAGGACCCTACAGCCAGCATACTTCTCAGTATTTTTGGGCCCACACTTTCATGATCTAGCGACATTCAAACATGTACAGTCTTGGTCAAAAGTCTCAAGGCCACAGCGTTCAGCTGCAGCGAAATGAACTTTCCTACATTGCTCCGTGTAGCAGACCATTCAAAACACAAGTCAAGCAGACGGCTTCTCTACCGCAAGAAACCTGCTAGCATTTCAAAGTCATCCGGTCTTTAATAGCGCCGTAATAGCTCTGTTATGAGGCTGAAGCGAGAAGCCTTTGGCCTTAATACTTTTGACCAAGACTCTACGTGCTCCAGAAAGACAAACGCGCTTGGAACTCCCGACGAAATCAAAATTTTTTGTGGAATCCTCTTCTTCAAGGGAGTTCTAAAATTCCCCGGAACTTGAATGTATTGGCAAGCATCGACAAGCATTTCCGAAAAAGACGAGCCCATGACAGCAAAGCAGTTTTTTAGAATTAGAGTCGCGCTGCACATTATGGATTCAAACGCCGCGGGACCCAACCAGCCAGTACACGTTCCGGAAAATGCTCCCTGTCGTAGAAGCCGTCAGGTCACGGTGTTTGCAGCACGAACCCTTGGAGCACAGTAGCATATATATGAACTGATTGTTCCCTTCACAGGCCATGTCCCTGCGAAACAGTTCATAAAGGGAAAACCAAACCTTGAAGGGGTGAAGGTGTTCCTCCGCTGCAGTGCCGATGGCCTATAGCACATGACTGAGCTGTAAAGGAACAGGGGTCAGCGCGCAGCATTCACATCTCGGACTTTGCGAGTGAGTTGTAATTCGTCTTGTCGAGGCGATGCTTAACGAAAAGATCGTGAAATGCTTCATAGATAACTATACCACCTCGGTTCCATTGATCCTGCAGCTTAAAAAAATGGCCATTCTTTTCAGCGGTACGATCTGAGCCAACCTAGTGTTTAAAAAGTGACGAAATCAAGAAAGAAGGTCGGGGAAATATGGATGAGAAGGTATCCGCTAGCCGGAACGCCATGAGAGAACGCGGCCGGTTAGCGGAACAAGCTAAGTGTAGCTTTCGCTACGCGTATCCAGGCTTAACGAGTTGAGCCGCCATCATTTTTTTACGGTAGCCCGATCTTTGTTCGTAATAAGGGAGTGTTCGTTATAACTAGTCGTTATGAGTGGGCTAGAGGGTATTCGGGTACGGATCCCGAATACTGCGCCACCATTCAGGCTACGCCATCATTCATTTCGACATGATGATCACGCGGAATCTTTTTCTATATAACCGTCACGAGTTTGAATTGAGGGATGGGAAAATTTGTAATTCAATTTTCCTGACTGTTTTTGTTTTGCTGCATGATAAACGTTAAGATGCCTAAGATAGTTGCATCATTTTTGCCATGAACATTAACTGGATTTAGTTGTCTAATATACTGTGTGTGGGATAAAGGGAGCGCTGCGAATTGGGGTAGCGCGTAACAGCTGTGCGTGTTTTATGCACCTTCAACCCATTCATCGTCCCAGGAAATAAATCTACGCCTTGATCTAGCCTTGAAATATTTCAGTGAGATCAGATGAGGTGTTTATTACTGCGTAGATAGCATAAACTTTTTTATTGCTTTCGCAGAAAACTCGGCAACAGTTTTGCATTGTCATGATATTGTCTGCCTTGTGCTGCTTGCAGTTGTCAGAACTTCTATTTTCACGAGTAGGCCGCTGAGACAGATGTGGCTACGTTCCTTTCTTGATGATCGCTGATATCCGATGAAAATGTTACTCCTATCTATGTGAGCTTAAATGTCACGCTAAAATTATGGGGATGGAAAAAAGTGAAATGTTGAAAAATGCTAAGGTTAAAACTACTAGTCGTCAATGTGGTTAAAATGGAAATACGTGTATACCCTATCGCCGAAATCAAGTCTAGGTCCTGAGCTGAAAAGACATGCGGTCCAAGCATCGCCGAATTTCTGCACAGGTGGTGCTGTTAACACTTTGGAATTGGGAACGTCTGGTACTTGGTTGGTCACCTTGGGGCATCTCTTTGCACAGGCAGGCTATGCTGAACGACTCGTCCTCGATTGTTCTGATGGCGTCCGCCAGCTTCATGTCAAGCATGTTTTTCTTAAAGCCCGCATTTTGGCAGATGATGTCATTACGAGCGTCGCAAGTCATGATTCGATTGAAGGCAAACATAGCACTTGCGGTAAGTTTTTTTCTTTCCAAGAAATCCCCAGCCCTTGACGCTAACATCCTGTTGATCTGCACGGACCGCCACAGACGAAAGTCGTGTGCATCCACCTTTCCATGCAAGCTTTGGAGTCTTAACCTGGACACACTGTAGTTTTCTTTCAGACCCCGTTGCAGACATTCTGCCAGGACAGGGTTCAAATTTTCCTCTTTCTGAATGATGGTCATCTTGATGACGCTTGAGTTAATCTTGAGGAAGCGCTCGAAGCCCTTCGCCGTAGCTTCTTCCAGGCACCACCTGTCCACCTTCAGTGATCTGATCGATGTCGATTGCGATAGTCCTTGTAGGATCAGCAGGCAGGCACCTGCGCCAGTTATAGCGCCGATTTCGACGTTCCTCAGCACGGTACTGCGCCCAAGGAACCACGACAACGACAGGGCAGCTGCGCGATTGATGAATCCCAAGTCGCTTAGGGATAGTGTCCTCAGCCAGCTCGTGATGTTCATCAAACCGTCGAAGAGAGATTCAATCCGACGAGCGCGTGGACACCGGAGCCTGAGTTCGCGGAAGGCGGTGCCCCGATGCAACGCAGTTAAGACCGCCTCTGCTTGACCGTGAGTAAAGACGCAGGATACGCGCTTGCACAAGTCGTTCGCCAAGAGCTCCTGGAACAGCCGATGCTGCTCGTCCTCATCGCCCGTCAGGTCACCGAGTCGCACCTTATTCAAGGTCAAGTTCTGACACAGAGCCTGCGTGAAGGCCAGGGCATCGGTGAAGGAGAATCCGCAGCACTCGAGGTCAAGTGTGCTTAGGGTTTGGTTCTGCTCAATGGCCTCGCTTAGCTCGATGACAGCGCTGCTGCCCAGGCTTGACTTTCGGAACCGCACGAATTCCAGCGTACGACTGTTTTTGATCACAGACCCCAGATGGTTCCAGGCGCTGCTAGTAGCCGACAGCCATGTCATGTCCAGGCTGAGTATGAGACGTCGTAGTGTGGTGTTTGCGGCCAGGGCCGAAGCCAGCGTGTCCAGTGAAGCTACAGCTGTAGACCAGCGCCCAAGTTCCAATTCGTACAGTCGTTCGTTGTCTTTGAGTCTCTGGAACAGCTGGGTCAGGTTGCCGAAGACTTCTAGCCGCAGAGTATGAAGGGGTGTTGCCGCTAGTCTCGAGACGAGATCTGTGTGACGTATTGAGTCGTGAAATTTTCCCCTCAGCTCAAAATGTCGGGGCCTTTGGTACTCCTGCATTCGCCGGACGAGTTTCGCTAGAACGGATACCGTTAGGGTGACGTTGCGAAGGGCAAGTGATTCCAGGTACTTGTTGGTTGTTACCAGGGAAGACAGGTACACGCTGTCGGCGTTTGTCAGAGTCACCTGCAAATCGAGGACATACAATGCTTAGTTGTTAAAGAACTCAATTTCCTTTCATTGTTTTGGCTTTTAGCTGTTGGACTGTAACAATCGTTGAATATCCCCATAACCAAAGCACGTGCACGGTTTATGCTGTTATGCCCGGGGCTCCTCTCCAGCCTATGTTTATTAGAACGCGGACCATCTCCGCATCGTGACTATCCGGCGCAGCCACCACGGCGGAGACAGCGAGCCATCTCTGGAAGCAGCCAACGCGCCTTTGGTAGTGTACCCTTTGTCTACTTGACCAAGACTGCACCCAAGACCTGCCATATGGACCCCCCGGGGGTGACCCTGGTGTCATCTGGGCCTAATTCCCGTGTTTGGCCGCGTCACGGTGCGACTGTCCAACTCCAAGGAACGTCGCGCTGAACTTTGAATAATACAAAAGGCCCCGTTTCCGGTGTCACTTCGGCGTGCCGAGCCATTACTGTCTAGGAGGTAATGGCCGAGCCCGGTGGGGGCGGACATTCGTCATCCCCATCCGTCGCGACCATTATGCAGAAAGGCGCAGTTTTCGACGGTTTTGACTGCTGCCTGTGCCTGCCTTGGGCACCGCGACTTATGAAGAACAGGTGCGGGTCACACGTGTCGACCGCTGATGGATGGATGGAAGGTAGGAGCGTCCCCTTTGAAACGGGGCAGTGGTTGTAGCCACTATGCTCAGTTTTTTTCCGTTATTTTTGTTTAACTCTGCTGTAAGTTGTTAATAAAATTCGCCGTTTTCTTTTAAAAAAGTCTTCCTACACTTTAAAACTTATGTCATCTCTCTGCTTTTGAGCCACCAATCCTCCAATCGCTTTTTGCTAATTTCCACCGCAGATTTATTTACATGACTATTGTTATCTTTAAACGCTAAGGCCTCAGGAAGTGTGACTGTGCCTGCATCGACATCGGGATGGATACCATCACATTTTACCACCTGTTGACCTCGAGAACGCCACCTAGAGGGCGCTCCCTCACCCTCAACACGTGACGGGGGCGTGTCCACTAGTGAGACAGTGTGTGATCATGCGCCAAAGTGAACTTTTCAGGACACTCCTTCCTCGGCAGGCCCGGCCTCTATCTAGGGACTTCTTGAATGAAAGCCTTATAGAACTCGAAAACTAGTGCTGCTGAGATTCATTTGCTCTTTACGTATACAAAATGTAAATAGTTTGTTTAGTTTCTATACTTCTTTGTCGTAACCACGTCTCCGACTTTCTCGTACCTTTTTCGGCACGATCGCGCTACCTGAATCCCGACAATGCCTACTATCTGAAGGTTATCGCGTGATGAAGCCCGTTTCTCGGTGTAAAAAAATGCTGAATAGTACGAGAAAGCAAAAATAATTATCCATTTTTATGCTGTTTCAGTCGAGGCTTCCAACAGCTTCATTTAGCGATCGGTAAAGATGGGGCGTGACTTTTGTTTTGTGGGACCTGCTTGTTTTTCATTATGCGGATTATACGATTTGTCCTCTTGCCGCAATCTCGAGACAATAGACCACCCGCCTTTTTCACGCGATATTTTTTTAGAAAACAGCGCTGAAAGCAATCCTGCTTCGGCTCCAAGCATACGTTCACTAGTTCGAGTGCACCAAAATTAAAGAAGAAGACGCGGCCATTGCGATTAGCTCCTGTTTGCGCGCCAGTGACTGCGCGAATTTCTTTGTGGACATTGCACGTCATTAAATGCAGGAGGACTTCATACTGGGCCCTCGGCTGGGTGCTTTCAAGTGATTTCTTGGTATTTCAAGCTTTACTATTTGTAAGCAGCCCAGTAACTGACTCGCATCTGCTATAAGGCCGGCTGACCACCTTATCTTTACGCACAAAGGAATCAATGGAAATAAACTACTTAACGAGAAGAAATCATGCGTACCAGTGGCGGCGTGTGTCTCCTTTTTTTTTTCTCGTCCTGCATCTTGTTTGCACGTGTCCGTATGTGTATCTAACCTATCCTCACAGTCACGCGGGATTGAATCACGCCCGCATCTTGAACATTTCGATGAAGCATGCCTTAAGAATACCAGGTAATTGAAATTATTCTGGTGCCCTTCACTGCAGCGTCTCAGCACATGCACATCTTTGGGGCGTTAAATCTCCCATATCATACGAGCGACTTCCCTCAAACTGCGTTTTCGCTATTAACATGCTTACTGATCCGGAGTACTCGGGTTCGAACCCGACCGCGGTGGCAGCGTTTCGATGGAGGCGAAACGCAAAGGCGTCCGTGTGCTGTGCGATGTCAGTGCATGTTAAAGATCCCCAGGTGGTCGAAATTATTCAGCGGCCGTCCACTACGGCACATCTTTCTTCCTTTCTTTTTTCACGCCCTCCTTTATCCCTTCCCTCACTGCGCGGTTCAGGTGTCCAACGATATATGAGACAGATACTGCGCCATTTCCTTTCCACAAAACCAATTATTATTATTCTAATAACATGCGCAGTCTTAATTAGCCCGACAAAGTTATGCAGTGGTCATTATCGACTTGGGCGGTGCCAAAGTTAAGGGCATTACGAAGAAAAGCGGGCGCAATTTCAAGGACTATAACGTGTCGATCGGCGTTCAGTCACATTTCCAAAGCGGACGAGACACATGCCGAGTAAATTGCATGCCCTTGACGCGGGTGCGACGGGTCGTGCCTTGATCGCTTTGAAAATAAGTAATAGCATCATGGTCTGCCCATATTAATACGAGCTCGTGTTCCCTTTCACACTCGTTGGGGCTGCACTTAGTGCTGGACTTTCAACGCGACAGCCTTAAGGAGATCGCGTAGCAGAAAATCCGGCGTCGTTGTACGCGGGCGAAAAATCCACGAAAAATCCCCAGAGAAGCACCCCCAGAGGGCAGGTGGGTCACCTAGGTCACGTGACCTCGCGGGTCATCACAACCTGCCCACCGGATTGTGAGCAAACTGCCCGCCGTGGCAGGTGGCAGTTAAATTAATGATTGATCGGTCGGAAGAACAACCTTGGCCAACCGGTGGCAGCACCTGCCATCCCAGGGCAATGGTGCATTGCTTAACGACTGCACCACTGTGCTGGGAGTGATGGAGGACTCCCAGAGATCAATGAATGTAAATTAGATAATGACCAATTCTGCATATATGGGAATGAAGCCATTATGCTATCGCGTCATACCGTTAACTTGCTTAAGTGTCCTATCCAATTTTTTACGTGCCAGAACTGATAAAACTTTTTTTTCACAATTGCTCACCTGGTCAAGTATGACGTGGGTTAGCCTCTCGGTATCGTCCAGCGCTAGCAGTAGCGGGCACACTTGGAAAGGAACCTCCAGCCCATCGAGGCCCTTAAGGTGGACCGTGACGACGCGCTTGCTGATGACTAAGTGCTTCATGAACAGCAGAGGGTGGAAGCGCGCCACCATCGACACATCCAGCTGGACTCCAGAGATGCAGCGGTGCTCACGCAGGAGCCACAGCGTCACCAGGAAGATTAGAATGCCCCTGGGGCCTTCTGTCATGGCGGGACGGTTCGAAATCATCCGGAACTCGAGGGTGTCCTCGTGAAGCTCGATAAACTCCACTCCGAGCGGATTGAAGCTCGTGTTCAGCTCCTCCTGCAAGGAGCCCCAGTACACACACTATAACGAGAGCTTCGAACAGAGCAACTCATTAGTGTATCGAGGATTTATTCGGTACTCAGTCGATATTTGCGTGCAACATGATTTACTTTTAGCGCACAGCATGAACAAGGCTATAGGGGGGAAGCCACAGCACACTAGCGAATGTTTCGACAAGACGCGCACTTCACTTATAGAAGTGGTCTGTATATGTTGTCTACAGACTTCTTAGACTGTTGCCTTCCTAAAGATATTTACTTTTGTCTATTTCTAGTCTATAGATAGAAGTCTACTAAAAGTGTATGACCGTAAATCTATAGCTTGTCTATAGACTGTCTGTAGGATTTTTATCTTCTATAGTCGGGTCTATAAGATTTGTCTATATACTGTCTGTATTTATACGGTTTTATAGACTGGACAGTATAGACTGAAGGCTGTCTACAGACTATCTGCAGAAATTTTTGAAGAATTGTCTGCTTCGACAAGCCCTCTTGTCGAAACGCTGGCTGGCTGACTGCGGCTTTTCTCCTGCCTCTTGCTAACTTCGTGGTGTCAAGAATTTCACTTCCTCATCTTTCTGTCTATCGCGGTTGATTTGCAGTCCCTCTGGGTAAGTCGCAGGTACACCTGAGGCGGCCTTGTGCATGGCATGCGTTGTAAACTGGGAGGACACGTTATGACGACTTCTTCTGCTGCCTCTCCGGAAGATGTGGACTACTTTCTGAATGGATAAACGCGGTTCTCACAGAATTCATCGTGGTCCCGCCATCGAATTTCGCGAGTGATCCACCCACTCCGTGCTCTAAGACCGGTAAATGCACGCAGCAGAAGCGGGGTAGAGTTTTGTACCAATATTTCTTGCAGTTTTGGGCACAGACAGGTGACAGGCGAGGACATGGATAATTCGAGAGCCCCTGTCACCGATGTCAGTTCCTCCAGTATGCACGCATACATACGAAGATGCATCCATGTACAGTCATAAGAGAAAGAAAGAGAGAGAGAGAAGTGGTAGAGGAAAGGCAGGGAGGTCATAAGATCTTTAAAAGAGAACAGGGGAGCACATGACAGTCTCGAACCCTACTTGTGGCGACACGCAACGGCTGCTTTTCGCAACGTAGTCGAAAGAGTTGCTGCAGTGCCTGCTTCTGGAAAACAGGGAATCGAACCTCCCTTTCCACTTTGTTTCCGAAAGCAGCCACCATGCATCGCCACAAGTAGGGTTCGAGACTATCTGCCACTCGCTCCACTGTTCCCTTTCATAAAACTTATGATGGTAGAGTATGCGTAGTACGTAAAATCAGCTCGAACATGAGAGATGAGTGATTATCACTATTCAAGCAATGGTATCCCCATGAATATGAGTGAAAAGCCCACTTCTTCCTTGTTCTCTGGACTGATAATTCCCACGGGATAGTTCAGTAAAGTAGCAACAGAACTCGTTCTTGCGTGCAAGATCAGTGTTCCCTTTCACACTGTTCACAACCGTGCCGTGTTGAGGGCAGTCGGCGCTCACGCTAATGCACATGATCAGTGATTAACACAGGAGGCGTATGATGCACAGTGAGTGTGTTGGAGTCGTTACCGCTTTGGTCAGGGCCCAGCAGCGGCCGCTTCCCCCTTCGCGTTGCGCGCATGTCTCGAGCAGCGAGGGCGTCCGCTGGTCCCTTTTGCGGATCTCTCGGTCAGCCAACTCGAAGGTGTGGATTATCCGGTACGGGCTCTCGAACAGATCCGGGTCGTCCCGGAACAGCTCGCGTGCAAAGAGTAGTGCTCTGTCCAGCTCTATGTCTGGGTACTGCAGGTTCAGTGTATGTAAGCGTCAACGCCTGGACAGGCAGATATATCGACCACCCTAAATCAACTCACGCTAAATGAATCCGTCGTCTGGCGACAGCTACTTCACTTTATTACCTTAAAGGCCCAAATGATTGGGGATATTGCATAAGGGGTGGCTTACATGAACTAGAACAAATTACGTACCCAAGTAAAATACATCAACTACACATATACATACAAACCAATACATGCCGTATTTACTCGATTCTAACGAGCACCCGTTTTTCACGCTGACGATGGCAATAGGGTGTTGCTGACAGTTTATTATTCGTACTCGATTCTAACGCGCATGTCATTTTTATACGTGTTTTCGGGAAAAAGAAGGTGCGCTTTGGAATTTAGTAAATACAGTATATTCTTTAGAGTTTCCTGCAGAAACAACACCTCACACACTGCTTTAACGTTTGCCCACATCCTAGTGCATACGCTTCTATATCATACTACCGCGGTGGGCCACCTCACCTAGCAGTCGCCCCTATTCCAAACCTCATCCCCGTCCGATGGGATGTGGTGCTGTCCAGCTCAGGTATGAAATATCAGCTCAAGATGGTAGGCTGGGTCAGGCGGATGGCAGATGCTGCAGAAGCCCTGGACTGAGAAGCTCTCCAGATCGGGGCACACTTGTGATTGAACCAACTAAATCTTTACATCGCTATCATCATCATCAGTAAAGGCGGGCTTGCGCTGTCAAAGCACAGCTCCACACAAAAGCCCATAGTCATCCAAAGCTGACAGCCTATAATCATATCCATTTGCACCAATACAAATCGCAACCAAAGCACAGCTCAACAAACAGCTTGCTGTTGGTTTTGTTGAAGGGCTGTGCGCAGTCCATATCCCTCTCCGCTCTTCTAATACATGGCGTCGTGGGCGAAAAGGTTTGAAATTATACCCCGAAGCGCATACAATCGAATCTACATAACTCGAACGCTCAGCGGACCAAAAATTCGTTTAAACTACACGGAGTTCTAATCCAAGGGAGACCTATCGGGTTTACCCTAGCACAGATGCATTATTGACGGAACTGTAACGTGTCAGTTTGAATAAACCGCAGGTCTGAATTAAGCGAATTTGAAGTAATAAGGTAAACGTTTTTAAAAGTTGCATTACGTTAGGCGTTGTCGAATGCGGACGCATCCTTAAATTTTCTCGTTCTCTTTTCAGACGTTTCATTAGTGATGGTTAATGACCGCTAGTTTCCAATTTTTAACCTATATGGTGCGAACGTTTGCGCATGACATTTTTTTTTTCTTGCTGTACGGTGGTCGTGCCCTATAACCGCCCGATTGACAAGTATTTTTGCTTTAAGTTCATAGTTTTCCACCGCAACGGCATACGACCATCTACTAGCCATGTGCCTTTGCGCCCAATCACTAGGCACACAACAAACAATACTGAAGTATGTATTTTCGCTTATGCAGGCCTCCACTACGGCACCTCTTTCTTCTTTCACTCCCTCCTTTATCCCTTCCCTTACGGCGCGGTTCAGGTGTCCAACGATATATGAGACAGATACTGCGCCATTTCCTTTTCCCCCCAAAAAACCAACCAATTACTGCCTTCTGGTATTCAACAAATATCGCGTGGCGGGCTCGGTACGACCATATATTAAGCAGTGTCAGTCTTGATACCGTTGCAAACTTTAGTGGCAATGTCGACGATTCAAACCTGCCATGTTATTTGACGTTTAAGCGGGTACATCTGCTGGTCAGTTGGCAAGACATGATTAAAACGAACAGCTGCCACACAGGAAAACAGGGAGGACTCAGCAATGCGCTGGTAAAATATTTGTGAAACACTTTTACTGCTCTGGCGAAATACGCGAAAGTAATTATGATGACGATGATGATGATCTTGTGTTTTAATGGCCCAAGACCAGCTTTTGTCAAAGAGCGCCTCGGCACATAGTATTTTTTCTTTATACAAGGTAGGATCAAAGAACCATTTCCCAAGCGTTTCACCCAGATAAGCCGAGCCCCTGGGCAGGGGAAAGCGTGTTGCTATTGTGTGACCCGTGGGTACTCTGTGGCACTGGGGATCGAACCCCGCACCTCCAGAATGTGAGGCGGATGCTCAAACCACTAGGCTACCATTGCGGTATACGACAGTAATGAAATGTCAGTAATGGTTCAAAGGGGGCTCGTTGAATGGGGAGTTTTGGAGTGAAACTTCTACTCTACGCCCAAAGCTATAAAAGCGGGGCCATCTTTGAAGCCATGATCTTGAATAAATAAATGAGGTAAATAATTCCGCGACTCTGTTTCGAACCTGTGCCGGCGCGATCAGATAAGCTTCGCTGGTCACTGCACGAGGGCACAATGCTACCGCCGCAGCAGATCACGCATACAGTGTTAAACTGCAACACACTCTGGCACTGTGCATTGCACGTCATCGTCTTCACAAACTTCCGTCTGCGGCGCAAAACAGACCAGATCAGCTTAACCTCTATCAGAGCTTGATCTGAGTCTAATATCGTCGCCAGATGGGCCGACAACCCAGCAAAGCAAAACCATAAGACAGTCAGGCTAAACACTGCTTTCGCGCGTCTGCTAGGTTTAACTATGCGTTAAAGCCCTACTATTTTTCTAAGTTCAGGAATGACATGTCACCATGTTCTTTACAGGATGACATGTAGCAGGGGATCTGAGGCAGTCTTCGGTCTCCGCGGCGTCTGGAAACGCGAGTTTTTAGACACCTGAGGCCAGTTTACGGCTCTTCGTTCGCTGTAACCGGGTGGTGCGGTACACTTGTTCGTTATATCTGAGATGCATTGCTATAATAATAATAATAATAATAATAATAATAATAATAATAATAATAATAATAATAATAATAATAATAATAATAATAATAATAATAATAATAATAATAATAATAATAATAATAATAATTGGTTTTGGGGGAAAGGGAATGGCGCAGTATCTGGCTCATATGTCCGCAGACACCTGAACCGCGCCGTAAGGGAAGGGATAAAGGAGGGAGTGAAAGAAGAAAGGAAGAAGGAGGTGCCGTAGTGGAGGGCTCCGGAATAATTTCGACCACCTGGGGATCTTTAACGTGCACCGACATCGCACAGCACACGGGCCCCTTAGCGTTTTGCCTCCATAAAGACGCAGCCGCCGCTGTCGGGCTCGAACCCGGGAACTCCGGATCAGTAGCCGAGCGCCCTAACCACAGACACCGCGGCGGGTGGCTCAACCCTAATACATATTTTGACGGTAGCACCGCCCTCGTTCGTAATAACCAAATATTCGTTATATCTGCGGCCGCTTTAAGTGGGCTAGCTGTATATACTAGAAATATTCGAATGCCACTAGACAGATCAACGAGACAAAAAAAAGAGCGCAGTTCTTTAAAATGCTGAAAGTAATCAGCGGCAGGATTATGATCAACAAACGCTCGTTCGTCGGTCACTCACACCGAAAGGAGCTACTGAATCGAAGGAAAGTCAAAATGCATTTTCATTCCTAAACAGCCGTCGGTAAAGAACCTTTGCCGTGATAGTTGTGGGCAGCGGGCAGCCAGAGTAAAAATGCACGTCCCAGATTGGACACCTTCACCGGTTTTAATTAAATGAACTGCCCGAAATATAACATGCGTATATGCTTGTTTTACATGTTAAAGAAATAGTGACCAAACTTCGGCTGCCGTATGATGTTTCGTGGCATGGTTCGCACAATCCTCGACCCACAAACATATGTTTAGTAATTAGATCATTACTTTCCCAGATTGCAAAAGTTTCCGGTCTGTTATTGAAATAGTTTAACGCTTTAACAAGGTACTTACAGTGAAGCCCACATCAGGATCGAGCGCTAACTTACTGGCATGGGCTGCTATCTTCTCATAGCCAGCAATTCTGGGAAAAATCATTTTTAAGCGGGAAACAGTTTATGAGCACAAATGTTTCATATAATGTAACATTTCACTACAACAATCAATATATCCGCAGATCAAGTGACGGCAGTATTGTATTTGTTCTCTATTAACGTTTTTGCTGTCATTAAAAGCGTTCCCCATTGGTTTTCTATGGCAGTCACCTGTTCGATGCGATCGAAGGGAACACTTTAAGAGAAAGATTCTGCAACATAACAGAAGAATGGATCATTAACTTCGATATTTTCATAACAGTGTCTTACAATTTCCCGATTTGCAGAAATTTTGCTCGAGAATGCTGGACACTGAAACAATGGCTCGAAAATGGCACACCAGCTTGCGTGCTTCGAAGGCGAAGAAAACGGTGACCGCATCTAACACGCTGTTCTTGACGTGTTTGCTCAGGCTTGCAGACAGCTGGCAAGCTTTAAGTTAGCGCTCGTGGCGTGTGCCTCAATGCCCGTCCTGTGTTCCAGCGCTAAACTGATCAATAGTGCATCACTACACTATCCCAACATTCTAAACTTCTACGGTCTGACGTTATGAGCATTCCGACCGCTATCCGAGCGACAGAAATGCAGCGATGGTCACAGCACTTACCGTGCTTGGGGGCGGTGGCGTGTCTTCCGCCATATCGTCGGAAAAAAGGCGGGGAAGTGGTCACACACACACAGCTGCTGCGGAAGTTTTGGGAAGCCTGCCACTAGGGCAATCATGGAGCGCTTAGAAAACATGCGCGTTAGAGCAGAGTTTTTTTTTTTTTGTTCCTGTTTCGTCTGGGCTATAATGCTGAAGCGTTTTCTTGAAGCTGAAAAGAGAACTTTCCGCGTACGTAAGGGCAATGCAGGCGCCTCAAAATACTGGTCAGGTAGGCTGGGCTTATCTGAAAGCTGTACTATGCTATGAACAATCTAGCGATAATGTTCCGCTCACTTATCGACAGGATTATTTTTATCGCCTCTTATTTTCTTAAAAAAAAAAAAAACAGCGGTGTATGTCACGCGTAAGCATTCTAATGGCGCATCCCAATTGTCGTTTCGGAACAAGTTTTTTTTTTTTATCCGCGAAACCAAATAGTATGTTTCGAGGGGCTATTTATATTCAGATCCCGAGTTCTGACTGGACCGCGACAGTATGGTACTCAGACTCCCTACGTGTCTTGCTACTTCGGGGATTCGGAGGGCAGCTTCGTATCACCGTCTGGAATACGGCATGAAAGTTCTTGATGACAAGATATGCCCAAGACTTTCGCCACCCAGCTGTCAAAGATTATTGTAGGATACAACTTAAAAAAAAACAGCGCTTGTTAAAACTGGGCCACGGTCCGAAGCGTGCTGTATTACACCGCTAGCCAGTCACAAAAGTAAACGAAATCAGTTTTTTAAAGAGTTTGGCTTTATTAAACAAGTCAGATCACAAAATTTTAGATCTTATAACTTTTTTCTTGTGATTAGCTTCTTGTTTCGGTGACAAGAGAAGTTTTAACAGCGGACTACTTTTTTTGTCGTGGAGGAATTCTGTGCTCCGGTCCTGAATGTGGGCGGAGCTTGACTGCAGACTTAAGTTGTATGAGGCTACAGACGCTGTGGACTGACGTAAAAAGACCGCGTGGCATTGCTACACTCTAAACAAATAAGCGAAGCTGGGAGTAAAAAGGCAGTTAGCGCACACCCTCTTAGGGATTGGTTACGTTGCCCAAGTTAAAAAGTTAATATCGATCACTAAACTACTCTTAGCAGCGGAGGCATATTCCCACTGAAAAATGCTGTTAGAATTGAAGGATGCTTTTAAACGCGGCGACGGAGGTGCTGAGGTTAGCAAACAGAGGAGATTGAAACCTCGGTTAAAATCTCCGTAACTGCTAGAGCTTCGCATGTTTTGACGAAGGAATTTGTTTCCACTGCCAGCCGTAAGTATTCCCTATTTTTAGTGATGAAAATCTAGCCCAGGGATTGGGCAGCACGCCCTACCCTTTAAAGGGAGTGCCCTGGAGAACAGCTTACTCCTTTCTAACTCCTTTCGTGTTTTGAGTGCAGCGTCGCTTGAACTACAAAGCACACATCCTATAGTTGTGACCAAATTTGAGACACACATCTCTGCTACGTGCTTGGTTGTACGTGCTTTTATATTTACGTTTTCAATGCTCTGTATGGTATGCCCAGTTTTTTAGTGCATTGGGCGCTGGGCCTCGACCAGCTGACAATGGCAGCTTTTAGCCCAGGTGAGCCAGCAGAATATTCCTGGAAATAAATGAATTGAATTCTCCGAACAGGACAGCTCGGCAGACATTGCGGACTTGTACCCTTCTATCAAACAGACGCGTTCACATTTTTACACGTGCGCCCTCGGCCAGTTTAAGCAACTATTTGTTCTCACGCGTCTCGTTCGCGATTCCCACCCAGCACTTTGCATCTTGCTGGTGTGTCTCCAAGTTGGCTGGCCAGTTTCCTTGCCGCTGATCCGAGCACGGTGACATAAAGCAATTGGACACTACTTACCGGCGGCTCGCGGCCTATTCTGAGATGCATGGCACGTCTGGAGGAAGCGCTGCTTATGCATGCTCTGATGAGCGCGTGCAGTGCTGGGAACGGGGCATTGCGGACGTGTTGTGACTCTTAAGTACAAACGATGCAAAAATGCCCTCGGCCGGCCTCTGTAAACAGCGTGCATTTACGCTTAGTTGTAGGGTAAGCATTCTACTATTGAGAGCGTGGCGCAGCAGGTGGCAATACTAACAACGACACATGGCAGGATGAACAGTGGCGAGTGCAATGTGTGGCAAATCTGTAAACACAATTGAACATCATACTCGACTGTGATGATATCCATCCGGATGCCGGTGCAGGCACAGTCACTCTCCCTGAGGCCCTAGGGTTTAGAGATAACAATGGTCATGTGAATGAATCTGCTGTGGAAGTTGGCAAAAAGCGATTGGAAGATTGGTGGCTCAAAATCCGAGAGTTGGCATAACGTTAGAAGCGTAGGGTTCAATTCAATTCAATTCCTTTATTTTACCATATACATGGAAGCAGCTCTTGGGCAAAAAGCTGCTCGAGGCAGCTTGACTTGAAAATGTATTTCAAGAAAATGGCGAATTTATAGACCGATTTATTACACCGTTAAAGAAATATAAATTAATAAAAATTGGCAGGGGTTTAACTTAGCTAAACCGAGCAGACGTGCGAAGTCAGGTGATGATTATTTAATTGCAGGAGGCACTTAAGCTCCGCCTTAAGGGCATGACACGATGGATTATGTGGTTTAATGTACATATATGCAGAATTTCTCATTCTCCACTTAACATTCATAAATGGCGGCGATACCACTACCAGCGCAGTGGGGGAGCGGTTAAGGGACGCGCCACTGCACTGGAAGGTGGTTGCTCCTGTCACAGCCACCCGTAGGGATTGTGCCACCCAAGCTGTTCAAGCATACACTGACTGTACCCTCTTGAAAACCTGGCTTAGTGAAGCTTTCGGCTCAAAAAAGCCGAGCATAGTGGCAGCCAACCGCCACATTTCAAAGGGGCGCGCTCCTATCTTCCATCCCATTAATGGTTTATGGAGGTTTAACGTCCCAAAGCGACTCCGGCTATTAAGGACGCCGTAGTGAAGGGCTCCGGAAATTTCGACCACCTGGGGTTATTTAACGTGCACTTACATCGCACAGGACACGGGCCTCTAGAATTTCGCCTCCATCGAAATTAGACCGCCACGGTCGGAATCGAACCCGTGTCTTTCGGGTCAGCAGCCGAGCTCCATAACCACTGAGCCACCGCGGCGGCCATCCCATCCATACAGTGGTGTTAGCGTTTGCGAGACTGTGAAAGCAACCTTGGTTAATAATAATAATAATAAATTGTTTTTTTTTGTTGAAATGAAATGGCGCAGTATCTGTCACATATATCGTTGGACACCTGAACCGCGCCGTAAGGGAAGAGATAAAGGAGGGAGTGAAAGAAGAAAGGAAGATAGAGCTAGCCGTAGTGGAGGGCTCCGAAATAATTTCGACCACCTGGGGATCTTTAACGTGCACTGACATCACACAGCACGCGGGCGCCTTAGCGTTTTGCCTCCATAGAAACGCAGCCGCCGCGGTCGGGTTCGAACCCGGGAACTCCGGATCAGTAGCCGAGCGCCATAACCACTGAGCCACCGCGGCGGGTGCTGTCCTCTGGACTGGAGTAGAATTTTGGTTTTGTCTTAATATTTGTCAATTCACACGGCGAAGGGAGGTACCGCGAAAAGCGTGGACGATGTTACGTCTCGCCTACGACGCGCGGTATAGCCGGCGCGGATGCAACGGACGCCGCGGCTTCGTTCAAAGTGGCGGTCATTTTGGGCCCGTTCATCGCTGCCGCAACGCCTCCCGCCAAGCGCGTCCAGGCAGGTTTCAGTGCCACGTGTCGTCGTGCGTGCGTGTGTGTGTGTGTGCATGTTGGTGCCCACGCTTGTCAAAGCGCGGCAGCCGGGGAGAGGAGCTCCCCAACTGGGAGGCGAGGAGGTCTGACCGGCGCCGGCCCGGCGGGCGCGCACGTCACGTCAGAACATGTTCAAGCGTCGCCGCATCGGACGCCTCTTCCCAAGCCGTTCCTTCTTGCCCTCGACTCCGTGGGTATAAAGGGAGCTGCCCCGGACGCCAACGGAGAGACTTCGATTTCTTCCTTCGAGTAACGTGGTCGCCCTGACCGGCTGCTCTTTTGCGATAACAGAATAAACAAGTTGTTCTGTTGCCAGTCGACTCATCCTTTGCCGGGACCTTCGGATGTTTCCAGCTTTGCCCCAGGCCGCCAGGCCAACGCTACCCTTGGGGCTTGCAACCCAAATGCAACAACTGGTTGCCAGCGGTGAGATCCCGACAACGGAGGCCAGCAGCGAAGATATGCGGTCAACTGTATGCTGAGCAGCACAACGACCATCCGGGAGCAGTGCAACGAGCCCTGTGTGATGACTGGTTGCCTGCAGCGGAACGACTGCGCTGAATTCTTGGCTGCGAGGTTTGGTGAGTGCGGGACTTTCTTCTTCTGAGTTTTGCCAGGCTTTTGTTAGTGTCAGAAGCAGAGCTGGTAATTGTGGTTGTCGTTGCTGACGGGTTAGTTTGCGGCAAGACAATAGTAGGCAGTAGAGAAAGCAGCATTCGGAGCAGCCATGGATTTGAAGTCGTTGCGCAAACCGAAATTGCTGGAGCTTGCAAGAGAGTTGGGTCTGAATGTCTCAGACAAACTCAGAAAACCAGAACTGCTAAGGGCTATTCTTGAGTTGGAGGCTGAGGATGACGAGCTGTCGGAATGCCTTGAGACCATTGAGGAGAGGGAGCAAAAAGAGAAAGACGAGCGCGAACGTAAAGAACAAAAAGAGAAAGATGAGCGCGACCGTCAACACGCTTTGGAAATGAAGCGTCTCGAGGTAGAGATGGAACGCGCTCGTAATGAAAGTCAGGCACACGGTGCAGGAGAACGGGTATCGTTCAAAATGACTGACCTGATGCGGCCGTTTAAGCTTGGAGAGGACATTGGTTTGTTCCTGGTTAACTTTGAGCGAACGTGCGAGAAGCAGGGGTTCTCTCGGGAAACGTGGCCACAGCGCTTGCTCACTTTGTTACCCGCCGAGGCGGCCGACGTAGTCGCTCGCTTGAAGAGAGAGGAGGCAGAGGATTTCGACCAAGTGAAATCAAGTCTGCTAAAAAAGTACAGGCTGTCAGCGGAGGCGTTCCGTCGGAAGTTTCGGGAAAATGAAAAAGGCAGAAATGAGTCATATACAGAGTTTGCCTACAGGCTTATGTCAAACATGCAGGAGTGGCTCAAAGAAGAGAAAGCGTTCGGTGACCACGAGAAAATTCTGCAGTGTTTCGGGCTGGAACAGTTTTATAGTCGGTTACCTGAGAACGTGCGGTACTGGGTCTTGGATAGGCCAGACGTTAGTACAGTGGCTAAAGCCGCCGAGCTAGCCGAGGAGTTTGTGACGCGTCGGGCTCGCGGAGCTAAGGACGGTCAAAAGGGTGAATTTGGCTCCAAGTCTGAGAGGCCGAAGTTCACACCCATGAGAGCAAGGGGGGACACACGTAGTGCGGATGCGAGTGAAAGCAGTCCGACCGAACGTAAGGAGACGGCGGCAGCCGAAGCCGAACGCAGAAAGCGGTTCGAGACGAGGCAAGCGCGCGTGTGTTATACGTGCCAGAAGCCGGGTCACTTTTCGGCGCAGTGTCCAGAAACAAAAAGAAAAGTCGTGTGTTTGTCATTATGTAGCACTGACGAGAACATGAAGCTTCTCGAGCCTTACATGCGAGACTTCCTCGTGAACGGGAAAGAGTGCCGAGTGCTTCGTGATTCTGCAGCTACAATAGATGTAGTTCACCCCTCTTACGTAGAACCCGATATGTTCACGGGCGAGTGCGCATGGATCAAGCAAGCCGTGGAAGCTCATAGCGTGTGTCTGCCCGTAGCAAAAGTGCTTATTGAAGGACCTTTCGGAGCACTTGAGACGGAGGCCGTAGTGTCATCTATGCTGCCCCCCCAGTACCCGTACCTATTTTCGAACAGGTCCGATCACCTCCTGCGCGAGAAGGGGCTTTTGTTTGGTGAGGCTAGCGTTCAGGCCTTAACCAGATCGAGAGTTCTGGAGCTCGCTGCAAAGGCGGTAGTTGCGGGGCCGACGTTGTCGAACAATGAGAAAGGGTCGGAGGCGCAGCAAGCTGATATTCCGAGCACGTCAGAACTGGATAAAATTGAGCCTGTAGCGTTGAAGGCACCAGGTACTGGAGAGGAAATGCACGACACGGGAAAGTTAGAAGAGCTTCCGGTCGAGCTTCCGGGACTAAGCTCAGTGACGAACAGGGAAGACACTGATCAGGTCATTAGTGACTTAATCATTAAAGCACCGCTGTCGCCTGAGCAGAAAACCGAACTACACCAACTCTTTCAAGAGTTTCAAGGTCAGTTCTCTGAGAGGCCTTGTAGGACTTCTGTCCTTACTCATGATATAGAACTTACCTCGCCAGAGCCAGTACGATCCAAGGCGTACCGGGTGTCACCCCGTCAGCGCGATATTATGGAGGCTGAGGTAAAGAAAATGCTACAGCTCGGTGTTATTGAGGCGGGTGAGAGTGATTATACCTCCCCTTTGATTTTAGTTGAGGTACCGGGCAAGGAACCTCGTCCTTGCGTCGACTACCGCAGGCTTAATTCCATCACTAAGGATCAAATTTATCCGATCCCTAACATCGAGGAGCGCCTTGAGAAAGTTAGTAGCGCTCAGTTTATTTCCACCCTAGATCTTGTCAGGGGTTATTGGCAGGTTCCACTTACAGAAGAGGCTAGTAGGTATGCGGCGTTCATTTCACCAATGGGAACATTCCGTCCTAAAGTTTTGAGTTTTGGTTTGAAGAACGCGCCATACTGCTTTTCAAGCCTCATGGACAAAGTGTTGCGGGGACAGGAAGAATTCGCTTTACCGTATTTAGACGACGTAGCGATATTCTCCGCATCCTGGTCTGAGCATATGGCACACTTGCGGGCAGTGCTAACCCGCCTGCGCGAAGCGGGCTTGACAGTCAAGGCTCCCAAGTGCCAATTAGCACAGGCCGAGGTTGTCTAGCTCGGTCACGTGATTGGACAGGGTCGTCGCCGCCCCTCTGAAATAAAGGTGGCCGCTGTGCGAGACTTCCCGCAACCGCGCACGACGACCGATATTCGGTCGTTCTTAGGTGTCGCCGGCTACTATCAGAGGTACATCCCCAGGTACTCCGATATCGCGGCTCCCCTGACGGATGCTCTAAGAAAAACAGAGCCCCAAACAGTCGTCTAAAGCGAGACAAAGGAAAGAGCTTTTGGCGCCCTAAAGAGCGCCCTAACAAGCCAGCCTGTGCTACGATCGCCAGACTACACAAAAGGGTTCGTTGTTCAGTGCGATGCTAGTGAGCGAGGCATGGGCGTTGTACTGTGCCAAAGGGACAATGGAGAAGTGGAACACCCCGTCCTGTATGCTAGTCGTAAGCTGACCTGTCGTGAGCAGGCGTACAGCGCCACCGAGAAAGAGTGTGCGTGTCTCGTGTGGGCCGTTCAGAAATTGTCATGCTACCTAGCCGGCTCGAGGTTTATCATTGAGACGGATCACTGCCCTCTCCAATGGCTGCAGACCATCTCTCCCAAAAATGGCCGCCTCCTGCGCTGGAGCCTCGCTTTGCAACAATATTCCTTTGAGGTGCGTTACAAAAAGGGGAGTCTCAACGGTAACGCCGATGGCTTAAGTCGAAGCCCCTAACGTAGGAATCCGCCTCAAAGTTGTTTGTTACTGATGTTTTCTTCCTGAGGCAGGATTTTTAACATATTGCTTTTGTTTAGTGTTTCTAAGTGATTATGTGCTTTCTAGTGCAATTTTCCAATTTGTGGACGCGTTATGAGTGCTGCTTGACTACTGTAAGGAACTAGGCAGTAGTATAAAAGGGGAAAGAGCCTGGCAGAGCTTAGTGAGGGTTGTCTCGTGCTTGCTGACTGAGCGGTTGCGTTTCGGCGTAGTTCTAACGCTTGCTGGGAACGAGCACAAAAATGGCAACTCTCCCGAAGTCACTTTGCAGTGTCCTGTGTGATCCTGAACATGAGAACGAGGCCTTCTCTGTGCGCTGCGCTCAAGCAACGTCGAGGGACGACCGGTTTCGATTATGAGCATCATCGAGCGACATCCCTCTGGACAGCGGATGCAGTCCCCTGACCATCGGGATCTCCTTCTCCCGGCGGGGCGGTCTGTTACGTCTCGCCTACGACGCGCGGTATAGCCGGCGCGGATGCAACGGACGCCGCGGCTTCGTTCAAAGTGGCGGTCATTTTGGGCCCGTTCATCGCTGCCGCAACGCCTCCCGCCAAGCGCGTCCAGGCAGGTTTCAGTGCCACGTGTCGTCGTGCGTGCGTGTGTGTGTGTGTGTGCATGTTGGTGCCCACGCTTGTCAAAGCGCGGCAGCCGGGGAGAGGAGCTCCCCAACTGGGAGGCGAGGAGGTCTGACCGGCGCCGGCCCGGCGGGCGCGCACGTCACGTCAGAACATGTTCAAGCGTCGCCGCATCGGACGCCTCTTCCCAAGCCGTTCCTTCTTGCCCTCGACTCCGTGGGTATAAAGGGAGCTGCCCCGGACGCCAACGGAGAGACTTCGATTTCTTCCTTCGAGTAACGTGGTCGCCCTGACCGGCTGCTCTTTTGCGATAACAGAATAAACAAGTTGTTCTGTTGCCAGTCGACTCATCCTTTGCCGGGACCTTCGGATGTTTCCAGCTTTGCCCCAGGCCGCCAGGCCAACGCTACCCTTGGGGCTTGCAACCCAAATGCAACAACGAACACAAAAGAGCATATAGTACAGGCGTTGAAACTACCAACCAATTTATTGCGTTAAAAAGAGCCCAATTTAAACGAAGCGCAGCCAAAAGAGCCCAGAGCCCCTAACCAGATGAAAACAAGAAATGAGTGATGAATGAGCAAAGCTAAAAACAACAGTGAGACCAGTTTTGGAAACACTGAAACAAAAGCTGAGTCAAAAGTATAAGCTGACAGCTTGAACGACAACGAAAAACAAACAAAAAATAACATTTTCAACAAAAGATACAAGGTGCGACCGATGGCTGAGTCAGAACAATAGCAGCAGGAGCAAACAGCACGTGACAGTTTGAACGAAAACTAAAAATCTTACAGGACGCCTGTGTAACGTTGTTTTAGCGTTAGCTGTGGTGTGAGAGCAAGTAATTTTTAGTGTTCTGCCTTGAACTGCGATAGGCTCCCCTCCGATGTTAGAGTGCATGGATTAATGGATCTATAATATAACACGCGTCGCCTTGTGCACCATGTTCCTACGCACAATCTCGCCGGCTTTCTTATCATAAATTCACTACCCCAGCCGGCCACGCATACTAATAGCACGCTGTCAAGTTCGTAGAGCAAGCCACCGCCACCAGCGCTCCTGTCAAAACATGAACGCGCCGTGCGGGTTACTGTCCCGCAGCATATCTTAGCGCAATGCCAAGATCTATGGTCTGTGCTGCGGACGGCGCCGACGCCGACGGCATTACAACGGAAGAACCAGCTGAAAAACACTGAACAATTGAAGAACACGCAACACAAATACTGCCTGAAGCAGGGTATTGAACAGCCGCCGCCGTAGCTCAGTTGGTAGAACATTGGGCGCGAAATTCGGAGGTCGCTGGGTTGGAATCCCACCAGCAGATGTGGTGTTTTTTATTCTGCTTTCTAATCGATTATCTTTCAGGGATAAAATTATTGCACTATTAATCTCCCACTGATCAATATCCAAAGTAAAAAAAAACTATAAAGATTTCCCTATGCTTCTTGGTTTCGCTGACTGTTAGCTTCCAACATATATTTGCTTTCAGGTGAGCCTAACTTATCAGTATAGCCTGACTTAGTATTCCCCCTTACTCAGTTATTCCCCGGACTTGGTATTAGTGTCACTTTAACACTATCGCGTCTTACCCTGTAAGGCAGAGCTTAAGTCTCCTCCTAATTTTTTCTTGCTTGTTGCCCTCCTCATGTTTGGCTTCGAGTTTCTGAACCAGAGCCTACTGTGTATAATGCACTGTATAGTTGTTGTAACTGTTCTTCGGCACTGTCCCGCACGGTATGCGGACAAATTTTTGTTACCGTTGCCTGGAAAGCACAACACGCTTAATAAATCTGAAGTGCACACAGTCACACAGTTGCAAGCCTTTCTTTAAACAGAGGTGGTATATACAATACTGATGTCTTGGCTCAAAACTGATTAGCAAGTCTAAAAACTTCACCGTCTTGCCTCCAGGCGGTTCGGAACCCACGTGAAGGTGACCCTTCCGGATTGGGGCTTGAAAAAGTAATGATCTGGTGTACGGGGCCATGAAAGCGGCCATTGAGGGCAATTAGGAAGTCGTGCACATACCGAAAAAAGAAACAACTTGTGTTTCCCTTCTGTCTTGCTACAATGTTTCTGACGATGCTCTCGATCGCTGCTGTTTTTATAGCGTAGCTCAATCTTCATAATTTTTTTAGACTTCATCTGGTCACTGGCTATGGGTTCTTTTGGCTGTGCCGTGTTTTGATTTTTGTAGCAATAGCTACACTACGCCACCTCTTCGTACCTTCAGCGTGGCACCACTTGAGCTCCGTGGCGGCGCCGTTGGTCACGTGGGTTGGGCACGTGGTGCGGAGCAGCTGCTGCGGCCGGCGGCCCGGCGCGACAGCTGCAACAGCTGTGCGCATGCGCCGTCTCAAGTGGGACGAAGATGAAGAAGGAACGCCCAGCGAAACAGAGCGGCGGAACACTGACTTTGCAATTCGACTGAGCTAGTTCCACTGGGCCAGATGTAGCTATCGCGTCACTCCAGATTTAACCAGAGCTTAACCACCGCCATTTTTTTGACGTGCTCGTAGATGAACATGTTTCAGGTCCCCAGAAGGATGCCATTTGGCTTGGATAATTTTTGTCTCGATTGTTCTTTGTTCACCTTGCAGTCCTTTTGTGAAGTTGGTCACGGCTGACGTATAAACGCTGCTTTTACTTGCAATAAATTTCTCAGCAGTGTCACTGCTTTTGCATTAACTCTTCCGTTGAACCTGGCCTGACTTACGCCTGGCAGCGCCTTTATTAAAACTTAAAGTGTTTTCGTAAGCCAGCACGCCGTTCGGGCTTTTTAGCGCATTTTAGACCGGAACTTTTTCGAGAGCACTCGGCTTGCTTAACCAAAGCCGAAGCTCTCTGTCAAAATGCGCACACATGTGGCTGGGTTGGGACTTTAGAGCGGCTTTATTTGGGCCGTGTTTCAAGTTACGCCAGAATATGGCGCATCGGTGTTGCGGTTTTGCAAAGCTCACGATTCTAGTCGAGCATCTTTTGCGAACGCTCGCACGCTTGTGTGAGGTATTTGCAGTAAAGTGCTACAAAGGACAACTCGCCCCTGACGACAGCAAACATTTTTTACTGCTTGTTTTTACCTTAGGTATATTAGCTGTTTTAGAGTTGCTTCTATGCTATACTACTACAGTTAGCAAAAAGGGCGCCCGTCCGCATTCACCGACCGACGAATCGTATTCAGCCACTCTATAGATCACAGGTTGTGGTTTTTCAGCTCCAGTGCTGCCCCCTGTGTCAGGCGGCCGTTCAATTAATCGCTAGAGGCACCGATGGCAGCACCTGCTATAGGAGGGCAGTGGCGCATTGCTTAACCGCCTCACCGCTGCGCCGGGAGTGGTACGAACACTCCTAGCGATCGGTGAGTGTAAATGAGAGAATAACCAAAATGAACATATACTCATTATTGCTATCCGAACAACTGCCATCGTTGAAAACTGGATCTGATCACCGGAATCGAAGGGAAAGCCGAATCGCTTGCGTACCTAATTCGGATTTGGCCCAACTACGCAAATCGACCATAATTTTTATTGAGGTTCTTAAACAAGGGAAAGCTTCTAAACGAGCTAAGATTTCTTAAAAACATTTCAGTCCTTTCCGACAAATAAGAAACATGACCTTACGTTTGGCGCATGGCGGTCTTATTTTTTTTTTATGCTGTAAAACACCAAACAATGCAGCACTACTTCACCGAGAAACTTTCATTCAACGAGAATTATTTTACACGAACGCAGACTACATAAATAAAATTAGCACTTGAAGGAAGGAAGGCAACACTACTTGCGTTGATGGGGAATATTCATTCTTTTTTTTTTTAGGAGGCCCTCTCTGGTTTTGTCAGCAATCTCTTGCTTGCTGTCGAATTCCAACGTCTTACACTTTGTCCAAAAGAGCTGATTCTGCGTGCTTGGAAAACTACCAGTACATTGTTCCACATCTTCTTGTCAATACCGTCCACGTTTGTAAAAATAAACAACTATCGCTCATGGCAACCGCATTCCCCGCGCATCACCAAGTTGAAACGGGTCCCTGTCACTGGGCATTGCTGACACAAGACAGTGAAAACATCCCACATGGTAAACGAATACAGTCGAACGAAATAATGGATATAACGAAGGAATGACGATTCCCCTTAGAAGCTCGGTCAACATGGGCTATAACGAAGTTACGGCTATAACGAAGTAATCGCAAGGCCCCTTCAACATCGCCACAACGAAGTTGAACTGTAAAATGAATTCTATCTCCATTGCAGACATGTAGAGCGACCCACGATTCCCCTTGCACACAGTGCAAGATTGAAACCAAGCTAATATTGGAACATTCGATCTCCACGCGTTTCAAGATAGTTCTTGTTTGCCACACGTGCTTTTAATATGCAGACGCTTCGCTCCTTAGAAAGCGGCTATTTTTTTTCTCTCTCTCTCTTTCTTTTTCCGCCATGCCAACACGGCTTTCCCGGGGCTCTTAACCGGCTGAAGAAGAAAAATCTCGCCTGAAAAAAAACCTCTCCGCGAAACTGGAACGATGCTTCCCACGCATGTTTTCCCATAGCGTACCAGCTGGCGTGTGCTACGGCAGACACGACAGTGGTGGCGCTACCGTCGAGGCGCGGGAAACGGAGGAGAGAAGCGGAGGAAGGCTGTTGTCGCTACTTTCGCTGGCTCCATTTCTCTATCTGTCTATACTGGCACATGCGACAGCACGGTCAACACGTCGAGTCTAGCGTCGAGGGCAATTAAATTCCCTAAAGCCACACCGCGTTTGCATTTGGAGACGCTCAGGTGAGTGAGCCGATGGGTGAAGCTTTGCAGAGGACGTGTTGCTTCGCGTTTGTTTGACGACTGTGCCGTTAATTATTGCTAATCATTTCTAGGGGAAATGCTAACACTTTTCAGATTTACAGTGTAGGCTCGATGGAAAACAATGTTATCGAGGTCCGCCTAAAAGAATTAATAAGGGGACAACAGCACAGCTCGTGGCAAACGGATTACGTCCTTAAAGGCGGTTCGCTGGGCGCCGGATTTAAGCTCAGCACTTGGAAGGTTTGCCTTTTTTTTCCGCAATGCTTTGCATTTTCAGACGGATTGTACGCCGGCACGATAGGAACATTATGTGTAAGGCTAGGTTACGTTACCCTAGACTTGGATTAAAGTTAAGTGAGGGTTTAGGCTTAATGTGATGGTTACCAGTTCGCAAAACGAGACCCCCTCCACCTACTCTTTGTTACAAGGTTTAAAGCTACGTTATATCTTGTTAGACTAGATTTAAGGCTAGATTAGGTTATTTTTATAATTTGCTTAAGTTTTGAATATAGGCGTAAACAATTTGCGGAAAGAAGCCCCCTCCACTCACATTTGCAGCATTGTCCTTGTGTTCATTGCACGCTTATGATAGAAATAATGAAGGAACCTCTTCACGCACAAAGAAACAGAATAAGGAAGGAAAGAGAAAGGAGGAAGTGAGAAGGAAATACAGCAGTACGTTTTTGTACGCAGATCTATAAAAATTTACTTAAAAATGTAAGCCATGCCAGTAGCGAATCAGCACATCAGGAACCGCAACTAATCTTCTTCTCAAACGGATATGCTACTAGACAAAGGCACGCTTTAACAGTAACTCCGCTTCTGCCGTGCAACAACCTTTATAAATATTCTTTTCCAAGAACGGCAAATGACTGGAATACCCTAACAGATTTGTTTCATGGATTTTGTTGGCAGGCAGCTGTGTGTTTATGAACAATCTTGAAATTTACAACTTGAACACTTTTTACGTTATTCACCACGAGCGGTGCGGCAATCCGTAAACACCCGAATTTTGGCCACATCAAACCGCAGTTTTTTGATACTGGATCCTATGGGAAGTTTCGTCTTTTGAGCGGTGGGAGGCGCTGCTGACCAGCCATAAGCTGGAGGACCGACGGGCCCTCATACAACAGGTCCGTAGGGCAGCTCAAGCCAGTGGATCCTTGGAATAAGGACCCCACCCATAAGCTCGCACAATTCCCCTTCTTTTTAGTAGTTTTCCTCCTCCTCCTCCTCCAGTGGGAAGTTCCGCAACTTAACTTGACACGGACATTTTTCTTCCGTTACTAATTTTGCTCTAACCTGGCAGTTTGTTTGTCATCATAATGCATCCTTGATATTTTGTTCTTCTCTCTCCCCCCCCTCATGCTAAAACCCAAAAATGTGGGATTGCAGTAAAAATAAAGTGTAAGTAAACGAATAAATAATAGGAAAAATAAGTAAACCATTAGAGCAGGGACTCTCGGAGTGCAGGGACTTTCGGAGCTCGACTACTGATCCGGAGTTCCCGGGTTCGAACCCGACCGCGGCGGCTGCGTTTTTATGGAGGAAAAACGCTGAGGCGCCCATGTGCTGTGCGATGTCAGTGCACGTTAAAGATCCCCAGGTGGCCGAAATTATTCCGGAGCCCTCCACTACGGGACCTCATTCTTCCTTTCTTCTTTCACTCCCTCCTTTATCCCTTCCCTTACGGCGCGGTTCAGGTGTCCAACGATATATGAGGCAGATACTGCGCCATTTCCTTTCCCCAAAAAACCAATTATTATTATTATTAGATCACTGCATGGGGACATCCTTCTGCACTGTTTTCAGCCGCTTTCAGACGATTGCAGACGAGTTCAGCCCTAGTCTTTCATGCTTGAAATTATGCCTAATTTGCATACATGCCCCTGGCCTTGAACAGGAGCTGAGCAAAGAGTATACCTATGCTTATTCGAATCTCGTGAGAAGAGGGAGTTCTCGCGCGCTTACACAACCTTTGTTCTCCTCTTGTCTACCACGCTTTCTATTTCAAAGGTTGGAGTGCTCGTGCTTCTCAAGACAGAGCTTTTCCAAGCATGCTGACAGTAAACAGGCTGCTGGTGCTCGTCACGCCGTGCCTGTGGGCCCTTGGGTCAACGTTACCCGTGGTGCAGCAAATCTCCGTCACGTTCGGCTTCGCCCTGATTACTTTGCTGGTCGGCTACTGGTTCTTGTGGTACGGTCGAAGGCTGCTCTTCAACGGATCGATCAAACCCAGCGGGAAAGCAGTGCTCATCACGGGTGAGTTCTGCAAGATCCTCTTTTCGGCGGAAAATAAACGGCAGAGCTGTTTTCAGGAATAACGCAGAATACGGTGCGCCTAATTTACAAACAAAATAATGCAGGGGCCGATGCAAGGACAGTGTTGAGGATTGCAAACTTAGTGTGGTGTTCAGAGAAGTGGAAATTCGCGTGAAATGCTAGCTTGCGCCCTTAAGACTTCCGGTGCATATTATGGGACATCTTGTCCAGCTCGTTGTCTCTGCTAGTTTGGTGTTGTGCACCGCTAAGTCCGGATGAAACTTCCGTCTTCTAAACCATCGCCATAATGCGTGTTCGCTAAGCCTGCCCTGCACAGCGCATGCGCCCTTCTTGAACTGCGCGCAGGGCGCTTTGAGAACATACCCCAGGTGTAATTACACACAGGCTGGAAAGATTGCGTGTGTGAGTAAAATGTATGAAGCCATTCTGACTGAAAAATGAACCACAAAATTATACAAGCAGAGTGGAAATAAGTTACATAAATTTAGCAGCCTACGAACTCTTCCGGTTGTTTCCTCTCTTGGACAAAAATGACGGGTCCTTACCCTCTTGCACAGTGTCTTTTGTACAACCGACGACAGGGCTTCGCGTTCCTGCTGGTTACGAGATAAACGTCAGCACGAGCTGGCGTTGCGCCAAGAAAGAGCGCCATCCGCAGCCGCTGGAACTAATCTCAGAACCAGCATCATTCCACGAGACAGACGTAGATTCTTTTTGGCAGTTCATAGTGTGCTGCGAGCCGTATACATTGCACTGAAAAGTATAGTTTCTAACCTCGCAGGGTGCGATACCGGAATCGGTCATTTGCTGGCCGAACAACTCGCCAACGATGGATTTCACGTGTTCGCTGGATGCTTGGACGCATCTGGAGTGGGTGCCAGGAAGCTACAGGAGCGATCCGGCATCCGTGTGCTGCAGATGGATGTCACCGTGGAAGAGGAGATTGAGGCGGCGGTAGAAAAAGTGGAAAAAGAACTGGACAATCTAGGTGAGCGACACTATGCGGACGTGCACCGCATTATCGGAATGACCGCATTCGCAGAAATGTAGGTGCTCTGTGGATCTAGGCTTTATCCGTCGTTTTATTGGCTGTATTTGTGGAAAAAGAAAAAAAATGCGGTATATAATATATACACTTCGCAGAGAAACATCGTTCGCACGCCCAATTCAACCGCAACTGAAGGGAACAAACAAGCCTCTTGCCTGTTAACAAGTTGGCCTTATTATTAAGGAATATGGCGCCTAAAGAATAGCTTTGATGACGTATTTCAAAGGGCGATTCGGAGCAAGTTTTTTTTTTTTGCACCGAAAAACTGAAAGATCTTGTTTCAGTGGGCTATTTGGATTCAGATCCTGAGTTCTGATCGAACCGCGACTATATGGTTGCTAGACTACTACTCTGGCTCCTTCGTGGATTCGGAGGGGTGCTCCGGATCACCGTATGGAATTTGCCATCAGTGACAGAACTCTGTCATAGATGCTGGATTTGACAACCTTTCCCGTCGTCGCAAACTCGCTCGCTTAACTCTTTTCCACAAAATTTACCACCATCCGTTTCCACGCCGTGATCATCCTTTCAAGATCAAACGCATCACATGCCACACTTCTACTTATGCCAAATCGTTCGTATCCAAAACCATTATTGATTGGAACCGGCTGCCTTCCACAATCGCAACTGAAACGAATTCATCATTTCATGAACTTTTCAAAAATGAAAGCAATGTGTACTTTTCACATTGTTCTCTTCCGCTCACCGTAATGTTTGAGTTTTGTTTTAGTTCTGTTTATTGCGTTGCTTTTTTCATTATGTTCATTTTGCGTTTTGTTGTTGACTATACTTGGTTATACTTGTTGGCTGTTCAGTTATTGCGCTTTTATTTTTGTTTTGTTTTTTCTGTTCCTCGCGTTAGATGCTCCTTCTTGTATCTTCATGTTCGAATTTTTAGCACCCCTGCACCCCGATTCTTGCGCATCACGAAAAATGCAAGAAGGCAGCGAGGGCTTTCGCTGGGTTTAGCGCGTTAGGCAGCGTAGTGTTAGCACCTGGCAACTTTTTTTTTTCTTGTATACTTCGCTTTGCTTTAACGGGAGTGGCGGAGACGGATGCAGATTGGGTTGAGGAGTACGTGACTATGGTGTCATTGCAGATTCGGACGGACGGACGCGATAGGTCGAAGTACAGCCGCATAATGAACACCTGTATTAAAGCATTAGCAATGGTGAACTGCCAGATTCCTCTCCAACTCGCGGGGCGAAGGAGTGACATCCATATAGCTCTGCCAGGTCACCCCATGCATCCCATGCGTGCATACCACCTCATGGACAAAGTAGACTCGCATCACATTACCCGAGAAGACAAGTAGCCGTTTCTGTAAGGAAAAAAAGAAGATCAAAAAAGGACGCACTTGGTGAGGTCAAATGATCTCTGAATATTTGTCCGCTCGCCCTTTTCACCCTTTCCTGCAGTCTTATGGGCCGTGGTGTGCAATGCTGGTGTGGCGAGCATCGGCTACATAGACCTGCAGCCAATGAGTCGAGTGCGTCGAGTCTTCGACGTCAACACATTCGGTATGCTGTCCGTGGCTACCGCATTCCTCCCACTTCTCAAGAAGTCGCGAGGAAGGATCGTGGTTGTCGCTAGCCTGCTGGGTTCGTAACGCCATTTGTTGTTGTTTTTTAAACGAGATTTATTGCCTCAGGGAATCAGTCGGCGATGGTGTGATGAAGAATGCAGTAATGATTAAAGTAATGGAAAAGGTTAGCTGATTTTATGAAGTCCAGTAGTGAGCGATGGTATAGTCCCTGCGTCCAGGTAGTATATGAAGCAGGACTGCTCGGTGAAAGACCCGCAACATTCAGGTGCCGGATCCTTGTAGGCTTGAGAGCTGGGCAGTCCCGCAGTAAGTGGTGAATGTCGGCTTCAATGTCCTCGCGTTTACATAACGGATGCCCAGGCCGAGGCAACAAATCTCGATACTGAGGCCACTTGAGATGTGGAATAGTGTGCCTTAGCGACAGCTCAGAAATCTTGTCCGACATGAGTTGTAACCGTTCCGGCGCAGTCCTGCGTAATATATCACAGAAAAAATGAGCAGTGTGACAGGTTATGAACGCATATTCTGCAATTCTCTCTTCCTTGCAAAAAGAAAAAAAATACGGTAAAAGACTTCCTCGTTTCTCGTTTCCGCCAGCGTGATCAAATAGAGGCTGCGTCCCACACTTCCCACATCATGGCACAACCTATATTGCAAGACCTCCATAAGTCTCTACACAGACCTTGCTAAAAGGCCTCAGTAGCTATATTCTGGACAGCCAACACAATTTAACAGTTTAATCGCTAAAAGTGTGCTGATTAGCGGTCGTTGTAAAGATACTATACTAGCTCATGGAGCACACAACAGCCTTCTTGTAACCCTGTTTTAACAGGAAGCATTCTTGCGTAACATAGACAGCGGGAAATGGATGACAAGGGTCTTTGCATTTAGGATCACCAGTGTGTAACAGCCGGGGATTGTCCAGATACTCCGAGTGTCCAAGAAAGCCATAAGTCTTGTTGACGAGAGGCCTAGTAGCTAGTAGCTTCTGAAAGGTGGCTACCTGTTCATTTGTTCGATGAGGCAAGTGAGTCGGCGCCTGTAATTTCAGAAGAGCAGTGTGATGCACCGCAAGGTATGACCGCCCTTTCTACATCTCTAAATTTTACACGTACAGTCGCACAAGACGAAGTCCGACAGTAAAAAATTCAATTTGCAGCCAAATAACAACGTTTATGTTTAACGATTACTAGAATTTGGGGGTAAAGAGGTGTGCGGTTGGTAGCATGCGTTGTTAACGCCGTGAGTTTTGACTGCAATCCTATTCGAAAATACTGAGAACTCTCTGTTTAAGGAATACTTGATGTTGGGCTTGTTGGTTGTTTTCCATGCCAACAGGAATCAGCCTCAGCACCTCCTCTTATCGTCCTCTTTCTTCTTGTGCTCCGTCTTTCTTTGTGCGCTGGTTCCTGTAGGTGTGAGATCTGCCATTTTAAGAAACATCGCAGAACCCAGACTAAAAATGCGAGAGTATGGACAGAATACGACAAAACATTTTTTCGTCCTGTCTTTACGACAGATTTGTATGCAGTAATGTGAAGTCGCATCTTATCACGACAGAGCTGGCTCTTAAACTGCGGCAAGGCAGCTGTCCAATACTGTAAAAATTCTGTTGTTACTACATGGTGATGTCCTTATATTCTAGAAAAAATTAGTAGTCACAACAACAAAAATTCTGAAAAACTGAAGTGGTGACCTTGAGGTAGAGCATCCACCTCGTCTTCGGAAGGTGTTGAGTTAGATTCTAGTGGCGCCGGGGACCCACTGGTGTGGTTTTAGAGAGAGAAAACTGCTGTCTGTAGCTGCCGTGATGGTACCTCCAGAGTCACGCTAACTGAAAAGATCATTGTTGCCAAATTAGTATACCCTGCACTTGTCCGCTGGCTATCAAAATGTGGTGCCAAAATGGCTGCCACCGCAGTTACAAAGAATGCAGAGAGGGTAGGCGGGGGAATGTGGATGATGTTTTCACTACAGATGAAGTATATTTACACACTGGGATAGGGAATTTGGTCGCGGTTGGGCCCACAAAAGGGGTCTTGCAGCGCATTGGGAGATGATTTTGCTCTGCATGTGACTTAATTCAGGTGAGGATGAGGCTTAAATGAATACGCCGACGTCATGTACTATGTGGGGTTGACATGGGGAGATAAGTACTTTCTCCCCACTCAATCGCGGCTGACACGGTTCAAAGCCGCCCGGACCCCACCCCGTGCTCGCGTACGCTACCGAGCGCTCGCCGACCACGGCGGGCCTTGCTCTGGGGGAACAAAGGAACGACACATTGGCTGACACAAACAGGCATTTATTGCTACAGAAACAATAACGCCAGCTAGCAACAAGGTACGCTAATGAATCAAGGTCGTCCGACTCACCAGCAAGGTTCCGAGCGAATGTTCGCCCGCGCTAGGGCAAGGGATATAAACTCCGCAGGCCGGACGGGACGAGTACGGGAGCCTGTCTCCCCGTCGCTTCTTCGCCCCGCCGGCGAAGAGCGGAGCCGCGAGCGACGCGTCCGATCGCGGCGCTTATCCCAGCCCAAGAGAGCCCATCTCCCGCGGGCAGGCTTCAGCAGTCTCCCGCGCAGCGACGCTGGTGCCCTCTCTTGCCAGTTAATGTAACTGACAAGGGAATCCGCTCAGCCTCGAGGGGAGACCGCCGCTGCACGGTGCCTCGCGGGAAAGCAAACTCAGGGGGCTGCAGGGCAGGTCCCCACATCTATTCAAGACAAAAATCTTTAGCATGCTTAGAAGGCGATTTGGACTTGCAGACTACATGTTTTGCAGCGATTACGTTATTCCACTAACACAGATTAAAGAACGGGAGTTTGAGGTTCTCCACCATAAGTGCGGTCTCTATCCAGCGGCTAATATACAACAGTTGGCTTCGTTTACGGCACACGCGTGCTAGAGACTTTTGTCCCCGACTGGACACGGAAGAAAGCTCCTCACAGGCCTGCCACTGTAAACACGAAGCTCCTTGTGCTAGCGATTTTCGGAGACTAAGAAACAGCTCGCATGATTATTCACGGTGAGGCCGACCCTTCATCAGACTTTACGACATTTCTCGAAAATCCAGGTAGGGTGCCAGTTCCCGAGTGTCTGGCTTACTGCACGTCTAAGATGGCCGCCATTTCGCTGGCGGACGGACTTCGGCGACAGTACTATGGCAAGGGCGTCCACGTCTGTACAGTCGAACCGACGGGATACAGGTGGGTATAAGTAGAGCAGTTATAGTTCCGTTTTACTACGTTTTGGGGTTAGAGTGTAGAGTGCTTTTTCAGGCGTGAATATGGTTCCTCCTGCGAGCGCTTGAATTAGCACATGTTTTACTGCAGCTATCACAGGTGGGAATACACTACAGCTCAAGTATTAGACAGCGACAAAGGAAAGACGGGACACCACCATGCTGGTGCCCCGTCTTTTCTTTCTCCTTGTCTAAAAGTTCCGCTTATGTGTATTCCTAGCTTTCGCATACCCAACAGTTTGACCGGAAAGATTTGTTTATAAATATCAATTTATCCGCAGATCACTCGACGGCAGTCTTCAATTTTTTTTAGGTTAACGTTCTTGCTATCATCAAAAGCGTTCCCCATAGGCTTTCATGGCAGTCTTAACTGTTCAGTGCAATCAATGAAAACACTGTAAAAGAAACATTTTACTACATATCGAAATAATGGACAATTAACTTCAATATTTCGATAATAGTGTCTTACAATCCTTCAATTTTCAAAGTTTTTATGAGAATGTTGAACATGAAATTAAGAACTAGCCCAATCAGCAACGCTCGAAGCCTACCTCATGTTAAGAAAGGGATGTGCCTTTTCTTGTCACCGTGTGGCTGTGCTCATGTAGCGGATGATACTTTCGTTCTTGAAAAGATGAAGCCTTTGGGTCATTAAAAATCGCCATACATTTCAGGACTGCCATTGCTGACCATAGCTTACTGGAAAAAGGTATGGACGCCGACTTGAAGATGCTGCCCCCAAAGATTCGAGAAGGACTGGACGAGCAATTTGTCAACAGGCGTAGGCTCGCCAGTAGACGACTCTTGTCGTGGTTTTTGCGGGATGACCCTCGTGAGGCCGCTGACGCGATAAGGACAGCCGTTCTAGAACTGGCGGCAAAAGCTCACTACACGTGTGGCGGACGGATTTATCTGATTTACCGACTGCTGATGTGCCTCCTGCCGGCAGAGGTAATCGACGAAGGGATGTATTTTGTTCGAAGCATGGCAGCGACGCTTTCAAAGCGAAAATAAAAAAAAATGGCTAAGATCTTGTCGTCGATTCTTAACCACAGTCTATTTTTTCATTATTCTTTAGCTTGACATGACGTCATAGAGCGCAGTAACGTCTTGCGGTTCCTTTACTTTGAACGGATTAGAGTTGTACTGATAAATTTCTATTGAGCGCATTGAGTTCTCGTAAGTAGGATTCCAAACCCGTGACGTGTTAAGAGTTTAGTTATCACTACTGTTAACTTCATTGCATTTATATGAATATACAGGATTTGAAGAAATCGTCCAGGGATGGAGAGAGGCCCCCTCCATCTACGTACATTTTCCATCTCCCCAGCTATAGACGTAATCAGTAAACGCTGGAGACCGCAGATATGAGATCAATAAAATCAATCAGGATCTGAAGACACACTGAACATTGTTGGGAAAGTTAAGCTCCGCATCACCTAAGGCCTCTAGGAGCAACATAATTATAGTGGTAAATAATTAACAATAATTGGTTGTTAGGGAAACGAAATGGGGCAGCATGTGTCGCCCCGCCGCGGTGGCTCAGTGGTTAGAGCGCTCGGCTTCCGATCCGGAGTTCCCGGGTTCGAACCCGACCGCGGCGGCTGCGTTTTTATGGAGGAAAAACGCTAAGGCGCCCGTGTGCTGTGCGATGTCAGTGCACGTTAAAGATCTCCAGGTGGTCGAAATTATTTTCCGGAGCCCTCCACTACGCACCTCTTCTTCCTTTCTTCTTTCACTCCCTCCTTTATCCCTTCCCTTACGGCGCGGTTCAGGTGTCCAACGATATATGAGACAGATACTCTCCATTTCTTTTACCCCAAAAACCAATTATTATTATTATGTGTCGCCTCAGATCTCGGCAGACACCTGAACCGCGCCGTAAGGGAACGGATAAAGGAGGGACTGAGAGAAGAAAGGAAGAAAGAGGTGCCATAGTGGAGGGCTCCGCCCACATCGCAGTGATATGGCGACGACATCTTGCTGCTGAAAAAAACGCTTCGGCGGTGAAGACGCCATCGTACAAGCGCACATGCGAAAGCTCTTGGACCTTGAACCTGTGCGAAGCGCCGAAGACATACGATCCCGCCGACGGTTATACGATACCCTCGTCTGTCGCCTCCGTGGCCTGGAGGTGCTCGGCCAGAAACAGGAGACTTACGGCGCGCTGCTCTGCCCCGTAGTACAGCGCGCCCTGCCGAAAGAAATATTGCTCGAGTTCCACCGAGCCGTGGCGATGGAGGAAACCTCGGAAACGTCAACACAGAACACGGAATGAACTGAATCTTCGCTGCAAATAGACGACGCTCCGGGACAGCAAACTGAAACAGCTGCAACTGGTATTCTGTCTTTATTCTCGAAGTTAATTTACTTTTTAAGGATTGAAGTGCAAAGACGCGAGAACCTGGTTGCTCAGCAATGTACTAACAAGAAGCACCAGGTATCAGTGCTGAAGACGTTAAACCCTACTGGGAGTTGCAAGAACAGCACTGGAACGAAATTTAAATCCTCAGCAGCTGTACTACAGCAATCAGAAAGAACAGATCATTGTTTCCTTTGCAAGGAGAATAAGCACGCAACCAAAGTCTCCCGTGCTGGCATTTCATTAGAAGAAAAGAAGAAAATGCTACGTTCGGGAAGACGCTGCTTCCGCTGTACGAATCCAAATCACCGTTCTAAAGAGTGCAGAAGCAGCATTAAATGCGGTAACGGTGCAGGGCGGCATGCGACGACAGTGTGCGGTCCAGAATTTACCCATGTGACAAAAATGCCAGTGAATTTGCAATCTACAGTGAAAGAAACTCGCAAACGAGAAGTACTGCTACAAACGGCAATGGCGTTGTGTGCCGGTAAAACTAAAGCGGTATACTTACGTGCTCTATTTGACGGTGGTAGCCAACGCTCATTCATTACGAAGCGAGCATCGGAAAGACTCGGGTATCGAGTTCTTGGAACAGAAATGTTGACGGTTGGCGTGTTTGATGGACACCAATCAGAGCGAGACTTTAGCAGAGTGCTGGTGTTGCTAACAGCGCAAAACATGAAGATCCAACAGATCGAAGTTCTTGAGACAAACATAATATATGAACAAAAAATCCCGATTCATGAACACAGGATCAAGTAACTACTTTGACCTTTGGCTGCAGCCGACAGGGGACCTGCGATAACAAAAGAGGTGTCATCGACCTCCTCGGAGGGTCAGAGCATTACTGGGAACTTGTAACTGGAAGAAGCAAGCCCTAGACGGAAAACTACGAGCAGTCGAGACTGCTTTTGGGTGGCGCATTCAAGGACCAGTAGAAGGAAAGGTAGTTGACTCGCAGTGCATGAAAACCATTGCCCATCGCATATCACTGGCCGAGAGTAAGACCATAAACTGCTTGGACCGTATCTGGACCCCGGAGTCTAGCGGAGTCACGGATGACAACTTTGTTGGGCAAAGGCTGCTCGATTCTTTCGAAGACAATATACGGCGTAGTGGATCACGATACGAGGTAGCCCTTCCCTGGAGGCAAAACATCGGTCTAAGTGGCAACAAGGAGACTGCTGAAAAACGGCTGTCCCAACTGACAAACCGCCTTCGAAGAACTCCTGAATTGCTGGAAGCCTACGACGCTGTCATCAGACAGTATTGCATGGAAGACGTAACTGAGAAAGTGGTAGAAAAGGAAGAAGATTGAAAGCTGATCTACTACATGGCGCATCAGCCGGTGTTCCGAGAAACGAGCAATACGACGAGACTGCGAGTGGTTTTCGATGCTTCGTCTCGTGGACAGAAGTTAGTCATTGAACCAAAGCGTCGAGAGCGGTCCGAATTTTACAGCTGACCTTACGCACTGCTACTGATTTTCAGAAGCAACAGAATAGCCTTGGGGGCAGATATTGAAGAAGCATTCTTACAAATAGGGATAAGAGAGGACGACAGAGATGCATTGCGCTTTCGGGTGTACCATACGAAACCAGGTGCGGGTGAAACAACAGGAGAAGTGCAGACTTTTCGAATGAAGCGAGTTCCTTTCGGAACCACATCGAGTCCTTTCTTGTTGACCGCAACTCTGCAGCATCACTTGAAGAATATGGAAGAAGAGTATATGGACATAGCATCACTGCTGGCGCATTCCTTGTATGTGGACGACCTCTTAACGGAAGCAGAAAATGAAGAGGGAGCCCTGAAGATCTATGAAGAAGCTAGGACCACATTTAGTGCGTCCTCTATGACACTGCACAAGTGGGCGTCCAACAACCTGACATTGAACAGTTTGCGAAGGATGATTGTCGGATACCTCCCAGGGGTCCTTAAGGTGTTAGGACTAACATGGAATCCTAGCACAGATAACCTCTCTTTCACCCACAGTCCAGCGAGTTGCCGGAGCCAGGAACAAGCACTGAAAGGTATGTTCTGAAGACGACAGCAAGACTGTATGATCCACTTGAATGGCTAGCACCATTCATGGTCCGGACAAAGGCTTTTTTCCAAGAAATGTGGCAAAAAAAAAACATGGAATGGGATGACATCCTACCACAGGATCTGGACGAGAAATGAATGCGGTGGTGCGAGGAACTAAACGAATTGAAAAGAGTTCAAGTGCAACGCTGCTACAAAGCCGGCACAGTCGAACCTGTCAGCAAAACAGTCCTGCACGTATTTGCTGACGCCAGCCCAGTGGCATACGGTGCAGTCGCCCACATCTGCGTAACAGATGGGGATAGGATCACAACTTCGAGTATCCTGACTAGCAAGTCAAGGGTTGCCCCGATCAAGCAATTGACTCTCCCGAGACTCGAACTGGTTGCGTATTTCTTAGCGGCCAGACGTAGTCGATACATCCTGAGAACCACCACAGGTGACACATTACTGGACTGACTCGACAATCGCATTGCTATGGATAACAGGAGAGACTTCTCAATGGAAATAATTTCTGAAGAATCGCGTAACTGAAATTCAGCGCCTTACCAACACCTCTGCATGGAAACATTGTCCCGCATCCGAGAACTCGATGGATCTCATGACCAGCTGAGTTACAGCTGATCAGCTTGTTGAGAGTTCCACCTGGTGGGAGGGAACGTCCTGGACGCACGCGACTGAAAACACGTGACCATGCTTCTCGTTACCAAGGAACATCCCGACAATGGAGGAAGAAAAGCGAACTGTGGAACGCCTTCATGCGACAAGTTCCCCTGAAGCTCCAAAGCTGTTAGACACAGATCGATACAGCAATGCAACGAGACTCTTCCGTGTGACAGCTTCGATATTACGGTACGCCAACAAGCTACGACATCTGAGCACTAACCAAGGATCACTGACGGCAGTTGAACTGGATGATGCCGAGAAATACTCGATACGGCAAGCTCAAAGAGAAGACCTGGAGAGAGAAATTCAATGTGCGAAAAAAGGAGATCGCTTTCCAGCAGACTCGCCGCTGAGGGACACTCCAGTGTTTGTTGACGACAGTATTCTCCGCATAAGCGGCGGACTTCAACAGAGTGGCAAGCCGTACGACGAACGCCATCCAATTGTACTGTCGACGCGACATCACCTAGCAGAATTGCTCGGGCGTCAAGCACATCACCAAGTGCTACATGGAGGAGCACTGGATACTTTGGTACAGCTGAGAGAGAAGCACCATGTTGTACGAGCCCGCCAGCTGGTAAAAAGAATCATCAAAGGATTCATAACCTGTCAGCGCTACAATGCTCGTCCAGCGACTGAAGTGACTGCACCGCTTCCACATGATCGAGTGACCCAAACTCAACCCTTTGAGGTCTCAGGAGTAGACTTTGCAGGACCACTTCTGGTGAAAGGAGAAGACTCGCTGTACAAGTCCTAAATCATACTGTTCACCTGTGCCGTAACGCGAGCAGTTCACTCAGAGCTTGCAAGGCACATGACAGTGGAGTCATTTTTGATGACCTTCAGACGTTTCATCTCAAGGAGAGGTGTATGCAGAGTCATCTACAGTGACAACGCGCTTTCCATCAAGAAAGCCAACCAAGATCTTTCATACCTCTGGAGTTCTATCCGGAAACCAGAGGCGCTTGATTACTTTGCAATGACATGAATCGAATGGAAGTTCATAGTAGAGCGCGCCCCATGGTGGGGTGGCTTTTATGAGCGACTCGTGGGATCAACCAAACTTGCTCTCAAGGAAGTTATCGCTTCAAGGTTTCTGTCCTTCGACGAGCTAGCAATGACCTTGGCCGAAATTGAAGCTGTATTGAACTCCAGACCTTTAACTCACCTATACGACGGACCCGAAGAACTGCAACCTCTTTGCCCTTCCTTCCTCTTGACAGGAAGACGCCTCAGGTCGCTGCCTAACGCGGGAAAAAACGAAGCTGACCAAATCAACATATCCTTTCAGAGACTGTGGACCCTAAGCCAGCAGACCACAGAAGATTTCTGGCGTAGGTGGACCAGAGAGTACCTAGAGCAACTGCGAAATGTAGAAGGTCAGAACGAGCGCCAAGGAAAAACGATCAAGGAAGGCGACTTGATTCTTCTTCGTGACAGTCTTCAACCACGGCAGCCGTGGAAGATCGCAAGGATTGATAAACTGTTTCCGGGAAGAGACGGGAAAGTGCGGTCGTGCCTTCTGAGAATATCTGGAGGATGAACACTCAAGAGACCAATCGAACTCGTGTATCCCCTAGAGTTAACGTAAAAGGAAAAAAAAAATTGACTTGTCATTTTCGGGGGCGGGGGGGGGGGGATGTGTTGCGAAACCGAAACAAGACCGCCCCAAGTCGTGTCATGTAACTTGAAATAAACGGATGTCGTTTGTACTCGCTCAACGCAGTTGTCTAATTTTAATGAAAGCGACAGAGGCAGCGCCACTCAGCGGCACGGTTTGCGCTGCTGCACTACGGCACCTCTTTCTTCCTTTTTTATCTCACTCCCTCCTTTATCCCTTCCCTTATGGCGCGGTTCGGGTGTCCACTGAGATAAGTGAGACAGATGCTGTGCCATTTCCTTTCCTCAAAAACCAATTTCCAATTTTTCTGCTACGTGGGTAAAAAACTGGGTTGTTGGTGAATATCAACTCGAGTGATCCAGAATATAAAGGGGGTTAGATACGACTTATTTTGGATTAATGGATTCGCAGAACAACTATTTCAGACAAGGTGGCGCTACCCACCTCCCCGATAAATAAGGATAGCCTATAACCGTCCGTCTGTCCTTCCTTGACATGTCTGCGCACACAGGTAGTCGCTTATCATATGCGAATGTTCCGAGGGTTATTCAAAACCTTTCAAGTCTAACCTTGTGAAAGACATGTAACGCCCAGGCTTTGAAAACGTTTGATAAAAGTTATGAACTTCCAGGGTTCCCACATGGACGGTCACTTCGAGGCAGAAATGCACAAGACTTGTAGATAATTGAATTAAGCTAATTTTGATAACTTCTTAATGTTTAAGGGCGACAAAAACCGTGTGCAGGCCTTTACCATTACGACTACAGGAAGTGTAGACTGTTCTGCCGTTAGGGTTAGCTTCTGCATGAATCCATCTTTTAGCCGGTCTCGTGCACCTCTTTCAACTTTCGCTCGGACCTTGCGTTCATATGTTGGAGAAGACAGTTTCTGCAGACATTTTAGGAAATTTATGTAGTTATGTGGTCAGAAATCTAAATTATTCACATTTTTACGCTCTGCATCGCATATAATGCGCTTGGCTTTACGGGGATTACAGAGAAAATGAAATCTCTTGCGGTTCGCCACTGAAGCCTTAACGCGATCTAGAATGGGATGTGGCTGACCCCGCGCGTAGAGGCCCCTGTCTGTTTAGAAATGCTAAGCACTCCTGTTTTTCTGTTTCCTGCAGTGCGCTACGGAATAACGAAGAGGCTCAGCTCACTTATTGAAAGGATCGAATTTTGAAAGCGCTAGATGTCAACAGCGAGTGGCCCCCGCTTCATGATGTCCGCGCCCGTGTCTGCTGTACCGGCGCGTCCGTGTCACCACAGGCACGCAGCAACAGGTGACGAAAGCTAGAGTGTAGCTCTCTGGAAGAACTGCCCCTCGGCAGACAGCACGTACTTCTACCAAACGGATGCACTCTCTCATTGTAGCATGTTAAACAAAAAAGGGAAAAGGATCACTCATTCGTATTGTGTGGGGGTTCTTACAAGGCCGCTGAGCCTCCTTTGAGGTCTCGGCCGCGAACTCCGAGCTCCCGGTATCGTACACCACGCGCGGCCGTTCTCACGGCGGCGCATCGGAAATGCGAAATAAACACAACACTGAACAGGACGCTTTGCCCGGGGTCAAACGTTTATTGGGTTCTGCCAAAATCACTAGCTGCTTGATCTGCGACCCTTGCCGTTTGGCTTGGTCGTGCGGCGGACGGGGCAAGATGGCGACAACAAAGAGGGAACATGGGAGGTATTTGCCTTGCGTCCTCTCGCTTTTGCGGTTCGTTGAAATGTCCCTCTGGCCACAGTCGGTACCCGCCAATCTCGGCGCTCTTGCCCGTTGTCACTTTCAGCCAATCAGCGACCGTTCCGGCGGCACCTGGCGGTGCGCGCTTGTGACCGACTTGAGGAATGAGGCGGCGCAGCGCACTCGAGCTGACCTTCTGGCTACTCGCCCGTGGGGAAGGAGTAAATAGTCGGCTTTTCTGCGTCTCCACAGCGCTCCTCGCCGACCAGGGAAGGATACGGCATTCCGGAATTCCCACGATTGTTTCACGCGAACGTCTCGCGGGCTGTTTCTTCTACCAAACGAAAGTGGTTCTTCTACCAAACGAATGCATAAGATTTGCAAAACTTATGTTTGTCAGTACCCAGGCTCTCCACTACCGGACTATAAAGGCGGGGAAAATAGAAGCATTGATTCTACATTCGAGGTTGCAGGTGTGTGGGCAGTGTCACAGGCCCTGAAAAAGAAATCGGCTCCAGGTCCTGACGGGATAACCAACACCACTCTGAAGAACTTGGATCATAATTCTGTCTCTTTTCTAACTGAGCTCATGAACAAGATTTGGGACGGGGAAGACTTACCGGAAGAATCGAAAGTCTCTAAATTAGTACTTATCCCTAAGACAGGCAAAAGTCTTGATCTGGGCAACATGAGACCCATCTCTCTGACGTCTTGCTTGGGCAAGCTCATGGAAGAGGTGGTGCAGACAAGTCTCGTGCTACATGGAGAGCGAGGGACTCTGGCCTGTTGAAATGGTAGATTATAGACTGCGTCTTAGCGCACAGGACGTCATGTTAAGGCTTAAACATAATATACTTGATCCCAACGGAACTAAAGGGGGAAGGGCAATCTTGGGGTTGGATCTTACAAAAGCCTTCGATAATGTTTAGCATAGAGCGGTGCTTGAAGGCCTCAGTGAGTCCTGAGTAGGCATCAAGTGTTTTAACTATGTCAAAAGATTCCTAAACAATCGAAAGACCAATATAAGCTTTGTAGGGCTCTTCTCAAAGCAGATTGGGCTCGACAATAAGGGGACCCCTCAATGTTCAGGCCTCTCTCCAATGCTCTTCAGTTTTTCCATGAGAGGACTGTCCCACAGACTAAATAAAATTGAGGGGCTAAAGAACAGTATTTATGCCGATGATATAACCATTTGGACAGCAGGGGGAACGTACGCTGATATCTCGTACCGACTGCAGGCAGCGGCAGAGGTAGTTGAAAACTAGGCTCTGTTGAGAGGGCTTTCCTGCTGCCCTAAAAAATCTGAGATCTTCTCGCTTAATACCAAAGACCAGATGAAGAAAGAGACTCGCTTCCCTCATCTATACGGCCCGATAGAGGTTGTCGTTGGTGATAGGTTAGTACCTAGGGTTGACACCATAAGGGTCTTGGATACTTTCTCCAGACGAACGGACGTAACACAACCCCTACCAAGAAGCTTAGTACCTATGTCACCCAGGTCGTAGGTATCTTTAGGCGGATCTCGCTCAGCAACAAAGGCCTGCGAGAGCACTGTCTCCTGAGATTAGTACAAGCATTCATAGTGAGTAGGGTTGCATACGCGACTCCATTTCTGAATATTAGTCAGCAAGAGGAGGAGAAAATAGACAAGTTAATGCGAAATGCATACAAAAGAGCTCTCTGCATCCCACCGAACTCCTCAACAGAGAAACTGCTTAGCATGGGAGTCCACAATACCTTTGCGGTGATCACCAGGGCAGTAAGAGAAGCGCAAATTTGGAGGCTTAGCTCCTCAATAGCAGGCAGGCAGATCCTCAATGACCTAGGGGAGAGCGAGAGGAAACCCCCGTATACTGCAGAGCTGATCCCCTCAGACATACAGAAGCATTTCAAAATTGCCAGTATACCTAAGAAAATACACCCGGAGCATGATAAAGAAAGGAGAAGACATAGAGCTCGAACAATAATGAACAATCTTGCCCGGGACCCGTCGGATAACATAGCCATCTGCGACGCAGCCTGTGGGTTTGATGACGCCTCCGTCATGGCCGCCGTTGACGGGAATGGGGAGAAAGTGACTGTTGCATCGATAAATACTAAGAATGCGTTAGTGGCAGAAGAGGCTGCTATTGCCCTAGATTGCGTCAGTACCAAAGCCAAGATGATGTTGTCTGACAGTAAGGCAGCTGTTCACAACTTTTGGAAGGGGGTGGTCTCCAGTCAAGCCGACAAATTACTAAGAAGATACCCCTCAAGCAAAGAGGTCTCCCTCACATGGGTTCCTGCTCATGAGGGCATTCCGGGAAATGAGGCTGCTCATAGCCTCGCTCGATAATTGTACATTAGAGCTGCTCTGGAAGTGCCCCTGAATAGGAATAAAGACCCTCTCATAAAGTATAAAGAAATAATGAAAACACCTAGACAGGATAGGAGAGCACTCACTTCCGGATAGGTCGCTCACTCCAAAGGTGTGCAGGGCCTGGTCAACAGATTCTTTCCGTACTCTTTACTACACGATGAAGACACTGGGGGACCTGAGCTGTGCAGTAACTGCCACAGAATGACTTCACAAAATCACTTAATTTGGGAGTGTCAGGATTATTCTGGGGCTAAATCACAAAGCATCCCAGACCTTGCCACCTGGGAAGAGCTGATCTGGAGCCACGACCCGGATCAGCAACGACTCATCATCCGTCAGGCGGAGACAGATCGCTACAAGACTCTCTCCGTGGTCTCCGATGCTGAGAGCCGGCTGGGAGGAGCACCCTTCTAATTGCTGCGCGCCGACCGTGATGCCCCATGATGACGGAAATAAAATTCATTCATTCATTCATTCATTAATTCATTCATTCATTCATTCATTCATTCATTCATTCATTCATTCATTCATTCATTCATTCATGCACTCTTCGATCCCGGCCGCGGCGGTCGAATTTCGATGGAGGCGAAATTCTAGAGGCCTGTGTACTGCGCGATGTCAGTGCACGTTAAAGAACCCCAGGTGGTCGAAATTTCCGGAGCCCTTCACTACGGCGTCTCTCATAGCCTGAGTCGCTTTGGGACGTTAAACCCCCTTAAACCAAACCAAACCAAACCATTCATGCACTCTCTCATTGTTGCATGTTAAACATAAGGAGAAAAGGACCACTCATTCATATTCTTTCACGCGAGCGTCTCGCGGGCTGTTTAAGCGGTGGATTGTTCTCGCCTCGCACGCAAGACTTGGACACTGCTTGCCGGGGGACCTAACCTAACCTAACCTAACCTAACCTAACCTAACCTAACCTAACCTAACCTAAACTAACCAAACCAAACCATTCATGCACGCTCTCATTGTTGCATGTTAAACATAAGGAGGAAAAGATCACTCATTCATATTCTTACGCGCGAGCGCCTCGCGGGCTGTTTAAGCGGTGGATTGTTCTCGCCTCGCACGCAAGACTTGGACACTGCTTGCCGGAGGCGTGTGGTCTATTTAGGGCCGTTCTCCATGTCTGGCAGAAGCGCTCTCCTCGCTCTGCCATGATTATGACGGCTGTAATTTGCGCGTACAGCGCTGGGGCGGAGCAAGCCGAAGGCCACGCATTGCAAGAGTGCTGGCAAAAGCCCGAATAGGGAATGTTCCGACTCGTGCACACAATGTAAAATGCACTCTTCCGGCTTTCATCATCGAGACACAAAGCACAATGGTAGGCTAGACATAATACGCTCCTGCGAGCGTGGTGCAGCAGGTGGCAGCACTTGCACTTAGGTATGCAAATGGGTAGGTGCGAGGACGAGTTGGTGGCCGTTGTCTTAGTGAGGCGTCGTCCGGCTGGTTGCGCCGCTGAAACGGGATAAGCGAATCGTATATAGTGAGTTCCCCAACGAAAGACGATAGTTAATGCGGGTGACAGCGTCCCTGCTGGACTGGACTGACTGCGCCTCGTGATCCTTGTACCGGTGTAAAAGTGCGCAGTCGCCGTGAACCGAACTCGGGCTCCCTTTTTTGAGTTGTTTACGTGGCGCAAAGTCTATTTCAGCGGCGACGGACAAAAAAAGACTGGCTGTTCAGCTGCGGTCGCTTTTAGCAACGCTCAGGTAAGTGCGCCGGTGTTATATGTTACGTATAGGACGAGTTGTTTTGCTTTTAGCGACTTTGGCCTAGTGCTGCTATATTTTACTTAAACGCACTTCATATGTAGAGAATACTCTACCGCTTTTCGGATGTACAGTGTGGCCTGGAAAGAATACAGTGTTATCCAGGTCGATGTTGATGAACAAAAGCATGAGGACTACAGGGTGATCAAAATTGAGATTTCTTATAATTAGCAGCTGAAGGGTGCATGAAATCTACCTCTGCACATTAGTTGTGTACCAGGGGGACAAAAAGGTAAAATGATAATTGTCATCGTCAGGCACCTAATTAACGAAAATAATTTAACAAACTTTTTAGGCATTGAGGCCAGAGTTAATGTGTATATTGCAAACGTAGAGGCGGTCGAATTTCTAAACTGATTCATTTAGTTTTGCCCCAGAAGGTTCCACTCATTTCGCGTAATTAAGCATGCAAGGGATGTTAGTCGACGCTAATCTCCTTCCAAGTGCGGCGCAGCTGTTGCTTGGGAGATTTTTGCCTTGCAATAACCGGAAGGGAAAGGATACAGTTATCAGCTTCATTAGTCCCGCAACGCCACCTTTCACATGGTTTGGGCATGCAGGCAAAATCCCCCCCTCCCCCCCACCACCCCTTCCCCTACCCGAGAGGACTGGGAGGCGGCTCTGCTCGGCTGCCAGCAACTATCGGCCCAACAGGCCCTGGTTCGGCGGACCTGCGCAGCGGTCAGGACCAACGGGGTCCCGGAATGAGGGACTCCGCCTTGTATTGTAACGGTCGAGACCCACTAGGGACCTCTCCCCGAGCACCTCTCTGTATATATCCCTATATAAATGCTTTTCACCATCACCGTTGACGGGCGAAACGCCGCGTAACACCTGGGGACGAGTTTTGCGTCGATTATCCCCGCCTTGCGTACTCAATTGCGTGTACAAAGCTAAAAATTTGACCGAATTTCAGAACAGCAGTATATCACACAGGTTTAAAAAGCTCTCTTCCAGCCATTGTGTTCAGCTTGCTTTTTCAGCACCAACTATAAATCAAGCGCGTTCAGTGGTATCCAAAGAGCTTTCGAGGAAGACTACGCATGATTTTTACGCATGATTTTTTGAATCCTGTGAGAAGCAACGATGGTAGTGGGCTTACTGCACATTGGTTCTCATATTGTTTACCGCGCTCTTTCAAATTTAGGGGTGTTCGTTCTTCTGAAGCGCGAGCCTGGTCCAGCGTGCTCCCCATCAACAGGCTGCTGGTGCTCGTCACTCCGTGCTTGTGGGCCCTTGGGTCGACGGTACCCGTGGTGCAGCAAATCTCCGCCACGTTCGGCTTCGCCCTGCTTACTTTGCTCGTTGGCTACTGGTCCTTGTGGTACGGTCGACGACTGCTCTTCAACGGATCGGTCAAGCCCAACGGGAAAGCAGTGCTCATCACGGGTGAGTCTTGCAAAGCCGTCTTCCCGGCTGCAAATTAGTTTCTGAGCCTTTTGCGGGCATAAAGCATAACATATACGCTGCACAATAAATGAAATAAAATCAGGCGGCCATGTTAGATTTGGTTTTATGGGATTTAACGCCCCAAAGCGACTCAGGCTATGAGGAACACCGTAGTGGAGGGCTACAGGTAGATAGATCACTTGGAGTTTTCTTAACATGCACTGATATTGTTCACTATATACACAGGGGCTTCCAGCCTTTCGCCTCCATCGAACTGCGACGGCCTCGGCCGACATCGACCAAGCTCTTTCACGTCAGCAGCCGTACGCGATAAACATAGATCCACTGCGGCAGGTTAGGAAGCGATGTTAACATAGGCTTCATTATCCGAGGCTTGACACTGTGCCGGCGTTCTTGCCAGGTTCCACTGCTACCGCTACCGCAATAAAATGACGGCAGCTTGCCCCAACGCTGTGGAGAGTGATAAGCGGTGGGTGCTTTACAAAACGTTTGACCAAGTGCCGACTCAGTGCATAATGAGTATGGTGATGGCTGATGATGATGGTGAGTTGGGGGGTGGTTTCGTCCCGTGGCGAGGCACAAATCTGCTGGGCTTTCCAGAGCGGGCACGCGTCGAGCCACATGTTTGCGGGTTGCGTCCCCAGCACATTGTTCCCAGCACATTGCTCCATTGGCTCCCAGAGGGTTCCACACCGAATTGACAGGGAACGTGGTGCTGCACGCATTCCGTTTTCAGGCTCCGGCTTCCCAAGTTACGGGCGGCGCCCCGAGCATATTGACAGCACCCTGCCTCAGCCGACGGCACTCCGGGTGGGCGCCGGCTGTGGCCATCCCCGACTCGCAAGGTTATTGACGTGCAAGTTGACGCTCGCAGTTTTACACCCTTTTTTTTTTCGGACGGCGCAGAACTATATACCCACTGGACGTGCCCCACACTCATAACGCGGCCCGATGTAAGCTAGCACCCCATTGGCTACATGAAGGCGACGCTGTGAAGCGAAGTCGCACGAGCGGGTTCCACGTGCTTATGCGAGTGCACACTGCACCATACTGACTGCTGTAATACGCCAAATTGGGAGGGCACGTGGTGCGGACGGGACGTTGACATCGATGACTACTCCAAGATGGAGGACTGGCTCGAATGGCTGGCGTTGTAAGAAGAGAAGAAAGCAGGCAGCTTCTGGGACTTATTTGCACGTGAATGTGTGGGTGGAAAGCGAAAATATTTCTGGCTCCTTTTGAAAATACGCCGATGCTGAAGAGTACACTGGGCGAGTTGGTTCGTTGTGCGTGTGTGAACGACAAAAACATTCGAGATGCTGCGCGTGTTCTTGACCTTTTGCTTTATTTTCTTGGAACCTTTATCTGGTTCGCTGCTATTAGCATTCAAATGCATGGTCGCGCTTGGGCACCAATCCATCGGTGCCGATCTGGCCGTGAGCTGTCCACGCTACGTTTGGCAAACGCGCGACAGGAGAACAAGGAGGTGCGCTTACGTAACTTACCACCTTAACCTACTTACGATAGCTAACTAACTACCGGTACCAACAGTACACTTCGTAGAATTTCGTTACTTGTTTGAATAAAGGACTCTGTGTTGAGGCCACAGATCTGCGGGAGTCCAACTCCTCGCTTGAATCAGCGGTGCCCATTCTGAGACGATGAGTCGAGATTTTACTGAGCGTCGTACTGTGCGTCCTGCTCTGCAAAACACAGGGATATTATTTTTGGCGGCTTATATTTTGTTATTTACTACTCAATGCAAAAAAACTTCAGTTTTTAATACGAAAGCATAAATATCCCCATTAGACAAAATTCCGTCGCGACCGTAATTGTTGTTGAGGCCATGAGGGTCTCAAAATTATGACGTCATCACGGCGTCCCTGAGCGAGGCGCACGCATTGCGCCGATAGATGGCGCATGCATATATACTAACGTTACTGCCCCGTCTATTCGCACGGGTGATACCACTCCAGATCCGACTCCTGGGGAGGCCGGCAGGTGAGGAGGAAAAGCGACTTGCGCGTAGTGGCGTCACCTTACGGATCCTATTCAGTAGGAGTCAGATGGGATCAGCCTCGGGCAAGGCACTGTCTCGCAGCGGCCGCTTACCTATGCAGTGCGCTGCAACACGCATGGCTTTGAAGGTTCGTTGCCGAGGCTCTCCCAGACGCGACGCCATCTGCTTTTCCTCTAGCGCGCTTGGCCTTACTGTAGAGTCACTCTGTGCTGCTCGAAGTTGCGCACGTGGGCCGGTCTTCGTGCGGAAAGAACGCTAATGAAAGATCTAATGCTTTCGCATACCCACACGCTAAGCAGCCAGAAGTGTCTATACTGAATTTTTCAAACACGCAGGGTGCGATACCGGTTTCGGTCATCATCTGGCCGAGTGGCTCGCCAGTGATGGATTCCTCGTGTTCGCTGGATGCCTTGACGCCTCTGGAGTGGGTGCCAGAGCTCTAAATGAGAGAGCCGGCATTCATGTGCTGCAAATGGATGTTACCGTGCAAGAAGAGGTTGACGCGGCGGTAGAAAGAGTGGAAAATGAGCTGGGCAATCGAGGTGAGCGACGTCGTCTGCTTAATCTCAGATTCCCGCCAACTTTTGCGCTGAGGGAATGGTAGCCTAATCACAACTATGCTGGGCCGCTTCATGCTTGCTATGCATTGCCATGCTACGGTGGAAACCGACCTATGTCGTTACGGGACAGAGAAGGTAGCAGCTTTTTCGCAGTTTCTGAAAGGAACAAAATAAGATCACACCCAGAAAGCTTTTCACTCTGCAAGGTCAACACTTTCTGAATATTGATCCGCTGACGTTTTCACTTTTTCCTGCAGTTTTGTGGGCAGTAGTGTGCAACGCCGGAGTAGGGAGCATCGGCTATATAAACTTGCAGCCAATGAGTCGAGTGCGCCGAGTCTTCGACGTCAACACATTCGGCGTGCTGTCCGTGGCGACTGCATTTCTGCCACTTGTGAAGAAGGCAGGAGGAGGGCTAGTCATTGTTTCCAGCCTGCTGGGTGCGTAAAACATTTCTTCGTCCCACTTGACACGGCGCATGCGCACAGCTGTGGCAGCTCGGTTTCGCCGGCGGCGCGGATCCGCACCACGTGGCTGGTCACGTGACCAACCACGTGATCAGCCACGGCGCCGCGCCGCCGGAAGCTGCTCCCGCACCACGTGACAGAGTGACGGCGTAACCACAGGGTGGCAGCGCCATGGAGGAAAAAAAAACTAGGATGGAGCTTGACGTCATAATATTGAAGCCTAGTTGTAAAAAATATAATGGAAAGCAAAATGAAAAATTGGCCCTCGCGTGAAAAGGCAGCGGCAGCTCTAAGTCGGATTTCGGTTTCCCTCTCTCGCTGTGTTGCGGAGCACGGGCGTTCACTAAAAAGCACCACTATCTAAGCTGGTTGGCAGTTTGGTAATTATGGAGGGCCTATTTCCCAAGAGTCAGTGCGCGAAACGGCCCTCGGCAGCGGCGTCAGAGGAGGATTGCTTGCAGAGGCTGAGCGCCTGACGTCATGCTCCCTCCTAGTTTTTTTGTAGCGTAAGCTACACTGGCCGAAGTTGAGCAGTTTCGCGTGGCTCCTGGAAAGCTGTGCTGCGCATGCGCGAGGAGCAGTCAAGTTACACGGTGCACAGCTGGCGCGCCGGGGCCGCCATCGCGCGCGCCTCACCGGTCTGCGCATTCTCTGGAAACCGCACCACGTGACCAGCCGCGGGGCCGCGCCGCCGGCAGCTGCTCCGCACCATGTGACCGACTACGTGGCCAACCACGTGGTCAACGTCCCACCCTCCCCGCACACTCATTGAAGGAAAAAAAACCCTGTGTCGAGGCTGGGCATTGAAGCAAGGCCTTTGCCGTTTGAGGCGGAGACGCCCCGACGGTTCAAGGTTTAAAGGTGAATAAAGGCGCATTAGTGAATGCGCGCCTTTCATATATTAACTCTTCCGAACCAGATGTCGCCACGCTTTCGCTACGTATATCCTGGCCTAACAAGGCTAGGCCATCATCAATTTTTTCTATGCTTTCTTTTTAACATACCTGAGGCTGCGGCCTCTCCTATGTTTTCCTTCCTTTGTGGTTACGATGATTACGCTGACGCCATCACATGGAAAAAAAGGGCTGTCGCTCTAAAAATGAAGCTCTTCGAGTTTACGCGTTCTGGAAAGCGAGAAACTGCTTGTGTGACCATTCATGGTGGTGACGTCAGTTCATCAGACTTCGCTGCACATCTTCGAAACCCAGGTAGGCTCCAAGCTCCGCTTTGTCTGGCGTACAGCATATCTAAGAGGGCCGCCATTTCCCTGGCGGATGGACTACGGCGACAGTACTACGCCACGGGCGTCCACGTCTGTACAGTCGAACCAACGGGATACAGGTGAGTACAGCCATGTGGAAGAAAGAAGCAAGTTTTATCAGTTACTGAAGTGATGGGGAGAAGTGACCACTAAGACCGGTACGTGCCAATAGACAATGACTGGCTGAAGAAATAGCTTATTCGACAAAGGCATCCAGACTGCATGGTTTGCTTCTTAGTCGTGTAATGGTGCACTTCCGAGTGTGCCACCCCTACAGCTCTTCTCTGTAATGTAAGGAGACCGCCTATCCTCCGCTTCCAAGAAGATTTGAATTTCAGGGAAGCTGTAACAGCTCCGCTGTACGAGAGAGACGCAAAACCGGGCAGCCTGGTTACCTTTGGCAAAGACGGTACCTAAGATGACTCACCAGCTCCAAGGCAACTTGCGTTTGAATTTTGTGTGTCCGTAGATCGGAGCATTTTCGTTCCACTGCAAGGAGGTAAATTCTAGTCCACTCCAGGTGTGTAAACCCTACCATGGCTTTACAGTATTCGTTCTTCCGAGTGAGCAATGTCGACCCCAGAAACATCTCTAAGCACGGTCAAAGCTAGCGAAATCGCGCCCCGTTATGATTAGTGTGAGAGGCTTCCTGGACCATCTGGTTCGCACAAATCACTAAACAAAGAGGAGTCTGTCATATGGCGCAACTGCAAACAGACTCTTACCCCATCCTCAATAGGTTGAGCAAAATGTACCCAGAAAACTACAGGGCCTGTCTCCCTGGTGCGGGAGTAACTTCACATTACATCACATTAAACGTGGGTGTGACCAAACGCCTGTAAACCCAATCATTAAAAACCTGAGTGCAGCGCAGTGGGAGCAGAGGCTGACCAGAAAGGACGAAAAGGATCAGCAAAGCCTGGTCCAACGTCCCATGCGGGCAGCAGACCCGCAGGGTAGGCGTGCTGCATTCATGTCAAACATTCTCAGAAAAAAAAAATTGAATATTGAAAAACCTAAAGTTACGCGTTCAGAAATATTGATGGTAGTGGTCCATTCTTCCGATGTGCAGCAAAATCTTTCTTCTATAGCTCTCATTGAGCAGCTAAGACTGCCGTAGAAAACCAATGGGGAACGCTTTTGACCATAGCAGAAACGTTAATGGCAAAAAAATTCATGGATGCCGACGGGAGATGTGCGGATATATTGATTGTTATAGTGAAATCTTACTGTAGCCAACCATGACGGCCGCGCCTGATGCCGCATAGGCAGATCACTGGCGGAGCGCCGATGAAGACAAGGCGCTGATGGAAGACGAAGTGTCGCCTCGCTGCACGAGATCGCTTGGTTTTTTTGGACTGGCCGTCGGCGCTGCTCGCTGTCCTGCTCGTCGCTTTGTGTCGCCCGCCGTGAACTCTTTCCCCTGACTTGTTTGTGTACAAACCCCCTTTCATTACAATAGATGGAAAAACTGCGCTCATAAACTCTTTCTCTTTCAATAATGGTTTTGTCCAGAATTGTTGGGCATGTAGAAGAAATGAAATCTAGAAGAGTGCGGTGTGGGCTAGTTGGTACGACGAGTTGGTACATTACAAGAACAATAACCAACTGCGCTAAAAGGACGGGACACAGAGGAAAAGCGGTCGTCCCGTGTGCTTCGTCTCTCTTGTCCCGTCCTTTTTGCGCATTTATTTATTGTTCTTATAATGTAGAAGAAGGTGAACTAAAGCAGGGCCTCGAGCTGCGATAACAACAAAGAATCAATAAAGTTTCTCTCTCTCCTGGATAATTCGGTGCTGTCAGCAGCCAAGAGAGCAAGCGGCCGGGCTAGTTGGTGATGCATGTTGTAAACTAGGAAGCGCAAAATACCGGACGACGGACAGAGTAAGCGCTCGTCAACCTGTTTTTTGTGTCCCTTACTCTGTCCGTCGTCCGGTATTTTGCGCTTCCTAGTTTATCAGCAGCCAAGTTTTCAAGAATGCAAAAGTAGCGCATCGTGTCAGAATTCTGGTGCCCTTCTATAATAGCACTTTTATACAACAGGACAACGCGCCAGGCGAATGCGTTGCGCTAATACAGCAGTCGGATTGGTGAAGGGCATGATCTGGAGTAACGCGGACGAGTTCGCTTTGCACGTGATTTTCTACGAACGGAGTTATCTCAACCAATGATTCTGTTCAGCGCTAGTATCTATGCTCACGCAGATGTGGACGTGTTCCCCGCATTAACCGCCATAAACAGGGAACATGCGGCCTGGTTTTCAAGCGTCCTTGAGTCGAAGATTTAAGTAGTTTAATTCATGGTGGAAGAATATTCCTCCAAAGTGGTTTCAGTACAGTACATAAAGATCACTTCGCGACAGGTTTGTCCGCAAGTTGGTCATGCTCGTCTGCTCTGACGAGACGAAACCTGCACTGCTCTTGAACGTACCTAAAGTAACTTTTTGTGCAATTGAAATGTCGAAACGCAGCGAGGCACCTTACTACACCAGAAGGACTCCGTATAGCAGAAACATAGCGTGCTTTGCGGAAACCAAGAACGTAAAATTACAGCCACAGTCCAAAAAAACTTGGAGAGCACTGCAGTCTGCTGCAGTGGATAAATGCGAAAGCGTTTGCCTTTGAACGTCAGCAACTTTTTTTTGCAGGTCATTGTTGTCTAACATCAGTGCACATCCCCAACACACTTTACCATCATACGCGCCACAACGCGTTCGCTTCATGCCCCTCTAACACGCTTGAACCAAAGACCCTTTGTGGTGAATTTGAGCCCGAGCTAACACTGACAGTGCCCTACCCATCCAAGCTTGGGTTTGTCGCCTCATGGACATTATCTGTAAATCTCGGTAGGCTCCACTATTAGGAATTTGGGGCAGAGGAACACCTAGGTATTGAAAGGCGCCGCAGTCCCAGCTTATGCCACCAAAATGATGTCGTCTCGCAGCCCAAAGAATCAAGCAAAATCCCCTGGACAACATATTTTTAGTTGCGAAACTTGCCTATGTGCTGCAATTTTTAAAGTGTGCGAGTAGAAAGTGCAGGTGGTGCATAAAATATTCGCTACCTTCGTATGGCGCTCCCAATGGGAACCCATGAGTCGTGACACCCTATTTCTTCCTCTAGAGTCTGATGGAATTGGCCTTGTTCACTTATTCGTGCATAATCTTGTCTCGCGTTTATTCTTATTCAGTTCTCCAAACCACCCTTATTATTAGGCGTACTTATTAGGCGTCTTAGCGCTCATGTGCCTTTCCTATTCTCATGGACTAGACACGAACGTGCAGGGCCTTTATGGCAATTCCTTAAGAAAGTTGCTGGCACTTTCGATTTCCTCATTGTGCGCTTTTCATTAGACTACCTGTATAGCCTCTCCAGAAGGCAGATGACCCCTATATCATTGTATCGGCAATCTTTTCTGGAGTTTCTTGACACGAGTCTTCTGAAACGTGTTAAGCAAATGTGCACTTCTTATGCTGCAAAATTCTTCTTTAAACTGCACACATCGATGCTGCCTGTCAAGGCACGGATTCATGGCAAGGAGATGTTTGTGCCATGGACGGATAATTGCCGCCTGTGCAATGCGCCGGAGACCATTGATTATTGTTTTATTCTGTGCAATGGTGTATGGTCTTCTGGGACGCATTAGAGCGAACACTTAAGAAGGACATGGAAATCAGACCCTACAGTATCCGTTTTTTGCCTGTGGAGAAAAACTGTGTTGTGCCATATGATCTACTTATGTTGATGGGACTAGTTAGTCTCTGGAAGAGCCGCATGATAGAACGCCACGCCGAACCACAACGGTCATCGAAATATTTGCTTCGTGAGCAGTGTATTTTGGTGTGGGGAGTAAAGGCTGCCCTGGAAGAGCGGCCTATAGCTGGCTCCTCCATCTCGATGCGTGTGTGTGCCTCCCAGACATTTCATGTTTGGGATAGTGAGGACGTACAGGTGTATTATGGGCTCATATCACACAGCCTGGTGTTTTGTGGCATAAGCATACTCGGGCTTTCCTTTTCGGTACTCAGTAGCCTTAAGTGCACTTCGTACTCTTTGTCTTGATCTTGGGTTAGAGTGTAAAGGGATTTCTTGCGGTAGCGTAAGTTTCCAGTTATGTTATGCATCTGCACGAGGTCCCCGTCTGCACATTCGGAGCAAGGGGATACAAGCGGGCCCAAGTAGAGCTGTCATTTCCGTTTTAATACGAATTGTGTTTGAGTGTGGAGTCTTATTTTAGGCCTGAATATTTTTCCAACTCCGAGTGCTTAAATAATACTTATTTTACTGGAGCTATTATCACAGGTTAAGGAAGGTCTCTCCTTTCCTGCCACTGCGTAGCTCTACTCATGTGCGGACTTTCCTTCTTGAAAAGATGAAGGCTCGGGGACATAAAAAATCACTGTACATTTCAGGACTGCCATTACCGATCGTAACTTACTTGAAAAAGAGATGGACTCCGACTTGAAGATGCTGCGCCCGAAGATTCGAGAAGGACTGGACGAGAGGTTTGTGAATCGTACGAAGCTCGCTAGTAGACGTCTCATGTCATGGTTTTTGCGGGATGACCCTCGTGAGGCCGCTCACGTTATGAGGACTGCCGTGCTAGAGTTGGTGCCCAAGGCTCACTACACGTGTGGCGGTTGTATTGATCACATTTACCGGCTGCTGATGGACCTCCTGCCAGCAGAAGTCATTGACGAAGGGATGCATATGCTTGGAAGCGCGGCAGGAATGTTTTCGAAGCGAAAATGCTAATAAAAAAAACAAATTTGGTCCAGATGTCGTTGATTCTTAACCATATGGTTTATTTATTCAATATAGTTTAAATAAAATCGTGCGCAGGCCCATACAGTAAATCAAGTACAAAATTCAAAAGTGCTCCACTACCTGTCAGTCCAGCATTGCGACCAGAGAAAGCTTAGGCTGTTCTGCCGTTAGGGTTCTTCTGCATGAATGTATATTTTAGCCGGTCACGTGCATCTCTTCCAGCTTTCGTTCAGACCTTGCATTGATGAATATGTTGGAGAAGACATTTTCTACAGGAATTTCAGAAAATTGTCGTAATTATGTGAACAGAAATAAACATTATTCATATCTTTACGCTGTGTATCACATGTGATGTGTTCAGATTTACGGAGATGGGAGAGAAAAGGAAATCTGTTCCGGTTAATTCACTATTGAAACCTCAACAAGATACAGTAGGATATGGTTCACGCCTCGCATAGGGGCAAACCTGACCTACCTAGGAGTCGTCAACTCATGCAAGGTGAAGCGGTAAGGGTAAAACAATTCAGCAAGGGACCAGATTGGACAGAAGGAACTCTGGTTAAGAGGATGGGCCACAAATCTTGACTTGTGAAATGCGCAGGAAGAATTGTGAGACGCCATCTAAACCAGGTCAGGAAGAGTACTGGCGAAGTTAAAGGGACACTGAGGAGAACTCTATCAATTTTTTTTGTTAGCAAAATCTGTCAGTTCGCCATTTCATGGCTTTGTTGCCGCTTGTCCAGGCGCGAAAGATGCATTTCTTTCAAAGAAATTTGGATTCGAAGTTGAAAAAGTTTTTCCCGCCCCTCTGATTCAAACTCAGGAAACTCTTATGACGCCACGGCAACTCTTATGACGTCACAAAACGGAGTGACGTGAATCGTGACGTAAACGCAGACTCCGTGATTTCTGCCGGCTAGCGGTGCTGTGCGCAACCTTCCTTTGCAAGCCTCAGAGATTCGTGACTTCCATGAACTAAGGAAAATTCCTCCAAGGTGGCGCCTCTTGTCCAAGGAAGTCATCACGCTTGTACTTGCGAGATTGGCCTGTGGCGGCGATACCTGTATTTTGGTTCTTGCTATTTTCTACATTACAAGAGCTTTATTTTCATGAAAAGTGGCATTTTTGTGATCAGGAGCTGCTGTTCTATGGATACAAGCCAACTTCAATTTCTCCTCAGTGTCCCTTTAAGGTGGACAGACAAGCCTCAGCAACGCTCACGTGAGGCATGGGCAGTAATCCAGCAAAAAGCACAGCAGCTATGCTGTCTTCACGTCCACTCGAATTCGAATCGAACATACCGAAATGACCAGTACGGATCAGACGGCAACCTACTTGGTACAAGGCATCCTTATAAGGGGGGAAAAGTGTTGTGCCTATGATTAAATTCGGGTTTCGGTCTTAGGATGCGGACGGGTGCAGCCGCGTAGTGGGAGCGTCTGGAACTACACGTGAACGCTCCCCACTGTGTCGATGGGGGCGCCACATCCCTGGCAAGCCCTGGTGTGGGACAGTCACGTGGACAGCGTGTTCGCGCCAAGTGACATAGTGTGGTCGCCATCTCCGGCAAGGCCGCGGTCATTACGTGCACTACGTGCGGAATAAAGTAATTCTCGGTACGTAACAGGCAACATGCTTGTTTAGAAATGCTGGGCACTCTAGTTTCTCTGCAACGTATACTGCGTTATCAACTAACGATGCACTTCTGGTCACTTATCGAAGAGATCGAATTTTTACAGCGCTAGCTGTTAACAGCGAGTGGCCCCAGCTGCGTCCGCGTCTACTGTACCAGCGCGTCTGTGTCACCACAGGCACGGAGCAAGAGGTGACAAGAGCTCGAGTGTTCGACGGGGAGAGGTATGTGCGGGCAGGAGAAACGGAGCAACAAGATAAGACGTCACCGCGCACCACACGCACGTCAGAGGCGCCGACGGCCGACGTCAAATGTACGGCACAGGCGCAGATTGCTGTGGAGACGGATATAGAAATGCGCCTTGCAACATGTGCTTACAACTGCTGTGTTAGTTGGTCACGGAGAAAGGAGTGCCATGAACGAGGCAGAACGGTTTCATGCAGATTGCCGTGATCGGGCGTGCTCGGGATGTGACTCAAGAGCGATATATATGGTAGCTTGAAACGCGTTGCATCTTGGAGCCCGTAGAGTGTCTCTTACGAGCCATTAAAAAGCGTGAAAGGTAAGAAACCGGCCCTGAACGTAGAGGCAAGACTCGTCAGCACTTCAAATGTCCCGCCCGCAAAGTGGAGTTAAGGCGTTAAAACCCCCCAGAAGACTAGAGAGACGACCGAGTAAGATCGGTTAAGAATTTAGCACAACCAGCTAGCGCTGGAATTCACAGTATCTGTTGACAAGGGGAATCATTTTCTGAATATTTTTCTGCAGATCGCGTCGATCCATGATTTCATGTAAACATCCCAAAAACTGTGACGGACAGCTTATTTAACCTCATTGCCGCCTGATAAGCATCGTCGACACAACGAGACACAGAGATGGTTCTTACTAATGTCTGACTGAAGCACTCGGGGTGCATTTCTTTTGAGCGAATAGTGAATTGTTAATCTAAAAATTCCTGTATGCTCTATCGTGTATCTTAACAGCGGTCCAGACTGCGTTCAGTATATGCCCAATATTGATGCACCTTTCCAGCCTCATGGCAGAGCAACATGTTTTTTTTAAATACTTTAAACTGAAGAATGTTGACTGTTGCGAATATGCCAACCTGATGTGAGAAAAAAAAAGAATAGTGTTATTTGTGCAGCGCGCGTCGTTCTATAGCGTGCCAGTGGTGGAGGGATGGAATGTAGAAGAAGAAGCTGTTCTTTCCTGGTCGCACTCTGATCAAAACCTGTCCTCTCCTGTGCTGAGCAACGTCAAGGAAGGCCTGCCTTGCCGACCCAAAAGGCACTCTCGCCATTCTCAAGGCAGGTAGCACTTTAAACCGCGCAGTCTCGTGGCCATCTATGAAAAGAACAGTGAAGACAGCGAGCTTTTACAAAGAGTCAGATTAGCTTCCGGCTTTGAGCATTCGCCTGGGAGAAGCTCGCTACCACAGCGCCTCTTGTGAGAGGCAGGAGCATTTTGATAAGTGTGTGCAGCTGAACTATAGACTGCAACGAGGTCGCTGATGGAAAGAGAAAACGAACTTGGCTGCTCAGTCAAGAGAGCGGGAGACTCTGAGGGACATGTTGAAAGTTCCCAGCCTAGCGGCCGACTGCCTAAAAGGAAGATAGCTGATGTGCTGAAACCTACAGCGGCGGAACGAAGGCCCACGTTGAGACAGCCACTGTCGGTACAGCACCCGAAGCCACATCGAAGCAAGTTGCAAGATTCATCTGACGAAGTACTACAGCGCGACAAGGCGAGGTCCTCTGGCGAAAACGGTACCTCGTTACTGGACGTCGTGGAACTCAAGACCGCAGTGGAACATCGTGGAGGGGAAAGCATTTCAGAGATTCGAGAAAAGCTGCCAGAAGGAGAACATTTTTCTCCAGACAGGAATCAGCGACGCACGAAGTCCGACAGGATCAACTTTCCCGCTCAAAAAGAAGTTCAGGGCTCCAGGTCAACGGTTCATCCCGAACCTCTGACCTTTAGACGACATTCGCGAGTGAGAGCCCCGTCTGTGGTACAGAACCCGCCTGCAATCGGTCATCAACAGGATGACAAGGACGACACTACGGACGAAGAGGTTAGCTCACAACGGGACCATGGTCTCGTCGTCGAAAAGGCAAGTCTCTTTATGACTATAACTAACGGCCATTGTACGTTTTTGCGCGCACTGATTTGAGGCGTTGGTTTTTCGTGCCTACTGTAATTTGAATTGGCAAGTGCATATATGCTCGCTTCGTACTTCAATTTGAAAAGTTCTAGAGTCACAATTTTCCAGGCCAAAGTGGAATAATGTGTCGCAGCGTTCTCCGATAAACAATGGGTGTGACAAGAGCATTCAGCGACTTCACGTCTCACAGGCGGCTAGTTCTTTTTCTTCTCTATAAACTGGTCTTCGTTTGTGCGATCTGGTCCCTCTCAACGATTCATTTGCACCGAGCAATGATGGTGCCCATAGTGGCGCCATTTTTGCTGTCTTTTTATTATTTCCACTCAACAACGAGAGCTAATGCTGCAAGTAGTACTGTTACTACTGCTAAGGCAAATATTTCTACCATTAATAATTATTAGTATTACTTTTACTGCTAATAATAATGCTGGTATAAGTATTACAACTACTACTTCTAAGTAATAATAATAATAATAATAATAATTGGTTTTTGGGGAAAGGAAATGGCGCAGTATCTGTCTCATATATCGTTGGACACCTGAACCGCGCCGTAAGGGAAGGGATAAAGGAGGGAGTGAAAGAAGAAAGAGGTGCCGTAGTGGAGGGCTCCGGAGTAATTTCGGCCACCTGGGGATCTTTAACGTGCACTGACATCGCACAGCACACGGGCGCCTTAGCGTTTTTCCTCCATAAAAACGCAGCCGCCGCGGTCGGGTTCGAACGCGGGAACTCCGGATCAGTAGTCGAGCGCCCTAACCACTGAGCCACCGCGGCGGATAAACGATCACGGCACCAAGTTTTCCTGCCTCGACATCAACGAAAATTCACTGAAGCCAGCTAAGCCTTCAAAAGAATCGCAGTTTTTCTGCCTTCTTGCTTTCAACCAAGAGTGTGGTGCACATTTTGCTCTCTCTCCCACCCCCCCACCCCCCCTTTCCCAGCTCGGGCTTGAAAAGCAAGGTCATGACCCGGTCGCCAGCGTCAATGCGGCTGCTACAAAAGGCCCCAGGTTGGTGGCCGAGACCAACGTCTTCCCCGACCAAGGCAGCTCCGGCATATCGGCAGACCGACGGGGAAGCTGCCTCTCGGCAGACTCTTCAGGCTTATACAGGCCGGATGGTTTCACCGTCGGCCTAGTGGCCTTCCTGTTCGCCGCCTTTGTGACAATCGTGCTTCTGCTCATCCGGATCGTGGGAGCTCGCGGCTGGCATGGCGCGGCTTTCGCACCGGCTGCGTGGGTGAAGGTACGTCGCCTTGGTTGATTTATTTTTGGTCTGGTCAAAGAAGGCAGGTTATACTTGACAAGAGTTTGCCAGTATACTAGCTCATCTCGTGGCTCATAGTAATGATAATAGAATTTGCTGTTGAAGTTGCAGCCAATTTAAAGGTAAATGAGGGCGAATAAAAGTTAGATTGTATCAACTGGCTGCCGCGCTCTACTCATACAGGGGACAAAGAGCTTTCATAAGGAAGAAAACACCACAAAACTGAATGCAGCTGTACGCTTCCCTTACTAAAATTTCTTAAGACAGTCTACAGACTGTCCATGATCTTCTGTCAACAAAGTCTATACACTTTCTATAGACAAACCCTAAACAATAGTTTATAGGCAATACAAATCATGTAGACAGTCTATAGACAATCTATACATTTATGGCTATACACTTTTGCTAGAACGTTGTCTATAGAATGCCCATAGATTATGTATAAACAACAAGAAATATCTATAAAAAGCAATAGCGTCTATAAGAAGTCTATAGGCTGTCTGCAGATCATTTTCATAAGGATTTAACCACCTATTTCCAAAGTAAACTGCATGCGTCAACTCCTAGTTTTGGGCGCAAGTTCGGGTTGCCATTCACTTCGCCTAAATCCCGATTCACTTCGAAACGGCGGCAATTAAGCAGTCCCTTTATGTGCAGACGTTATTACTTTGAATCGAATGCTGGGAGAGTTTTTGAACGTCATTTTGTCAGTCATAAGTATTCCTTTTGTGGCCGGAAAAAAGTGCAAATATCCAGAGAACCCAGAAAATCTAACTTCGCTGACGGCAATAATTGGATGTAGCTCCCCTCGGTTAAGAGGGTGACACTGCGAAATTTAAAGTTTGATGTGATCTCGTCTGGTCGGGTGCAATAGTGATGTGAAATAAAGTAAAGAACCACAAGGGCGTTTCTTCTGACGTGACTTGAGTGCAAAAAGGTATAGAAAGGAGAACGATACGGCTGCAAGTGTCCTTCCTCGCCGTCGAACAGTGATGTGCCGAATTGGGCCGGTAGAACAAGCTGGATAAAACTTTTTTCTGAATTTTCTGTAAAATAATTTCGTCGTTTCTGTGCTGCATAACCACCATAATAGAGAAGGCGCATGTTATAATATCTTGATACTGTAAAATGCGCTAGCCTGTTTAGTGCACGTTATAGATATTGGCTCCCCAGCATTTGTGAGAATGTGCGGTTAAGGTTCTTGCGTTAAATCGACTCATATTTTCTAAATTAGACAGCCCTTCCTTCTGGCGAAAGTCGTGGCAACCCTTGCCGTAAATGATGTAAAAAACTGCTAGATTTATCTGTAGCCTGGAGAGAATAACGGATTTTTTTTCTGACAGATAAACGGCAGACATATCCTATCCTGACGAGTCCGCTGAAAAATGCATTTTTTCTGTTTTTGTTTAACATTTCCCAGAGTACGTGGAGCATAACGCAGTCCAGGGTTATGAAGTAATTTGAGCCATCATTAACGAAAGTATCAAAAACATTGAAAGACGGCGCATCACTGGTGAGATGAAAAGAGATAATGTACCGCGGTGGATCAGTGTTTAGGGCGCTTGGCTACTCAGCCGGAGTTCCCGGGTTCGAATCCGGCCTCGGCGGCCGCGTTTGGATGGAGGCGGGACGCAAAGGCGTCCGTGTGCTCTGCGATGCCAACGCACGGAAAAAATCCCCGAGTAGTCGAAATTATTCCGGAGCCCTCCACTACGGCACCTATTTCTTCCTTACTTCTTTCACTCCTTCCTTTATCCCTTCCCTTACGGCGCGGTTCAGGTGTCCGCCGATATATGAGACAGATACTGCGCCATTTCCTTTCCTAAAAACCGTTTTTCAATATGCGTGGGACCCGCCGCGGTGGCTCAGTGGTTAGGGCGCTCGACTACTGATCCGGAGTTCCCGGGTTCGAACCCGACCGCGGCGGCTGCGTTTTTATGGAGGAAAAACGCTAAGGCGCCCGTGTGCTGTGCGATGTCAGTGCACGTTAAAGATCCCCAGGTGGTCGAAATTATTCCGGAGTCCTCCACTACGGCACCTCTTCTTCCTTTCTTCTTTCACACCCTCCTTTATCCCTTCCCTTACGGCGCGGTTCAGGTGTCCAACGATATATGAGACAGATACTGCGACATTTTCTTTCCCCAAAAACCAATTATTATTATTATTATGCGTGGGTACATAAATGTCGGTTGCATCGAGGGAACTTGGTAATCAGCCGTGAATCTTACGGCGGAGATCCTGGATGACCACCGCATCCTTGCTCGTCCAGGAGATGGACAAACAGTGCAGCTCTACCGACTGCCTGAGCGCCGTCAAGGTCATCGCCGCCGCTATGGACGTTTCGGCCGACCCGTGCACCAACTTCTACGCATTCGTGTGCGGTCACTGGAGCCCATTGGCCCCGTCCACGAGGAAGGCGTTCAGCAGGAGTGTCGCCGACCGGAACGTCTCGTACATGGCGTCACTGAGGAGCGACTACGTGGCGGCTGTAAACGACAGCCTCTGGAGGGTCGCGGCCGGGTCGACTCCGTACGACGAGCAGGTCAACCAGATGGGACAAGTGTACGCCTCTTGCCTGGCGTTCTTCGCCGACAAAGTGAGTGAAAGCGCGGGGCACGCCACTGCCATCGATCTTCAGCGGGGCTTGTAAACTTTGCTTTGCGGTCACGCTATGCTTGCAAGTGCGGATAAGTGTGGGCTATTTAAGTAGTCCGGATGGCCGTTCTGCAGGCCAAATATGAGCATTAAAGTAATGCCAGTTTGAGCGAACGAAATCTACCGAGGAGGGCACTTGCCTAGCGTTCCGCTATACGCTCTAAACATAAAGGAGCAAAGAGGGGAGTAAGCTGTCCTCTAACGCACCTCCTTTTGTAAAAGGGAATGTGCTGGAGAACAACTTAGTCCATCTTTACTCCCATATAGGCCTATTCGTGTTTAGAGCGTTCCGCTACCGTAACAGTTTTTGTTATGGACTAGATACGCACGGAAGCTGAGCTTGTCTGCAGATATAGAGCGTTTAAACTTACCACTGCTGCATTTTGACTAAAGGTATTTGGCTTGCAAGTAACCGCCTGTTTACTTGCTGCACGTGTACAACTTACTCCCGGTGGTGGGAAAAACGGTGTCGTATGGCATGTGAGGTTCAGCGCCCCATAGATGCGCACGGGCTATGAGAGACGCCGTCATAGAGGGCTGCGGATCAATTCAGATCGCTAGAGGTTCAATTCCGTGCACTGACATCGCACAACACAGGGGTGTTTTTGCTTTTAGCCTTCATATAAATGCTTCCACCGCGGCCAGGATTCGATCCCGCGGCTTTATGGTCAACAGCAGAGCGTCATAGCTACTAAGCCATCACGGCGGGTATTATGTAACAATAACTTTAGTGGTAGAGAGCAACTTCGGGCTAAAACTCTCGTTTGAAACAGTTGGTTCTTCTCGAGGAAGATGAGACACTCTGATGTTCGCCGTATATGTTGCCATAGCTGGCAAACTACGTTGCAGGCTGATGCATTTCAAGTTGGAAAAGATAAAGTTAAACGCGCGCTTGCAAAAGAATTATGATAAAAAAGTCTGTGGGCCTATCGATGTTTTCTTTCTGGACGCAGCCACTAAACCTGACCACCGCTTGGCGAGCGGCCAACATACTCACCGCCCTGTGGCTGCAGGCGAAGACATTCCAAGAGTCCTTTTTCCTGGCCGTGACTCACTTGCTGAGCTTCCGATTGCTGTCCGCTGTGAGCGTTGCGTACGACGGCCAATTCGTCGAAATTTCTCCGGGCACCGCCATAAAGGGCCACGTGAGCGCCGAGTTCCGTCACGTTATCGTGACGCGCGCCATCAAGACGTTGCTGGACAGCAAGAACCATGTCAGTGGGGGCGCACAACTCCAGCTGAATGTAAGTGAAAGCCCCGGAAACGGCAGTCGATCTTTAGAGGATGTGGCGGAAGCCATATTGAAAATCGACAACGTCATCTTCAACTTGGTGGTTAGACCTGGCATTGCTCCGGTAGAAGTTCCTCTCCACAAGCTGGACTCGTCCCAGTGGAACTGGACGGCAGTGTTGGTGGCACAAGCTTCCAAGGAGCTGATGGCCCTGCCACTGACGGCGCGTGTCACTAATCTCGAAGGCGTGCGCGCCATCCTGGAGGCCTTGTCCAGCCAGAAGGACATGCTCGTGACAAAGGTATACTTGATGCTCGTACCACTTGCCGAGTTCTTCGCCCTCGAGGAGCGAGTTAAGGTCCACCGCCACCTTCCAGATGACGATGTCAGGTATGAGGTCTGCATCACGGCGTTGGAGACGATGTTCGGAGAAGTATATCGTCGCTGGATAGTGACCGAATTTGTCGGATGGGAGGCTGCAGCCGACCTGAAACGCATGGTATCCGGCGTGCTGACGGCTGCTAATATGCAGCTAGAAATAGCGCAGGGCGCCGTCTTGGACTACGCGAAGATGGAATCCGCAAGCTATCCCATGCGAAGTGAGTGCCATGGTAACAAATGTTTAACTACCCTTGTTACCGCGCATGATGTCAAGACAGAGTTTAGGGACAATAATATGTCTCAGAAAATCGCTGGGGAACGCTAGGACATACACTAATGAAGGTTACATAATTTGTGTGATAGCATCATGGGTAGAACCGACAAGCGTCAGATTAAACAGTGGACCGTGAGTCTTGCCTGGAAGCGACATTGTTTGCAAGCATTGTACTCGGTCGGGCATGTATATGTAGAACGCGGTACGGTTTACAGACTGTTTGCGCCACTGTAGAGCTATTGCCTCAATCCGTACGGTTATTTAAAGCTACAGCCTTAGACTGCCAGTTCAACGCGAACCCCAGTGTCTATGGGCCGGTAATTCTCCTTCGGTCGAAAGGGGCTGTGACGTCGCAACCTTCGTAGCGATTCGCGTTTGACGTTGACGTTAGAGGTCACCATGATGGTAGTTTGTGGAGTTGACATCACACTCCACAATGATAACACAGTACTACAGTGATGACGTCACTACAAATTCTTTATTGGTATACAGGGTCGTGGTATCATTCTAGCTCTATTACGTAGTGCTTCTGGAGAAAGAAAAGCGATTGCGCTGAAAAGAAAAATAGTTGAGCCGGGACTGACACCGCTGCCTTATGTGTCGTGAGCGGGAGGCACTACTCGTCGACCACTGAGGAACGTTTGTTCATTTGCTTAAAGGGAGGCCTTGTGAGTCGTTGCTGAAAAAATGCAGATAAATAAAAATATAGAAAATAAATAAAATATTAAAAAGGAAAATACAGTGCCTGCATCCTCGAAATGATATACAAAGAGGACGCCACGCCGCCGAAGGGACCCATTAAAGCTATCGCGCCATACTCTTAAGGCGGAGCTAAAGTGTTCTCCGAATTTCTTTTGCTCTCTCGTTACAGTGTTGCCACTTTCCAACGACACCAACCCTACGTTCATGGCAGTCTACGAATCAGACTTCATTGCCAACACTGTCCTGTTCTTGGCCGGCGGGGGACGGTCCGGAAGACCTTTACTGGACTTCGATGCGCTGTCCACTCCCTGGAGTGATGGTCAGGTTGCGGAACGCCTCCTAATCCCCGATTTCTACTACGCGCAAGTGGGAGAGCACGTGCTCAACTACGGCACCATCGGATACTACCTGGCCAGGCTGGCATTTCAAGCCGGGTCTCCCTGGCCGCAATCTTTAAATAACAGGTATCTTTTAGGTTTTGTGTGTTCTCCTTGCGGTTGTCAGTGCGGGTGGAACCCGAGAACTACGGCTGAGCAGCCGAGCGCCCTAACCACTGAGCCACTGTGACGGGTGGGAGCGGAGGGGTTGGTTTCGGAGGCGTTTTGATGAGGACGAGAGCACCACACAACGCAGCCATGAAGAGGACGAAGCGACTGAAATGCGTGTTCGTAGGCCTCATGCGAGCACGACGGTTTAACTTGTGTTTACGTGCTGGAGAACCGATTCGGCAGGCGCTGCTACCACACACTGAACCTTATAAACCTAGTTTCAGCCAAGAGAAGGAAGCGATTAATCACAAGGATGGCTTTCTTTTACCAGAATAAACATCGATGCATCAACGCTTACATACCTTACACGGTTGCTCTCTTCTTAGCTTATATTATTTTCCTTTTCACCACAGGGTTAGACTAATGTACTATTAAAAACTTGAAAGACATGTACTTAGCAAACTTCGTTGTGAGCTGCCATGCATGACTGAAGTTGACAGGGTTCTTCCTGTGTCAGCCACCTTCTGGTCTCTCCCTCCATTCCCCTAGAAGGGGACAGGGGAATTTCCCTCTTTCCACATAGCCACCTGTCAACCATGGAATTTTACAGGTCACAGCTGGCTGTTTCGTGTACCAACCTGGGCAGGAGGGAAGTCTGAGACCACCGGCCTTTCGTCGCAAGGGGGCTCTTATGCTATAGCGTAGTAAGCATCCTGTTTAAGAGCGTTGTAGAGAGCATTTACAGGACGCCGTGATTGCATTACTGTGAAATTGTACTCTTACCTCGGCTTTGCTACCCGTAATTACAGCCTGGTTACTTTTTGCGGAGATGGTACTACTATATTTAATAGGCATTCCGCTGCTGAATAACGTGGTAAATAGCTCTTACTGTGCACCATGCCTGCCATCACTGAAACATCTTACTTTTTTTTGCGACCGGCGCTTCAAAAGCTCAGGCTGGGACTTGAACGAGCACATTCAGTGCCTGGCCTCTTACGCGAGGGATGCTTCCCGACTCGAGATGAACGGAGACGAACCCTGGTGGCAAGACGTGGTCCAGGTGCGCTGGGCCTCCGAGGCCGCCTTCAGGGCGTCTGTGCTGCGTGAATCGCGGGCGGCCCAAGAGAGGGCGCTCGCGCAGCTCTTCTACCTCCGATTGGGCCACACGTTTTGCGCAGTGCCCGGAGGCGGCAGTGGACGAACCACCGCGGCAACTGCGCTACGGGTGGCCGCCATGACTTTGCCAACGTTTTCTCGGACGTTTGGATGCCCCGTCATGGTGGGCATTGGGTGCTGATGCTGTAGGTGTGACGAAACGATCGATTGATGCGTGCAGAGCTACACCTGGTCTGTTTCTTGTTTTTCTGAGTCCGCTAAGGGACGCGAACGAATGAGAACTTCGTGAACTGGCTAATCTGCTGCTTCTCAGTCCTATTGTGTTACATAGGGCATGCTGCGTACTATTACAGGACGCCACAGGAATGTTTAAGGCAACAAAGGCTTCGTTACTGCACATCTACGTCGTGTAAACATCTACGGGTGGACATTTTAAAGTGAAATATACTGCTTCTACAGCGTAAATTGAAATAGCATGTGTCGAATAAAAATACTGTGCAGAATGTCGCACACTTTGCTCAAAGCATGTATCTCTATTAATTAGGCAACCAAATGCGCAGCAATGCGGCTTTAGTGCACCGCCATTGATCGTTTCGATGAGCACACTCGTTAATTTTAAACCAAACTCACAGGCTTTATCCTGTTCTTGTCTACTATTTGCGCTTTTAGCTTCAGAATGAAAAACCTACAATCCAGAGCAACTGTTCTGTATAATGACAGGGCATGATAAATGTTTTTTTTTTTGAAGCGAAGAACTTCACTACGCTATGTAAAACAGTCTTCGGGTAGGCAGCACAAAGACCTTGAACGACCTTCAGCCCTACCAGGGGTAGCTGTGTATGACCATATGTGGTACAGTTATGGTGTCGAACCTTTGGCCGTTGCTTGACCTTCACACATGACCTTTAGTTGACCTTTAACCTTTGATATTGGGTGACCTTTGACCTTAAGAACATGTGATGGGGTGATGTGAAGCCACGTGATGACATCCGATTGGGGGGGGGGGGGGTCGTAAGACCATGATGCCACGTCACAGCCACGTGGTCGTGTGGGTATATATAGAACGGCTGTCGGAAGCGTGTAGCGGTGCTGCCATGGACGAGCCTCAGACGTTTAGCAAGTATGCTTGCTTTTCGCTGAATTCCAGGGTTAGCCAAGTTAAGGCACTGCCATTTTTTTTTCTTTGGAGCTTTTCGGTTGTGTTTTTTGTGATAATATTTATTGCCAGCTTCCCTAAACAAGACAGGTGGAATGTATTGAAAATACAAATTTGTCGTGAGGGTAGTTTAGCTCATCCGGTGCTTGGAAGGTGATCGTTTAAAATTTAAAGCAAATCTTACACATTTGTACAATCTGAAGCGTGCGAAAATGCGCAGCCCTTCGACCGTTCAGTGAATATTGTATGGGTGTACCCCGTACATTATTACGCAAGAAAGATACCGTACAGCCCGTTGATTTATCGCTCGCAGCTATCACCGAGTTTTCGAGCTAGTCCCAATGCAGAGTCTACACGAGCACTGTGACACTGGTTCTGCGTGAGCAGGCAATTTGTTGCAATGTGTGCCGCGTTGAATTTGCTCGAGTTTAAGCCCGTGGAATTTAGCACGGCATTTTTTTTCTGTAAGATAAATCGGTGTATAGTACATATGAATATAACTAAGACGTGCTATCGAGCAGGATGGTTAACTAATATGGAATAGTTACCTTTTAACTATTACTATAAGGCTCCTTAATTATTGAGAGGCATGTATCTCACCGTAAGTAATATCCATATCAGTTTTTAGAATTTCGAAAACGCGGTTACCTTCAGAGTTGTGGCCCAACTAATTTTGGTTACATCGCGCCAAAATACATGCGCTTTCGAGAAGCTTGCAGGTAAAGCAACGTCTCCAGTGCACGTAACTCGTCGAAATAGCGAAACTTTGTTGGGCCACAGCGCCGACAGTAACCGTATTTTCGAAATTCTAAAAAAATATATGGATACGACTTACGATGGCTACACGCCGTTCAGTTAAGGAGCCTGACAGTAATAGTTAAAATAGTTATCCACCCTGCTAAGTGGCACGTCTTACCTGTATTCTGATGTGCTGCACTGCTGACAAGGCTATGCCAAACAAGGCGTGGTCCTAATTTTCTAACTATTTAAATCGGTTTTTGGAGAAAGGAAATGGCGCAGTATCTGTCTCATACATCGTTGGACACCTGAACCACGCCGTAAAAGAAGGTATAAAGGAGGGAGTGAAAAAAGAAAGGAAGAAAGAGGTGTCCTAGTGGAGGGCTCCGGAATAATTTCGACCACCTGGGGATCTTTAACGTGCACTGACATCGCACAGCACACGGGCGCCTTAGCGTTTTGCCGCCATAAAAACGCAGCCGCCGCGGTCGGGTTCGAACCCGGGAACTCCGGCTCAGTAGTCGAGTGCCCTAACCACTGAGCCACCGCGGCGGTTTGTTCTAACTCAAAAAGTCGATTTTTAAAAATTGTGCAAAGTCTTAGCCGAAACACCCTGTGTAGCTGTAGGTGGTGGTGGTAACTCCAGATGAACACTCGCTAGTTTCTCTTGCGATGTGATTTCGACCTTTCGGGGTTCCTCAGGCCCAGCTAAGTGGGAAGGAGTTTCGCAGTGCTATTTTATTCGCGTAAGCGCGGCCAATCTGCGCGCTGCGTCGATAGCATCGTCAACCATCTCAGTCGGCCCGATGTCGTACAGCCAGCGCATGACGTTGTTCCAGAGACCACCGGGCTTGTACGATGAGCGGGGCAGTCGTTCTCGAACGGCCAGCTTCATGGCGTCTACGGCCTCTTGCGGCTGGTCTCTCGTGATGAAGGAGTGGAGCACTTGCGCCGTATGCTTGGACTTCGCGACGGACCGCTCGCTGATGGCGCTGCGGACGCTTTCCGGTAGCAGGGCTACATCGGAGTCGAATGTCTTCTCCATGCTTGCGTGGTCCATCATTCGTGTTCTGTAAGGCGATAAACATGACGTGTGTGACTGAAAGGCGACATATACTCTCGTCCGAATTAAAGACTGCATTGCGCAACTGCCTAAAGCATACGTCGGGCCATATTATAGCCCTCAGCTATCATACTGATGGCAAGGACTGTAACAGGAATGGGTGTTGCCGTGATTCCAAAGCCGGCAACAGCACCGGCGTTCCGAAGCTGTCGATAAAAGTGCAGGGTTAACCAATGTCCAGAACTGCATGGCTGCATAGATGCCATGCTGGCTCAATGTGGGCCATCTGGTCGAGTAAAGGGCTCAACCGGTTCTTATACCTGCCACAACCTATCATCATCATCATCATCATCATCATCTGCCTTACTAAACCCACTGCAGGGCAAAGGCCTCTCCCATGTCTCTCTAATTAACCCTGTCCTTTGCCAGCTGCGCCCACCGCATGCCCGCAAATTTCTTAATCTCATCCTTTCTGCGGGCCCCTGAAATGCTTGCCTTGTCTTGGAATCCACTCTGTTACCCTTAAAGACCAGCGGTTATATGCAAGCTATACGCAGCGAGTAACTACGCAGGCTGATTGACATGTCAGTATGTTACTAATGCAAAAGCTTTTATGGCTCATGCGAACGAAAAGCCGTTACTGGAAGTTGTCCGCAGACGGTGTCCGGAAAATGTGTCCACAGGAAATGGTACCTCTAACGTTACAACGTACGTGAGAGTCAGATTAAAGTGACTCAATGAGGCTCAAAGTTTATGAAGGTGTAGATGAAATCCCAGCGACGGCGTCGCTGGCTGACGTCAATGTGGTGGCAACATTCCTGACTAAAGTCGCACCAAAATTTTGAGCAACCTCTCATCGTACAGCGTTTCGGGTGGTGTAATAGCATTTCTCTTTGCATATAACTGAAATGTTTTAGTCTGGTTGGACGCTAGCTTGCGGCAGCAGTTCAGAACAATGACATCGGCACCTTCAATCAGTGTTGCCGAATCGTGGGAAATTTCCCATATTGTGGGAAAATCAAGCCACTGAGGGAAAAAGGGAATTTTGTTTAATAACTCATTGAAAACGTGAGAAATTTTGGTTTAGCTAAAGACTGGTGTTCTAAATGTGATTTCTTGGAGAAATGTGCAGAGATGAAGGGAAAATGCTGTTATCATGGCGGCCTGACCAGTGTCGCGAGAAAAAATTTGGCTTGATGTTTCCCTTTAAATTGCTGCCTAGCCTTGGATACAGAGCCCTGGTCCATTCAGGTTCATTAAGGCTTCGAGTGCTGCGTCCTTCGGTTTCTTCCAGCTATAGTGGCAGTGAACCTTCCATTAATTGCTTCCAGCCACTCCCAGCTGTTTAATCACACAATCCCCTATGTATGCATGTTGTTGTAAAGGAATTCCCGAAAATTTCTATGGTCTATACAGGAGAGGCTAGAAAGGAAATGGAAGTAGCCGCAATGGTCCCCGTCCCAACGCAAAAACTAATAAAAATAAAGTGGTGGTTGACGGTGATGTGATCAAGAACAATCCAGCCCTGATGTTCATTATTAATGGGCTTCGTATATTTTATTTCACCGATTCTTATATTTATTACCTTGGCTGTATTCGCTCTAAAGTTACTATATTTTGATATATATATATATATATATATATATATATATATATATATATATATATATATATATATATATATATATATATATTTGCGGGAAAAATTGGAAACTTTTGCCAACAACTGGGAAAAACCAACTGGCCAATGCGGCAACAATGCATTCAATTCGATTCTTTCTGAGAGTTTACCTTTTCCCTTGAGGCGCGGTTGAGGTGCCCACTAAGATGTCGAGATGTGAGAGCTACTGTTCCCTGTCCTCAAAAATCAATGCTGGTATTAAAATTGTGATGTAACCGGAAACGACCAACTCGTGTAGTATGTCGTAACGGAAAATGACGAAATTTCACAAAATAGAATAAAGATCAAAGAGATGTTTTGGCATTCCTCCACCTAAGCAGACGTAAGTACCCTCAGAATTTTATTTAACAGTCACGTTGTGACGCAATGTCACTGAGGGGCATCGGCGGACCTGGATGAAAGCTTCATGTTTTGCTCCCTTCTATCTTTTTCATAGCTTACACGCTCTTAATTTCTTTTTGTCTATATACTATCTACAGCGTAAATCTATAACAGCCTTATAGTCTATAGATTGTATACTATTTATAGACTAGAGATAGTCTATATAGGCCAGTCTATAAGAATCTCAATTTTTTTATCTGACAATATGTAAACTGCCTTTCGGCTAAGTCTAGAACAATGTTAATTTCTTTTTGCACTGCATGATGAGGGCGGGTTCGAACCCGACCGCGGCGGCTGCGTTTTTATAGGGGAAAAACGCTAAGGCGCCCGTGTGCTGTGCGATGCCAGTGCACGTTAAAGATCCCCAGGTGGTCGAAATTATTCTGGAGCCCTCCACTACGGCACCTCTTTCTTTCTTTCTTCTTTCACTCCCTCCTTTATTCCTTCCCTTATGGCGCGGTTCAGGTGTCCAACGATATATGCGACAGATACTGTGCCATTTCCTTCCCCAAAAAACCAATTATTATTATTATTATTATTATTGTTATTATTATTATGAGGGGAACTGTAACGGGTGACAGCAATTATGGGTCGAGTCCTCCCCCTCCTTCGCTATTTCGGCAATTAAAAAAATATTGTGTGAGCACAACGCAACACCCCCCTGCATATTCTTTTTAGAAGCCTTGAAAAGCTCCTTTCGTTATACCGAGACATATATTGTGAATACATTTCAATAATGTTTATTTATTACTAACAGGTAAATAGAGGAAGGCAGCCATTCTTGAAGTAAGAATGCCCGCAAACTGTACTGCATAAAAGGAAAACACTCTCCCTTAAAGGAATCCCTCGACACAATTCCATTCCATCTTTCAGTGGTTGCTGTCCAACGCGCCTAATTCTGAAACATTTCTTCAGCGATTCTACATTTATCTTTAAACCGTCCTGAAAATGTAGGGCCAAAGACGGGTGCGAGAATTCAAGGGTGCGCCAATCTCTTAGAAACACCGTTAGAAGAGTCTGAAACAGTATGATCCTCTGCGTGATTAACATTTGCCATTTATACGTCTGCAGCTTGCATGCACGTGAGAGAGTGGTGCGACGCAGCAACCACAAAGCTAGTATTTTTTCGTTCCTTCTCATACACCTGCTGATTCGGATCCCGATGACACGCTGATGTCGCCCCTACCAGTTTCCTAAACACGAACACACGCAAAAAGCACGTTATGCTCTGCAACCTTTTAATTTTTATTCAAAAATTTTGCCACATACTATTCGGTGGGAGATGCTGCGTATATGGACAAAGCAATAAGGTTGTGGTTTTGTTTTCGCGAAAACAATGACGTTTTTAAAGCGAGAGTGGAGAGTTCAACCTTATAAACCAATTGCCCTCGGTGGTATCGGATACCAGAACAAGCTACACATGGCAAGAGTGCGAGCGGTAGAGATACGACCGTGAAATGGATTTCTGTTTCACGTTTTACCCATTTTACCGTGAGACGGCGGAAAATCATTCGGGTTGCAAACAACTGTGTGCGTGCATGTGTCGGTGACGTCGGCGTGTTCTGTCGGGGATTACGTTTTCATCGAAATCCAACTTAATCGTCTTTATACGGTAAGTATACGCGGGTATTTTTTATTCATTTGGCTTCCTAATCCACTTAGAACAAAGCTGTGTGTGCAGAACAGATTATGTGCGCAGCGACAAACTTCCTATCCTCGTTTATAATCGGCTTTATAAGCAGCGGTAGCCATCGGGTTCAAGACTAATGCCGATTATGTCTGTGCCGCCATGTCTTTCCAAACGGGCGGAAAGGCAGTCGGTGTGAAACCCGCGACCATAAGCCGCTCATCGCGAGCTGTCCACTGGATTTTTCGTGTTGCAAGGTAGATGCGCGGCCTGAACTATCGCTCAGCCCGTGAATGATGACCGAAATGGAACTTTGCGTGAGTAAGCGCTGTGTGAGCTCGATTTACTTCCTACCTCCGGAAACGCACACTCATCTTCTGGGGTTTTTAATGTTTGCGTTATCGCCTGTCCGGATCACAGAGTGCTTTTCAAGAAGAGGTGTGCATTACTTGTTACTTGTAGACGCTCGCTTGTTGCGCGTCGTCGACAGGGACGTTTAACCAAAGTTGTTTTGTAACGCTATAGACTGGAGCACGGGACGTTTGTCAAAGTTGTAGTCAAGCGGCGCTGGAGGAATGCTTATAGTGTGATGGTTGAATAAAATTCGTTGCCGGCGTGAATGGCCAGCGTGTACAAACACCGCGAAGAACCTACTAGATGCATTCTGTCACCCGGCCCTTTCGGTGCACTCTCATGGATTCGTCCATCCCTGTTATCTGAGCCGCTGGCCGCGACCGCTTGGCTGCGACCGCTTGGCTGCGGGCACTTCATTTTGAAAGCGGAGTAGAGGTCGTCTCGACAAAAAATGACTCACATTTCGTTCCAGGAGGCTCACTCATGAACCCCGCTCACGCGGGCCCAAACCCAAATTTCTGCCATAGCATTTCTCCGAGAGACAGAGTATGCGTGTCTGATCTCACACTGCTACATTACAAAAACGCCAATGCAGTTCGGCTCTTATTTGCACCACGAACTAAGTTCATCTCGCACTGTGTTATTATGGCTACGCCTGTTGATGAAGACGTTAATTGTTTCATTGAAATAGTTCCTACTTTGAGCGCGTTCATTGTTTTTGTTGATTTTTCTAGCAGCGTTACGTTACTGTACCTGTATGCAAGAACCACCTGTTTACTACTCTCTTCGGGCTACACTTGAAGGACAGACTAAGTGAATTTGAGGCGTTATTTCATCGTGACAGTAAAGCGCATGTTTTCTCAAGCTCACGGCTGCTTTTGAAAGGGCGCATCTATAGCCATTATGCGCTGCTAGAGTTTTTATGGGTAATGAGAGTGCCATGCAAGCACTGCAACCAGCTTGTTTCTGATAACGCGCGCAGATGTATGAGTATGGTGTTCCGTCTTTGTGCTTCAAGTTATGGGCGCAAAACTGTGGTGTACTGGTTCGAAGTCGGCCTGGTAGGTTTCAGAGAGCCAGTTCAACCATTTAGCGTGTTCCGTCTAACGGTTCCAAACTGTAGTCTTTTTTAAAGCTGGATGAAGGTTTGGCACTTACATGTTCCTAAGTATTGCGCGATGGCGGGTTGAACGACCTGGTTACAGCACCCAATTGCTGTGTGGAGCTCACACTTTTGAACTTTAATTTTCGAATGAAAAGAGTGAAACTTCCAGCATCACAAAGAATTTCCGCAGGAAGCGAGCAAACCTGTAAGCTACGGGCTCAACCGTGCAGACGTGAATTCCTCTGTTGAAGTACTGCCGGCGAAGACCGTCGGCGAGTGTGGTGCAGGCGGTCTTGGACATGCAGTAGGCAAGACACTCAGGCAGCGTCATCCGACCTGCGCACAAAAAGAGATGCGAAACGTTCGGTTTATGTTCTATCAGAGGTTATCCCCGCCTCCTCTGGACTGAAAGGTGTTTCATTCATTCATTCATTCATTCATTCATTCATTCATTCATTCATTCATTCATTCATTCATTCAATGAAGGGAGCCATGAAAGGAAGGAATGAGCGTTCAACGAAACTTAACGTCTGTTCGTCCACAAAACCTGCTTGCTTCTTTAACGGCAGTGCACGTTAAAGATCCCCAGGTGGTCGAAATTATTCCGGAGCCCTCCACTACGGCACCTCTTTCTTCCTTTCTTCTTTCACTCCCTCATTTATTCCTTCCCTTACGGTGCGGCTCGGGTGTCCACCGAAGTGTCCACCGAGATGTCAGACAGATACTGCGCCATTTTCTTTCTCCAAAAACAACTTTTAATATTCATTTTTTTTCGTCATTTTGGCTCACGACTCACACGCGTTGTTAAATTAGTCATTTTAGACGCGTATTAGCGGCATTAGAACCTTCTCAGCAACCTTCGTGGCTTTACTTGTTTCCTTACTCCTGGCGGGAAGCGCAGAGATGCAGGCCAGAGGAGACAAATCGCTCTGCCTTCCTTACTAATGAGCTCATTCGCTCTGTGGTGGTTGCCTTAGAGAGGACTGTTTCACAGCCGAGCTGCTGGCAGCGTTGCCGCTTTTCAGCGGTGTGCAGGCGGCTCTATAATCCTACTGTAGGGAAGACGAAAGCCCGCTGTTTAAGCTTCTATCACGAAACAGTAAACAATTAAGGCTAAGAAAAGATGATGAAATGCCTTTGCGGGCAACACACGCAAGCCAGAGGATTCGTACAGGATCCGCTCAGGATCACCGGCTTTGAAAAGGGATATCGCAAAACCAACTCCGATGAAAACCACCTCCGAGGGAGTCTTGATCACGACGTAAGATTCCTGACGTGGGAGAACTTTTTTCATGTTGGCTGGATTGTAATAAAAGTTTTTAGTATGCGAACGATTACATCGTGATTTTAAACTAATAACACTTCTGACCTAGGTGGTGCAGCTACACGCATTATTAACATAATTACGATCAAGCGTGGCGCACTGAAGTTCACATGTGATCTGTTGCAAGTGCAGAGTTTGCAGTGTTTATTCTTATGCTTATTTTCGCAAACGGGAATGTGGGGTGGATATACAATCCAAAAAAAGAGGCAGCTCTGCGATTTGAGAAAGAGACCTTTAAGCTCATAACGACAGGCACATATACGAAGTGCAATAATGCAGTATTAGAGCAGGGACATCTAAATCTGGTCACATATTTTTGCACCAGGATTGACCGACTGAACGATGCAAGATTTTTCTGATCACTAGAAAGTTAGAAGTCAAAAGTTAGATTTATGTTAATGGGTTTGTAAGTGCCAAGGGAACTTTGGGTGTTGAGGCAGGTCGTACTAAAGTTGAGTGTAAAAAGTTGGGCGAGTTTTTACAAATGCATTGTTCACAACAGCGCAGAAAACACGGACAAAAGAGGACAATAGACAAAACAAGCACAGCGCTTGTTTTGTCTATTCTCCCCTTTTGTCCGTGTTCCCGGCGCTGTTGTGAACAGTAAAGGTGTTTGAATTAATTTCGATCACGAGGCTGCTTAACCAGATAACCAAATAAGTTTACCAATATTCCCCAGGAGGAAAGTATAAAACAGCTATATCTTACCGGTACTCACCTACGGGGCAGAGGCGTGGAATATAAGGAAAAAGGTTCATCTTAAGTTAAGCACAACGCAGCGAGCCAGGAAGAAAAATGATAGGTGTAACGTTAAGGGACCGGAAGCAGGCAGAGTGGGTGAGGGAACAAACGCAGGTTAATGACATCCTAGTCGAAATCAAGAGGAAGAAATGGGCTTGGGCAATGCATGTAATGCGAAGACATGGTAACCGATGGTCCTTAATGGTAGCAGGGGACGGCAGAAAGTTAGCTGGGCGGATGAGGTTAGAAAGTTTGCAGGCATAGGGTGTGCGCAGCTGGCAAAGGACAGGGTTAATTAGTGAGACATGGGAGGGGCCTCCGCTTTGGAGTGCGCGTAATGAGACTGATGATGATAAAAAGCGATCAGAAAGACACTGTTCAACATAAGGGTACTGTGACACCTCCATAACGTAGGTCTATTAGCCCCTAGAGCAGCTCACTGGTAACAGTACGTAATACATGAAAGAGCCTAAGGTACACACCCATGAGGCTGGTGACGAGTACCAGCCTGCCGCGAGCCTTCTTCAGCAGCGGCAAAAACATGGTGCAGACCGACAGGACACCGAACGTGTTGACGTCGAAAACGGAGCGTACCCGACTCAGGGGCTGCCACTCGATGTAACCAATGCAGCCGACTCCGGCGTTGGCAACCACGGCCCACAGCTCTGCATTAACGGAAGAAGACGCGAAGGTGCCGGCTACAGTCTTGTTCGTCGCGTCCAGTGACTTGAGATGTGGCACGGCCGGAATGACAAGAAAGACATGCAGGTGTTTAACGAAACGTTCAATGTCGAGGAAAAAAGACCAACAGCGCCGACTTTCGTGCAGCACAGGCTGTGATTATAACTGTGAATTCTGTGTCACATCCAACTATAGACCAGAAGTCTTCGGTGTTACGAAGGTGCATAAACCACGTAAAGTTGCTCTGGTGAGTTTTCGTATTGTGCTTGTTCTTGGAAAGGCAAGAATGTGTACATCTCAGCCTTATCTTTTTACCACACCGGTCCGAAAGGTTAATCCAAGAGACCGTAATTATGGGCTGAATAAAAGTTTCAATGGATGATTGCATGAAAGAATCAATGAAAACATAATTCAATAACAAGCTAAGCCCTCTAATACAACCGTTTTTCTTATGCAGCAACATATAATAGCGCTAAACGATAGGTGTGGACTTGGTAACTTTAGAGCTTATTGGACAAGGAAAAAATCCCCTAAAGAATAGCGCTAAAGGTGTGAATTGGTGCACTGATTGCCTTACCATACCTTTAGTTACGTTAACCACGTACTGTCGTTGCAGTGAAAACTAGCCGGAAGCCAGCACTACTATGTAGCTTTCCTTACCGATCGACCAGCGTCTTCTGAACAGGAGTTGCGTTTGAAGACAATCTAATGTACTGCCCGTTGTTTACATGGTCAAAAGCACACTCCGATAAGTGGTGCCAGCACTTTACTCAGCGCTAAGGTCTCTTCTGTTGTAGATCTGTCGAAGGCGGTCTCAAAATCTCAGAAGTGTGTTAATCTGGGAGCACATGCCCATGTCCATTCAGGTATCCTGAAAAGCTATTTGAAATAATTAAGCAAACACGATCTAACTTGTCACCTTTCATCGAAAGCTTGCACTTTGCCGCAACTGCCATATTAGCCATTCAGGAGTTCGGCACAAAGTTGCGCTTTCGTCTAATGCACATATCACCAACAGCGTTCCTGACTGCTTTGAACTGTTCCTAGCTACGGCGTTTATGAAGTGTTCTAGGACAGTGCAGGGCCGGGTGAATTGAAAATAATTTGGAGATCCCTTGTAGTGCTATGTACATAATAGGCTGCTGATGACAGTTGTAATGATGAGGGTGATTGTGTCCACATCACATGGAAACTATTATCTTACTCGTGACTTCAGTCTGGACATTGATTTCTTGGTCAGGTCGCGACTCGGAGTTTTAAACACCCTTACTTCTGTCTCCAAGGGTGTCCTGCACGCTTTGGAATGCTTGAGCAATGTCCTCCTCCTTCGTCACGTCCATCTGCATCACTTGGATGTTCTTGGACCGCTTGAGCAATTGGGAACCATCACCATTTTCATCCAAGCACCCAGCAAAGACGAAGAACCCTTCTTCGGCCAACTGCGCAGCCAACATGTGCCCGAATCCGGTGTCGCATCCTGCGGTGTAAAAGATGCCACCTTTGAATGAACAATGTCATGGTGGCCGCATATGTTTCATCTCTTGATGAATCTCTGATGAGCGTTATAAAATATTTCTGAACTTTCTTATCCCGGGCTTGTGAGCCTGCCTTGCTATGCGTAATTAGTTAAGCTCCATTCGATGATGCCTAGGATAAGAATTTTCGTGCACGTGTTCGAAGTACACTCACTGGTGAGAAAGAACTGAAAGAAGTTAGTAAGCGACTCGACTCGGAAAGCGACAGAGAGAATGAGGCATTGATTTCTTCAATGGCGTTTTTTCGAGCGGTTTTCTTGTGTTAACTGGCATAACTAACAGATCCGGATCAGCAATACTCACCCTTACGACGTGCTGACGGAATTTAATTTGAAGAAGACAAAACCTTGCGCAAGAGCTGAACGTTTGCGAAGGAGAAAATTCTGTGACGCAGATATTTTTTTCTTCAGGTGTTCAAAGACGCGGCCGTTCCTGGTGCCTATTTAGTGCAGTTAAGATGAAATACTTACATTGTGACCTTCCTCGGGAAATTATTTTCCAGAAAGAATCTTAATTGCGTTGAGTTGGAGCATCGATTTTGCGGCATCAGAACCACATGCTGGCAACTCGGGCGCGAAATCCAGTTTTGCGGCGAGGTTGCGATCGAAAGGCACACTACATTGCGGCGTGAATTTATCACATGACCACAAATAGCGCATTGCCAATGGCCGCCATTTTTATTTGACAGACTAGACATATCAATCAACTGAAACCAATAACTCTGGGCAAGCGCATTTTTCAACGACGGTTTGTTTTTTTAAAGCAATTTTTTGATATAATAAGATGCCACTATAATCAATATATCCGCACTATGCCTCTCCTCGGCAGGCTTGCATTTTTTTGCTATTAACATTCTTGCTATCGGCAAAAACATTTCCCATTGGTTTTCTATGGCAGTCTTTTCTACTCGACGTGAGCAATGGACAAACTAAATAAAAAAGATACTGCTGCGCATTGGAAGAAGGAACCATTACTTAATATTTCCATAGCAGCACCTTACAATTTTCCGCACCTGCCTAACAGTTAAAAACAATTGCCTCAATTAAAATTTATGTCCAAGAATCCGTCACTGTCCCGCCACGGTGGCTCAGTGGTTAGGGCGCTCGACTACTGATCCGGAGTTCCCGGGTTCGAACCCGACCGCGGCGGCTGCGTTTTTATGGAGGAAAAACGCTAAGGCGCCCGTGTGCTGTGCGATGTCAGTGCACGTTAAAGATCCCCAGGTGGTCGAAATTATTCCGGAGCCCTCCACTACGGCACCTCTTCTTCCTTTCTTCTTTCACTCCCTCCTTTATCCTTTCCCTCACGGCGCGGTTCAGGTGTCCAACGATATATGAGACAGATACTGCGCCATTTCCTTTCCCCCAAAAAACCAATTATTATTATTATTATTATCCGTCACTTGATATTGCTCAGCGTAGACGCCGTTCAGGGAAAGACGTCTACGCCGTGGACCTCGAAAAGCCCCGAAACGACTATCAAGCACTAAAGATTATTTTCTAATGCTAATAATGGCTGTAATAACTTTTTTGAAAAGGCAGATCCGAAATGGCTGGCATAGAATAACATTGCTGTAGGAAATAACCAAATATAAATTTTTGTAAACACTATATCAATTTCGCAAATAAAGCTCTGGTTCTGAATTCTATTTCATTGAATGCGAGCGCATTTTAGTGCTGCAAGAACAAGAGAACGTTGCTGCTCCAAACAGTGAACAAAGCAAGCAGGTGCCATGGCTAGCAGGTGGCGTGTTAAGCTGCTAGCCACCTTCCGGAATCTTTCCGTGGCAGGCACCTACCACGGTTGCCAATTCATCCGCTCTCGCCTTGACAGGTGGCGTTTCGCTTTGTTACTAACAGCCAACACACCACCTGTCACGCCTGCACACGCCACCTGTCAGGTGGCGTGTTACGCCGAATACGCCAACACCGACGGCGTCGACTACGATGCGGAACGCAGGAACGGGAGCAGAAGAGCTGAACTCTAAAACAAGCTTTTAAACCTCGCTGTAACAAACAGCCTTCTCACCTGTAATGAGGACGCACTTTCCTTTAGGATCAACGTTTCCATTAAATAGTGCTCGGTGAGCGTACCACAACAACCAATATCCTGCAGTGAGAGTTAGCAGAAGCAACCCCACGTTGGTCGCCAAATTCAGGAGCCAAGGTATCCGCAGCGCGAGCAGCCACAACAACGCAGCCGCCACAGAGGTTAACCGAGCCGCGGTAAGGTTGTACATTTCCAGAGCTCCGAAGTGTTGAACGCTAGCCGGAGTGGAAGACACTGACCAAAAGAAAGCGCATTTTGAGGGAGCGGCAAAAGTAATCTCTCATACCGGGATAAGATTGTGTTAAGTGATGCAAGAGAGTTGGAAAGCCCAAAGTTGTGTAATAGAAACAGAATACAAAGAAGGCGAAGTAACGTCTGAGGAGGATGTCGTTGCGTACACCACGGCCGGCCATTATGAACTGTCCCAGTGACGGGCGAACATGCTTGGCACGTACACAGCAACCAAGTGAGAAGCTTCTTAGAAGGAAAAAAAGAAAGCAGCTTTTTGAGCTAAGTAACGAGTTTTTAATTTTTTCGTCGGCAAGGGAGGTTCAGCTACGAGAGAGAGAGAGCGGGCGAAGCGGAAGCGAAACACAATGGCGCTTTTAATCAAGTGGTCGGCTAAGGTATGCTGAGAAGTTTTGGCCAGTCCGCATAGTGGGGCGCCGAAAGCCGGGAGAAAGTATTTGGATAAGCTTTGTCGCACAGAGTGGAATGAGTCCGCGAAACTCAAAGCCCACAATGCCTTTTGAAAGTCGGTGAACGCATGAGGTGCTGACAAGCATATATATACTGTCACGTAGACGCCGTTTAAATGGCGCATGCCTTATTTAAAATTCACATGTTGAGGACAGCACTTTGATAGAAGTAGCTGAGGTGGCGTGACGACATTTCCAAAGACGAGAAAAATTGGTCCCTACTTTCGTAGTATTCACCGAGATGGCGCTACTGGGAGTTGTTGCATATTGCCACAGTCCCAATCAATCCAGTGGCGCCATGCCGCGGCCGAACTGTTTTACATGGGACTTGCCATGCCTTGCGCTCTCGAGGGGCTAGAGGTTTTCGTCTTCCTCGCACGAGCTCCCTGCTGTCTTGGACGCGTAGCACGTCTAATTAAACCTGGCTTTGAGTGCTTTGACCGTTTATCGGTGACATTTGGTGGAGGAGCCGGGTGACGATCCATGTACGCTGACCTCGAGGACACTCATGACGTCAGTTCTCAACGCGTGGCTACAGCAACAGTCCACAAGGCGAGCCGCCGCCTACGAGGCCTACAACCAGAGTTCGACCAACTCGCAAGACCAGCAAGGGTCATGACGTCCGCTACGGCTAGCCAGACAAGTCAGCATTCCGGGAATGCCCCGCCGTTTGTCCTTCAGACACCTCGGTCGTCCCCATCATTCCACGGTGAGAGGTTTGAGGACGTCGAAGACTGGTTGGCCAGCTTTGACCGTGTGGCGGGCTTCAACAAGTGGGACGGCGAGCGCAAATTGCGGAACGTGTACTTCGCACTACAGGACTCGGCCAAGACGTGGTATGAGAACCATGAAGCTTCTTCACTAACTGGGAGATCTTTCGCCGAGAGCTCTTAGCCACGTTCAACACCAGCGAACGAAAGGAGAAGGCTGAAATCGGCTTGCAATCTAGGTCGCAGCAGCCGAACGAGAGCGTCGCCATGTTCATAGAGGACATGACGCGACTCTTCAATCGCGCCGACCCTGCTATGCCGAGGACAAGAAGGTATGCCACCTAATGCGCGGCGTCAAAGAGCAATTGTTTGCCGGACTGGTACGTGACCCGCCAAGAACGGTGGCCGACTTTGCCAAGGAGGCAACAAGCATGGAGCGTTCTCTGCATGAACGGGGCGCGCACTACGGCCGTCAGGCTAGTGTTGCAGCTGCTCACCACTGCACGCCCACGTCGTTACCCACTGAGGAGCTTCGAGAGCTTGTGAGGAGCCTGGTGCGCGAAGAACTCGAGAAACTTCGCTTCGAAGCTCCACAGGCAAGCGTCGCTGCCATACCGGACGTGGTCCGAGATGAAATCCGGCGAGCTGTTCAGTCGCCACCAGCTCCGCAGCCAGCGCCCTATGTGATGACGTACAGTCAAGCACTACAAAGTCGTCCTGGGCCAGTGAGTCAAGCATTTTCTCCCGTCACTCCTGTGCCTTCACTGCGGTACCCAACTGCAGCTGTACCCGTCGTACCACAGGAGCCCCTGTCCACCATGAGCAAAGCGCGCGTTTGGCGTACGCCATACAATAGGCCGCTCTGCTACCACTGTGGGGAGCCCGGCCACATCCTCCGCCACTGCCCCTACCGGAGAATGGGCTTAAGGGGGTTTTCACCTGACGCACCTCGACCACGCTACGGAGAACGGCCGCGGGACATCGAGCAGCATCTGTCCGATAACGTGCAGCCAACGACCTCGCGGCGACGCCAGTCCCGTTCGCCATCCCCAAAGCGGTTTTCTTTGCCAAGCCGCCCGTCTTTTTCTAGCCAGTTCAGAGGCGCGTCCCCACATCGGGAAAACTGAAGACGGCGTCCCCCGGGGGTAGGGCCGCCGCTATTGGATCAAGTCAAGAACCTCCACCCGACGATTCGCGGCTACGATCCGACCGACGACGACCTGACCCGACGACCTCAACGACAACGACGTGCTGCGACCGACTGGTGTCTGCCGAAATCCCAGTAATCGCTGATAATCGTGATGTGACCGCACTTGTGGACACCGGCGCTGACTTTTCTGTAATGAGCAGTCGGCTAGCTACGGCCCTCAGAAAGGTGCTGACCCCTTGGTCTGGACCCCAGATCCGCACCGCCGGCGGTCATGTGGTTACGCCAATTGGCGTCTGCACGTCACGAATCCAGATCCGCGGTGCTACTTTCCCTGGTTGCTTTGCAGTGCTACCGGAGTGCTCCAAAGACCTGATACTTGGTTTGGATTTCCTTCGGGAGTACGGTGCTGTCATCAACCTTCAGGAGCTGGTCCTGTTATTTTCCACTCAACCCCCTGTTGACGGCGATCCTGAGCCACGCGGGACTAAGTTACGCGTCTTTGACGACCACGTATTAATCCCGTCAAGAGCTAGCATGTTTGTTACCGTAGATTGCGACATCACTGGTACTCGTGGCATCGCTGAAACCAACATGTCGCTGCTCCTTGGTCGGCAAGTCTGTGTTGCTCGCGGAATTGTCGAGCTGAACAATGGCCGAACTGAGCTCTTGAACCAATTTTGGCTGTGAACCTCAGTGTTTGCCTGGCAGAACAGTTATTGCGCATTTCGAAGAACTCGGCGAATTCGCGGGACAGCACGCTTTGTCCGAAGCCTCGGCATCAGTGGAGGCACCGACCACTCCCATAAAAACTGACGCGAACCCGAACCTCCCGTCTAATCAGAAACACTGTCTCGAAAGCGTTATCCAGTCTTTCTGTGACTGCTTCGCCTCGACCTCTAAGGTTAGGCAGACACCGCTCACTAAGCACCGAATTATAGTCGACGCCAACCAGCGGCTGTTATGTCAGCCGCCTTACCGGATCTCTTCAAAGGAGCGTGATGCCATTCGCCGCCAAGTTCAAGAAATGCTCCAGGACGACGTGATACAGCCGTCGACGAGCCCGTGGGCGTCGCTTGTTGCTCTAGTAGCAAAGAAAGATGGAACCCTACGGTTCTGCGTTGATTACCGACGTTTAAACAAAGTCACAAAAAAAAAGATATTTATCCTCTGCCGCGCATTGATGACTCCCTGGATCGGCTGCGCCATGCCAAGTACTTCTCATCGCTAGATTTACGCAGCGGCTATTGGCAAATCGAGGTGGACGAACGCGACCGGGAGAAGACCGCCTTTATTACACCGGATGGTCTGTACGAATTCCGGGTGCTCCCTTTCGGCCTGTGCTCGGCTCCTGCAACCTTCTAGCGGATGATGGATACCGTTCTTGCCGATCTGAAATGGCAGTCCTGTCTCGTGTACTTGTATGACGTTGTCATCTTCTCTGATACGTTTGAAGAGCACCTGAGACGCCTGCGCGCTGTGTTCGAAGCAATTCGGTCGGCCGGAGTTTCCCTGAAGCCCGACAAGTGCCACTTCGCTTTCGAAGAGTTGAAGTTTTTGGGCCACATCGTGAGTGCTAAAGGGGTTAGCCCTGACCCTGATACGACAGCCGCCGTGGCTGCTTTTCCTGTGCCCACCGATAAGCGAAGCGTGCGCCGCTTTCTGGGTCTCTGCGCCTATTATCGGCGTTTTGTGCAGAACTTCTCCCAGATCGCTGAGCCCCTCACCCGCCTCACGAAAGATTCCGAACCGTTTTTCTGGGGCCTGAAACAACAGAAGGCTTTTGAAGACCTCCGAACTCGTCTCCAAAGTACGCCCATCCTTGGACACTTCGACGAGTCAGCCGCTACTGAACTGCACACAGACGCCAGCAACATCGGCCTCGGTGTGGTCCTTGTGCAGTGGCAGGATTGTCTCGAACGCGTAATCGCATACGCGAGCCGCACCTTGTCACGATCTGAGGCAAACTATTCCACCACCGAAAAAGAATGCCTGGCCGTTGTGTGGGCGGTGACCAAATTTCGCCCGTACTTATATGGCCGTCCTTCCAGGGTCGTCAGTGACCACCACTCACTGTGTTGGCTGGCGAACCTCAAAGATCCCTCGGGACGGCTTGCACGCTGGAGCCTTCGCCTTCAAGAGTTCGATGTCACCATCGTTTATAAGTCCAGCAGGAAGCACAATGATGCCGACTGTCTGTCTCGTGCTCATATCGAGGACAACCGAGCACATCCCGACGATGAATCTATTTTTCTCGGCGCCGTCTCCACATCCGTTCTCACTCAACACCAAAGGGACGACAGTGAACTACGGCCTCTCATTGAGTATCTTGAAGGAAGCGCTGCGTCACCCCCGCGAATCTTCTCACGTAGACTGTCGTCATTCTGTTTGCGCGATGGCATTCTGTATAAGAAAAACAACAACCCGAAGGAAGCTGCCTATTTGCTCGTCGTACCTGCGGCCTTGCGCGACGAAGTTCTGCAGGCGTGCCATGACGACCCATCTTCTGGTCACATGGGTTTTTCTCGCACTATGGCGCGGATACGCCAAAAGTACCACTGGCCCAGGGTTGCTTCAATTGTCCAGCGTTACGTCAGAACTTGCCGTGAGTGCCAACGTCGCAAGACGCCGCCGACTAAGCCAGCCGGACTACTGCAGCCTATTAATCCGCCACAAGTCCCCTTCCACCAAGTCGGCATGGACTTACTGGGCCCATTTCTGGAGTCCTCGCTGGGTAACCGCTACATTGTGGTCGCCACAGACTACCTCAGCCGGTACTGTGAAACTAAAGCTCTCCCTCGCGGTACCGCTGACGAAATTGCGAACTTTTTCGTTCAAAATATTGTGCTTCGTCACGGTGCACCCGCCATCGTTTTAACTGACAGAGGAACGGCCTTCACCTCGGCCCTTATGCAGGAGGTTATGCGCCTGGGCGGCACCAGTCACCGCAAGACAACCGCTTACCACCCTCAAACGAACGGCCTCACCGAACGGCTCAACAAGACGATCGCCGACATGATTTCCATGTATGTTGACGCAGACCACCGCAACTGGTACGCCATACTCCCTTACGTCACATTTGCCTATAAAACTGCTCTGCAAGAAACGACACGCTTCACTCCATTTCGTTTGGTGCATGGTCGCGAAGCCACAGCCATCCTGGACGCCATGTTGCTCCCGACTAGTAGTACCTCATCTGTTATGGGTGCTGCCCAATTCGTTCGTTACGCCGAGGCCGCCCGCCAACTCGCCCGACAGCGCATCCGGAACCAGCAAGCCCTCGACGCTCGCCGCTATAACCTCCGCCACCGAGCTGTTAGTTACCAGCCCGGCGAACAAGTCTGGGTTTGGAGCCCAATACGCATGCGTGGGCGCTCCGAAAAGCTTCTACGCCGATATTTTGGCCCCTACGAGGTACTCCGCAAAGTCAGTGAGGTGAACTATGAAGTTCTTCCCCAGGGTACAGTTCGCTCCTCTCGACGGCCGACCCCCGAAGTCGTCCATGTCGCACGGATGAAGCCGTACCACGCCCGCTAGCACTTCAGGCCTGTCCACACCAGCCGCCGGACACATGCGCCGTCCCTTGTCTTCGTGCTCCTCATTGTTGCGGCACCGAGTCGTTGCCCTTCAGAGAGGGGGAGTAATGACACAGTCCCAATCAATCCAGTGGCACCATGCCGCGGCCGAACTGTTTTCGATGGGACTTGCCATACCTTGCGCTCTCGAGGGGCTAGAGGTTTTCGTATTCCTCGCACGAGCTCCCTGCTGTCTTGGACGCGTAGCACGTCTAATTAAACCTGGCTTTGAGTGCTTTGACCGTTTATCGGTCTGTTTTAGATGGGACTTGCCATGCCTTGCGCTCTCGAGGGGCTAGAGGTTTTCGTCTTCCTCGCACGAGCTCCCTGCTGTCTTGGACGCGTAGCACGTCTAATTAAACCTGGCTTTGAGTGCTTTGACCGTTTATCGGTCTGTTTTAGATGGGACTTGCCATGCCTTGCGCTCTCGAGGGGCTAAAGGTTTTCGTCTTCCTCGCACGAGCTCCCTGCTGTCTTGGACGCGTAGCACGTCTAATTAAACCTGGCTTTGAGTGCTTTGACCGTTTATCGGTCTGTTTTAGATGGGACTTGCCATGCCTTGCGCTCTCGAGGGGCTAGAGGTTTTCGTCTTCCTCGCACGAGCTCCCTGCTGTCTTGGACGCGTAGCACGTCTAATTAAACCTGGCTTTGAGTGCTTTGACCGTTTATCGGTCTGTTTTAGATGGGACTTGCCATGCCTTGCGCTCTCGAGGGGCTAAAGGTTTTCGTCTTCCTCGCACGAGCTCCCTGCTGTCTTGGACGCGTAGCACGTCTAATTAAACCTGGCTTTGAGTGCTTTGACCGTTTATCGGTCTGTTTTAGATGGGACTTGCCATGCCTTGCGCTCTCGAGGGGCTAAAGGTTTTCGTCTTCCTCGCACGAGCTCCCTGCTGTCTTGGACGCGTAGCACGTCTAATTAAACCTGGCTTTGAGTGCTTTGACCGTTTATCGGTCTGTTTTAGATGGGACTTGCCATGCCTTGCGCTCTCGAGGGGCTAGAGGTTTTCGACTTCCTCGCACGAGCTCCCTGCTGTCTTGGACGCGTAGCATGTCTAATTAAACCTGGCTTTGAGTGCTTTGACCGTTTATCGGTCTGTTTTAGATGGGACTTGCCATGCCTTGCGCTCTCGAGGGGCTAAAGGTTTTCGTCTTCCTCGCACGAGCTCCCTGCTGTCTTGGACGCGTAGCACGTCTAATTAAACCTGGCTTTGAGTGCTTTGACCGTTTATCGGTCTGTTTTAGATGGGACTTGCCATGCCTTGCGCTCTCGAGGGGCTAGAGGTTTTCGTCTTCCTCGCACGAGCTCCCTGCTGTCTTGGACGCGTAGCACGTCTAATTAAACCTGGCTTTGAGTGCTTTGACCGTTTATCGGTCTGTTTTAGATGGGACTTGCCATGCCTTGCGCTCTCGAGGGGCTAAAGGTTTTCGTCTTCCTCGCACGAGCTCCCTGCTGTCTTGGACGCGTAGCACGTCTAATTAAACCTGGCTTTGAGTGCTTTGACCGTTTATCGGTCTGTTTTAGATGGGACTTGCCATGCCTTGCGCTCTCGAGGGGCTAGAGGTTTTCGTCTTCCTCGCACGAGCTCCCTGCTGTCTTGGACGCGTAGCACGTCTAATTAAACCTGGCTTTGAGTGCTTTGACCGTTTATCGGTCTGTTTTAGATGGGACTTGCCATGCCTTGCGCTCTCGAGGGGCTAAAGGTTTTCGTCTTCCTCGCACGAGCTCCCTGCTGTCTTGGACGCGTAGCACGTCTAATTAAACCTGGCTTTGAGTGCTTTGACCGTTTATCGGTCTGTTTTAGATGGGACTTGCCATGCCTTGCGCTCTCGAGGGGCTAAAGGTTTTCGTCTTCCTCGCACGAGCTCCCTGCTGTCTTGGACGCGTAGCACGTCTAATTAAACCTGGCTTTGAGTGCTTTGACCGTTTATCGGTCTGTTTTAGATGGGACTTGCCATGCCTTGCGCTCTCGAGGGGCTAGAGGTTTTCGACTTCCTCGCACGAGCTCCCTGCTGTCTTGGACGCGTAGCACGTCTAATTAAACCTGGCTTTGAGTGCTTTGACCGTTTATCGGTCTGTTTTAGATGGGACTTGCCATGCCTTGCGCTCTCGAGGGGCTAAAGGTTTTCGTCTTCCTCGCACGAGCTCCCTGCTGTCTTGGACGCGTAGCACGTCTAATTAAACCTGGCTTTGAGTGCTTTGACCGTTTATCGGTCTGTTTTAGATGGGACTTGCCATGCCTTGCGCTCTCGAGGGGCTAGAGGTTTTCGTCTTCCTCGCACGAGCTCCCTGCTGTCTTGGACGCGTAGCACGTCTAATTAAACCTGGCTTTGAGTGCTTTGACCGTTTATCGGTCTGTTTTAGATGGGACTTGCCATGCCTTGCGCTCTCGAGGGGCTAAAGGTTTTCGTCTTCCTCGCACGAGCTCCCTGCTGTCTTGGACGCGTAGCACGTCTAATTAAACCTGGCTTTGAGTGCTTTGACCGTTTATCGGTCTGTTTTAGATGGGACTTGCCATGCCTTGCGCTCTCGAGGGGCTAAAGGTTTTCGTCTTCCTCGCACGAGCTCCCTGCTGTCTTGGACGCGTAGCACGTCTAATTAAACCTGGCTTTGAGTGCTTTGACCGTTTATCGGTCTGTTTTAGATGGGACTTGCCATGCCTTGCGCTCTCGAGGGGCTAAAGGTTTTCGTCTTCCTCGCACGAGCTCCCTGCTGTCTTGGACGCGTAGCACGTCTAATTAAACCTGGCTTTGAGTGCTTTGACCGTTTATCGGTCTGTCTTAGATGGGACTTGCCATGCCTTGCGCTCTCGAGGGGCTAAAGGTTTTCGTCTTCCTCGCACGAGCTCCCTGCTGTCTTGGACGCGTAGCACGTCTAATTAAACCTGGCTTTGAGTGCTTTGACCGTTTATCGGTCTGTTTTAGATGGGACTTGCCATGCCTTGCGCTCTCGAGGGGCTAAAGGTTTTCGTCTTCCTCGCACGAGCTCCCTGCTGTCTTGGACGCGTAGCACGTCTAATTAAACCTGGCTTTGAGTGCTTTGACCGTTTATCGGTCTGTTTTAGATGGGACTTGCCATGCCTTGCGCTCTCGAGGGGCTAAAGGTTTTCGTCTTCCTCGCACGAGCTCCCTGCTGTCTTGGACGCGTAGCACGTCTAATTAAACCTGGCTTTGAGTGCTTTGACCGTTTATCGGTCTGTTTTAGATGGGACTTGCCATGCCTTGCGCTCTCGAGGGGCTAAAGGTTTTCGTCTTCCTCGCACGAGCTCCCTGCTGTCTTGGACGCGTAGCACGTCTAATTAAACCTGGCTTTGAGTGCTTTGACCGTTTATCGGTCTGTTTTAGATGGGACTTGCCATGCCTTGCGCTCTCGAGGGGCTAAAGGTTTTCGTCTTCCTCGCACGAGCTCCCTGCTGTCTTGGACGCGTAGCACGTCTAATTAAACCTGGCTTTGAGTGCTTTGACCGTTTATCGGTCTGTTTTAGATGGGACTTGCCATGCCTTGCGCTCTCGAGGGGCTAGAGGTTTTCGACTTCCTCGCACGAGCTCCCTGCTGTCTTGGACGCGTAGCACGTCTAATTAAACCTGGCTTTGAGTGCTTTGACCGTTTATCGGTCTGTTTTAGATGGGACTTGCCATGCCTTGCGCTCTCGAGGGGCTAAAGGTTTTCGTCTTCCTCGCACGAGCTCCCTGCTGTCTTGGACGCGTAGCACGTCTAATTAAACCTGGCTTTGAGTGCTTTGACCGTTTATCGGTCTGTTTTAGATGGGACTTGCCATGCCTTGCGCTCTCGAGGGGCTAGAGGTTTTCGTCTTCCTCGCACGAGCTCCCTGCTGTCTTGGACGCGTAGCACGTCTAATTAAACCTGGCTTTGAGTGCTTTGACCGTTTATCGGTCTGTTTTAGATGGGACTTGCCATGCCTTGCGCTCTCGAGGGGCTAAAGGTTTTCGTCTTCCTCGCACGAGCTCCCTGCTGTCTTGGACGCGTAGCACGTCTAATTAAACCTGGCTTTGAGTGCTTTGACCGTTTATCGGTCTGTTTTAGATGGGACTTGCCATGCCTTGCGCTCTCGAGGGGCTAAAGGTTTTCGTCTTCCTCGCACGAGCTCCCTGCTGTCTTGGACGCGTAGCACGTCTAATTAAACCTGGCTTTGAGTGCTTTGACCGTTTATCGGTGACAATATGCGCCCGTTGTCAAGGCCTGTTTTACAATGCCTCGTTGGGGAAGGGCTGTGAACTGTGACGTTGCGGCTCTGATTTACATGTTTCATGCCCGTGATATTAACATTTCACGGCATTTCTACTATCGTTGAACCTCTTACTAAGCATTGCAAGCGACTAAGACGCTTTTAAGCACAGAATCGCCGTTGATTATAGGCTCCGAAAGAACCGTTGAGCGGCGCTTCAGCACCTGACGGAGAGCGGCATCTCTGGCAGAAAAATAGAATCTGGGGATATCTACTCTGGGGTAAAGGCATTTAGGTTGAAAGCATTTATGTGAAAGGCGTTTACCCTAAATGTCTTCACCCTAAAGGCCTTCAATCTAAAAGCGATATTGGCTGTATATATATATATATATATATATATATATATATATATATATATATATATATATATATATATATATATATATATATATATATATATATATTTATATAGCGGGTGCTCTGTTGACTCTTTTGTGGTTGCTATGGCAGCAGTGCTGATGATGTTATTAGAGGTTATTAGAGTTTTCGGACCGTTTCTTTGGACAACAACGCCGGATATCGTTGTAGATAATCCGTACAATGATCGCGAATTGAAAAAAAAAAAATGGGCGGCAGACATAGAGCTGCAAACGTAGAGGGGTAGTGTTGAAGAGTTATTTTGGTTGTTTATTTGTACTACGTTACAAATACATACAATCATACATACATACATACATACATACATACATACATACATACATACATACATACATACATACATACATGCATGCATACATACATACATACATACATACATACATACATACATACATACATACATACATACATACATACATACATACATACATACATACATACATACATACATACATACATACATACATACATACATACATACATACATACATACATACATACATACATACATACAAGTTTTATTCCCCACATAGAAGTGGAAGGAGGTGGAAGGAAAAGCCGTACATTTGCGGCTTGAAAAATCCTCCGCTCCCTTACAGTGTATACCTTTTTATTCAGTGCGTTGTTTTGTCTACATAAACCATACCTGCAGCGGGATCGAAACAAGGTGCGTAAAAGCCCCTCACGTACGAAAGCATCACGAACGAATTACACTGGTTCGCAAGGAATTACTGTTAACACAATTTCTCTCAGATTATCAAAAATATGAGCACAGCTAAAATCAGCATAATGCGGCCTATAAACATTTCATACTTGTAGAGTAGATAAAGTGTCAGGTTAACTGTGTCAGCCAGAAAGAAGGGGGAAAATGCAGCCAATTGCGGAGCCGAAAGTTGAAGAAAAGAAAAAGATGACGGGAACAGTACTTTGTACTTACCAAGTCTTTATAATCTGGACTTTAGAACGCCACCGGAACAATCCTATTTTCAGCCCTAGGATGCATCCCGGCTGCTTATGAAGAAGCAAACCCAATGTTTATCACTCAATGAGGTAGTGTAGAACCTCATCACCTGTAATGATGACGGATTTTCCATCGGTGTCAACGAGTCCATTGAAGAAAACTCGGAGGGCGTGCCACAGCAACCAGTACCCCGAAAACACTGCCAACAGCAGCAACCCAACGTTGGCTGTCACACCTAGAACTAACTGTATTCGCGAAGCATTAATCCACAGTAGCGCAGACGCCGGTGGAGTCAGTCGAGCTGCGAATAAATCGTGGGGGGAGGGGGGGGGGGGTCTGAGAGACGCTCCGCACAGACCTTACCGCTTCCCGAGTGAAGTTATATGATGGAGTCCGCAAGACAAGTCCTTTAACTTTGTACTAAAGAAGATAGTGTCCACAAGGACTGAAAATATACTAGTGAGAGAGGCCAAGAAAAGAAAAAAATATGCACATTGCTGGCATAAAAGAAAGTTTGACACGTGTGAGGTTTTCGGCGCCTCTGTCTTGGAGAAAGTGTGTCGCATTGAAGGCCGCAGATCCTTGGCGTTACCGCTGTTTCACGAAAAGGCTTGGCACACCGGCACGAGAAATAATGGCCACCCACCGGGAAGGACAGAGCAAACGAAGAGGAAGAAACAACGCGTGGAAAATTATAATGAGGTTATAATATCCAGACCTAACGGTTAAGTCGAGAAGGAAAGAAGTTGACTCCACATTTAATCGGAAAACGACTTTTATACCAGTCGACGGGGGAGGTGTCATGCGCTCATTCTCCAAATAGTGTGAAGTAAATAATGACGCAGATGAACAACCTGTGTACATTTAATGATCTAATGTGTTTTTTTTATTCACAAAGAGAATATAACCTGAGGTGAAATGAACCCATAGTAAAAAAAGGGATGCTTAGTTGCATTGTACATTTACACTTTGCTAGCATAGGAAGCGTTTGTGCACTATGCAGCAATTTGTGTAGCTGCGAAGTTTCTGGGCGGAATTCACCTATAGCGTTTTCGGATGAGGCGCTTATGTGAAATTGCAGTGGCGTACCATTAAGCAGTGAGAAGGCTCGATTCTGATTAGCACATTTTTTTTTATTAGAAGGGGGGGGGGGATTCCGTGGCAGCCACCTTCCATACTTCTACAAATGGGGATGAGGATTTTTCCTCTCTACACTTGGTCACCTGCCAACCGTGGCAGGTGACAAAGGGCTTCTTCCGTGTACATAAGCTTAGACACAACGATACCGACGGGTGCTCACAAAGGGCTGTTCTAATTCTACCGCATAAAAAAAGAAGACGAAAAATGTGCGTGCGTGCTTCCTATTCATTCCTTTGTAATCCGTTGAGCAGGGCTGTAAGAGTATACCCGATATGAAAGGGAAGCAACGACATTCACTGTGTACCCAAGTATAAAAACAGCACTGCGTGGAACGGTGTTGGGGTGGCCATTTTAAGAGCCTAACGTTGGCAGCGCAGCCCATAAACATTTAGTATGCGTGCTGAAGTGCAGCTTTTGGGGGCGATGCTGTTGTGACAATAAATAATTTAGATGTATACTGCTGCGAAAAAAAGGTCTCCGAGATTTAAATTTTTTTTAAGGCCACAGTGTGGTACCATGCTTTGTGTGTCAAGACCGAAAGTGCAGTCTTGGGCGCATTTTCAGCTAGCCTAGCTTGGACAACCGGCTCGCGGATGATTATTAGAATTTTTCGATGTTGGCGTGGTGGCTAGGTGTCTGTTTTATTGCGAAGCAGTACTACTTTAGGTCGCACTTCAGCCCGTTCCGTGGCGAGGCGGTGGTAGGCACCATTGACCTTTAGCGTGACCTCGCTGCGTGACGTCACACCACGTGACCTAGAGTGACGTCACACCAGCTGTGTAAAAACGGGGCCCCATCTCACGCCGTCGCGAGGCGAGGCGGTAGCCACCAACGGCGGCCTAACTCCCGCTCCTCTCACCAGGGGCGCTTCGGTCACAGTGACGTCACACCAGCTGTATAAAACAGCTCCGCTCCTCTCGCCAAGGCAGTCATACAGCCAGATGTTACGATGGTGCCTACGAACAAGGCAGCTCGGCAGAATGCAAAGAGGAAGCATCAGCGAGCTACGGAGACGGAAGAAGAACGACTTTCTAAGCGGCGTGCCCAGTATGCAGCTCGGCGACAACGTGCAACCTCCTCTGTGGAAACAGCAGAAGCAAATGAAGAAATTATGCCCGACAGTGAGTCTCCTTCTACTAGTTCAGAACGCGACTAAACGGCAGAGGCGTGTCCAAGAAACCCCGGAACAGCGGCAGCAGCGGCTCGAGAAGGAACGTGCGCTTCGAGAGAAGGAAAACGAAAAGCGAAGAAAACAGCGTGCACAAGAAACACCCCAGCAGAGACAAGAGCGTTCGAAGAAAAGACAGGAGAAATCTCTCACCAAGGCTGGCCCGACTCAGCCCGAAGGACACATTGCAGTAGAACGACGCACTATCGCTTCGCAATCACCAGGCTTAACCAAGCTAAGCCACGGCAGTTTTTTTTTAAAGCGACTACTTTTTGAATGCAATTACACCAGTGTACAACGCTGTGTCAACGCATATTCCAAAACCTTGACGGTAGAAGTTTATTCTGGAGCCCTCCGATATAATGTCCACCATGGCCCATCCACAACTTCGGGACATTAATCCCTACGCACCGGAGTTCTCGAAATAGAGGAACAGAAAATAACTGGTCAAATTTGCCGACTACATGCTTACTGGCACAACACTCTGAATGTAAAAATATCTCCTTATGAAGCCTTGAACACTGGTGATAAAATGATTTCGCATCTATTTCTAGGCAGGGTGCGCAAGACTGCAGGAGCAGTACTATATTTGAGATGAGACTTTCAATGCTGGTGTCTCGCATTGTAATACATATGCGCTTGAGTTTAAAAGGTCGCGCCTTTTTGACGGCCCTGCGAAAGTAACATCTGTGTTTTTATTAACTCCTCCCCGGCAATATTTAAACCACGCTTGTGTTCTCGGATGGTTCCATGAAACGTACGTGGAAGTCGGTGCAGATTTACTGTCATTATGGCACATTGGCTGCTGGTTATGGAAACTACAGGGGAGTAGAAAACAGGAGGTTTGCGCTCTCCCATTTTTGTTTATACATGGATGTCCCTGAGGTTAGAGGGGATGCAACCGTATAGCTTCGAAGAACTAGTGCGAGGGACCTTGAATAGCCTTCGCGGCGTGCTGCCCCAGTAAAAGATTTCTGTGAGAATCTAAGTTTCTTTGGCTCGTTGTGCCTCTTTAGGCACGTTAGCTATGGCACGCTTGCTAGTAATGACTATTGGGAGATGCGAGATTTTTTCTTTTTTGTTTTTTCTACCTTTTTACTATGACGACAGGTGCGCGGATTATTTTCATGCGAAAAGAATGCAGGTTATCACACAAAGTAGTTCTAATGATCTAAGAGCAAAGAATGCTTTTAATCACGTTATTCCTGACAAGACAGACAGCTTGGCACTTTGGCAGCTAGCACGTCCTTCAAGAGGGGAGACGGCGAACTTCAACATTTTTTTTTTAATCCGAGCGCCACCAGCGTCAACGTCTTTTTGCCTAAGCGCCACCTGGCATTCCTCCCCTCTTTTTGATAAAACGCCTATAGTAACTGCATAGCCCTAGAAAGTGGCGAACCGCTTTCTTTTCACGTGGCGGTGGAAATTCCGCAACCGCTGCAAGCTTGTCGGGGTCGGGCTTCACGCCGGCGGCGTTAACGACATGGACGAGAAATCTCAACTCCTGGTAACCGAAGTGGCATTTTTGGGGCTTCAATGTCAGTTTAGCTGAACGAAGGGCTTCAAGGACCGTCCGCAGGCGTTCAAGATGTTGATTAAACGAGTCGGCGAAAACCACCACGTCATCGAGATAGACTAGGCAACACTGCCATTTAAGACCCGCAAAGACAGTGTCCATCATCCGCTGAAATGTGGAAGGCGCAGAACAAACATGGAAAGGTAGAACTTAAAATTCATAAAGGCCGTCGAAAGGCTGTGTTCTCACGGTCCCGTTCATCGACCTCAATTTGCCAGTAGCCACTTTTTACGTCGATGGACGAAAAATACCAAGCGCGCCGAAGGCGGTCGATAGACTCGTCAATGCATGGCAACGGGTAAACGTCCTCCTTCGTGACTGCGTTAAGCTTTCGGTAATCGGCGCAAAAACGCTGCGTGCAGTCTTTCTTTTTAACGAGGACGACCGGTGAGGACCATGGGCTGTTGGAAGGCTGTATAACGCCATCTTCAAGCATCTCCTGAACTTGCGACTTAATGACTTCGCGCTCTGTAGACGATACGCGATAGGTGTGTTGACGGATTGGGTCATCGAACGTCACGATGTGGTGCTTGGTTATGGTAGTTTGACGCACTTGCGACGATAAGGCGAAACACTCTCTGAATTCAAGCAACAGTGCACACAGCTGTTCCCGTTGGGTGGTTGACAGTGCGGATTTGACATCGAGGCTCTCGAGGTAGAAAGGAGGCTGCAGTAGTTCTGAGGAGAAACACTCGGAAACATCGGAGATGCGTTCGGCAAATGCTACGGAAGTGCCGCGAAAACGATGCCTATGTTCGTACGTAACATTGGTAGCAAGTACCTGTGGCTGGCCACTGCTAAGATGAATCAGACTGCGGGCCACGCACACGCCTTGCGTCAGCAGTAATGAAGGATTGGTTTCGGCGATGGCGTCACCGTCCTTAAGAGATTCGCACTCGACAGTAATGAAGGCACTGGTTCTAGGCAGCAGGGTTACAGTGTTCGTAGAAACAGTAAGAATCTGGCTTGGTCGCGGCGCGTTGCTGAGGGCGACAGCATTCTCATTTGAAAACGTGACCATGTAATCGCAAGTTCTGTAATCGCTCCATATTCACGCAGAAAATCGACGGCTAAGATAAGGTCGCTCGAACAGCTATTCTGAACAAGACAGCCCATGGGTGCCAGCCCATGGCGCGAGAACCTTTTTGAGAATGGCGGCGAGCTGGCTGCTGAGAATCGAATAATCAGCACCAGTATCTAATAACGCGCGAACGCGGCGGCCATCGAGCCTCACAGGTTTGTCTAAGGAAAACCGCTCGCGAGTTGTAGGCTCTGGAGGCGATGGTCGGGCACAGGCGTCGTTGTCCGAAGGTTTTGCACCGGTCATACGTCGGCGTTGCGTGTGCGACGCAATGGCGTCAGTGCGTTGGAGGGAGCGGTGAGCGCGGGCGTCGTAATCGGCGATGCGCCGTCACGTGTCAGCGTCGAGGTGTCAGGGCGATCGGAGACTGCGGACCTCGTTACCGTCCAAGCGTCTTTATGTCGAGGGAGCGTCGATGTATCGGTGTGAACGGTGACCGCGGACTTTGGAACCGTTGAGGCGTCGTCATGTCGTGTCCGCATTGATGGGGGGGTCCCCCACACAGCGTTTTCTAGCGAGCCCACCCTCTAAGGTCGCTGGCTGCAGTTTTGCCGCCGTGGGCTGGGTAACCGGCCTTGCACAGCCCAGAAAGAACTCGCGGTAGATGGTGAAGGACGACCCCTGGACGATGGGGATCGAGCCTGCTGCCGACGACACTGAAGCCAACGTTGATATTCAAGGAAATCCGCGACGGCCCGCGGTCGTTCGCCATAGCGGGGTCGAGGAGAAACGGCGGGAAGGCCTTCGAGGCTCAGACGGCGATAGAGCCAGTGCCGATAAAAGTGCCCCGGTCCGCCGCAGTGCAAGCATAGTGGACGCCGGTCGGGTGTGCGCCACACGTCAGCTTTGCGCGCGGAGGGTCGGGGAGCTTCCACGTACTGCAGCACGGGTGCAGGCGGCCTCGGCACTTCAGCAGGAGCTGGAACGAAGGACGCCGAATCCGGAGCAGGGCCCCGCAGGGCTTCGGGGTAGGTGGGACTACGGTCAGGAGAGACAGGAGGAGGGGACGGGCGAGGCTCATTGGCAGGTAAGGACGGCCGGAGCGCTTGCTGCACCTCGTCGCGGACAAAGGTCGTTATGGAGCTGGGAGCCATGGGAGGTGCTCCGTACAGCTGCCTGAGTTCGTCACGCACAACCGAACGTATGAGATCGCGTAAAAGTGAAGCGTCGGTTCCGTGGAATAGTAACTCTCCGGAAACGGAGGCGGCTGATACGGGTCGATCGTACGCGGATGCTCTTTGCTGAAGAACCTTTTCAGTCGTGGAAGACTCGGTGAGAAACCCGGCGACAGTCTTCTTGGGGCTGCGGACAAGGCCAGCAGAAAGTTGCTCTTTGACGCCACGCATGAGATGGCGCATCTTTTTGTTTTCGGGCATTGCAGGGTCCTCGCGCCTGAAAAAGCGCTTCATGTCCTCTGCGTACGCGGCAACGTTCTCATTTGTGAGCTGAACGCGAGATTTCAAAGCGCGTTCTGTCCGTTCGCGACGACCAGAACTGCCGTACGTTTCTAGGAGACGACGCCGGAACTCACTCCACGAAGACAACTGCTCGTCGCAGTTTTCGAACCATGTCCGAGCGCCGTCGTCTAGGCTGAAGTAGACGTTCCTGAGCTGGGCGGCATCATCCCTTTGGTTGAACGCGGCAACCCGCTCGTAGTGCTGCAACCAGTCTTCCGCGTCTTCAAAGATGTCGTCGTGGAAGGACTTCGAGGTGCGGGAGTTCCGGAGCGTGAAGTATGGAGTGGGCGCCCCAGGCAATAGTTCGGTCGCGGCAGGCATTGGGGTGACGACGAGTTGTTCCGTGGACATACCCGATGGTGCAGGTTCGGGTGGTAAGCCTCGAATCCGGCGGCGGGGACGGTGAACGGGCGTCTCAACGGGTATAGGGCTGGAGCTCCGGCAAAGCGTTGGGGTACCGGACATGGGATCGATCTCACCTCCACCAGATTTGTCACGGTGTTGGTGACAAGACGGGCAGCTTGACAGCACATCCTTCATGAGGAGAGACGCGAACTTCAGCGTCCTTCAATCCGAGCGCCACCAGCGTCGAAGTCTTTTTGCCTGAGCGCCACCTGGCAATATCAAGGGGTCGGAAGAGGAATAGTGCTAAGTAATGAGGTATATACAAAAAATACTGATGCCGATCCATAGTTTTTCGGTTCTTGTGTTTTCGCCTGATTTTTGTTGTTTGTAGTCGAAAAACTGCGGCATAAAAGAAAGGAACGCTTGCGGAGCACACCTCCAGGCGCATTGATGGGTCCTAGCACTGTTGGGCTTAGTGAGTCCTGCAGGCAGCATTTTATCAATTTGTATGCAATAAAAGCATGGGGTAAAAAATAGTGCAGTGATATTTACCAAGTAACTCCGGCATGATGTATCACTGCGAAAGTTGAACAGGTAGTTGTTTACGCAAAAACAAAGACAAAAATAGCAATTTACTGAAAAAGTCTTCTACCTCAGCTAAGATTTTTTTTATGAAGGGGGAAAATAACTTTTATGGCAATCGACATGAAAGTTCCACTCAGAAACATGTTATCTGGAACCGCAGGCCTTCTGGCAAAAGTGCCTACTTTGCTGATTAGCACACCGCTCTCTACGTATGTGCAAAAGTTCAGCAGGCCTGCTGCGCTCTGGGCCAAATGTGCTCAATGTATTCATGAGACCCCCAAGTCAGTGTTAACTTTGAGCCAGCACAGTATCCCCCCGGAAATATTTTGCCTTGTTTACTTTTCGGGGTAAGACTCAGATGTGTGGTTTCCACTGGCATGCCGGGGTTGCATGTCGGAAGTACAAGCCTCAGAGTTGATGATTCTTATCTCTGTCAAACTCTCACTGATACAGAAAAAGGAACAGTGCTTTATTTTTAGCCAAGGTTTAAAATGCACCCAGGCTGTGGTCCGAAGTGTTGTTGCATTCGGCGATGTCGTTTCCCTCCTTCCTTGGCAGAGAATCATACCACATCGAGGTACGGGGTCGCACATGGAAGTCAGCAGAGCAGAAAGCCTGCTTCTGAGTGATCCTGAATATTCTTACGATTAAAAGAAAAATTCAACGAAACGCAGGCGCTACTTTCTCTTCACGAGCATAGATATCCGGCGCGCCGCGTGTATGACTTCGTCAGCCATCTCAGAGGGTGCAATGTTGTGCAGCCATCGAACGATGCCCAGCATTGGTCCGCCTGGTTTGTAGCTCGCTCGGGGCAAGCATTCTCGTACGGCCATCTTCATGGCGTCGACAACCTCCTGCAAGTCATCCCTCATGAAGGACGTGTGAAGCACTTCGGCGGTGTGCTTGAAGTTGGCGACGGCGTGCTTGTTGACGCCTTTACGCACTCCCTCGGGAAGCAGATCCAAGTCTCGGTCAAACTCTTCCTCCATCCGGGGGTGGTCAACAATACCCGTCCTGCAATAGGGGTCAAAAGAAGCAATAATAATAATAATAATAATAATAATAATAATAATAATAATAATAATAATAATAATAATAATAATAATAATAATAATAATAATAATAATAATAATAATAATAATAATAATAATTATAATAATAATAATAATAATAATAATTGGTTTTTGGGGGAAAGGAAATGGCGCAATATCTGTCTCATATATCGTTGGACACCTGAACCGCGCCCTAGGGGAAGAGATAATGGAGGGAGTGAAAGAAAAAAAAGGAGAAACAGGTGCAGTAGTGGAGGGCTCCGGAATAATTTCGACCACCTGGGGATCTTTAACGTGCACTGACATCGCCCAGCACACGGGCGCCTTAGCGTTTTTCCTCCATACAAACGCGGCCGGCGCGGTCGGGTTCGAACCCGGGAACTCCGGTTCAGTAGCCGAGCGCCCTAACCACTGAGCCACCGCGGAGGTGTCAAAAGAAGCAAAAATGGCACTTTCGGCAGGAAGCTCTAAAGGCAGCATTTTAATGAGCTCTGCCACGATGGCCTGGGATGCTTGTCCAGATATTACGTTGATAAGAGAGCTGAACTTTAGCCATGTTTGCAGTGGTGGGTGCAAAAAGTGTACGGTCATATGGACAAAAGTTTTGCGCGATGCTGGTTCGCGGGTAAAAACTGCTTCTAAGCAGTGGGGCAAATAAAGTCAAGGAGAATAATAATAATAATTGGTTTTGGGGAAAAGGAATTGGCGCAGTATCTGTCCCATATATCGTTGGACACCTGAACCGCGCCGTAAGGGAATAGATAAAGGAGGGAGTGAAAGAAGAAAGGAAGAAAGTGGTGCCGCAGTGGAGGGCTCTAGAATAATTACGACCACCTGGGTATCTTTAACGTGCACTAACATCGCACAGCACACAAGCGCCTTAGTGTTTTTCTTCCATAAAAACGCAGCCGCCGTGGTCGGGTTCGAAACAATGAGAAGTCCATGTCCAGCTTTCTCTGGCAAAAATTTTGAAAATTGGAAAATTGTAAAACACGGTTATGGAAATATTGAAGTTAATGGTTCATTCTTCTGATGTGTAGCAAAATATTTCTTTTAAAATGTTCGCATTGATCGCTTCGAGCAGTTAGGACCGCCATATAAAAAAAAAACAATGGGGAAAGCTTTTGACTATAGCAAAAACGTTAATAGAAAAAAAAATGCCGTAGGATGATCTGCATATATATTGATTCTTATAGTGAAATTTTACATTCTATTAAAAAAATTCGTTCATAAACGATTTCCCGCTCAAAAATGCTTTTGTCCAGCATTGCTGGGTATATACTAGAATCCCGTAAACTTTTGTCCATGACTTAACTTTTGTCCTTGACTGTATATCAACTCATCACCGTAAGAAGTTTCACTTCCCCGCACTGGGAACGAAGGTTCGTGAGTTCTCAGTGCCTGTTCTAATGCCGCCAGTTAACTCTTTGCCTTAGCGTAGCCTGCAGTACGGCCTCGGTGCCTTTAGCAGAACCGCAAGATGACACAATGGAATGCGACTCGCTTGTGTGCAATAAATTTTCGAGAAATACTTGACGGATGAAGAGACCTTCGCCTATAATCCCGCTTTATGTTCAAAGCAATGGTGACGCACCCAAAACTTGCCTCACCCGAGCCCAGTGTGAAGCAGATACAGACCTGTACGCTCCTGGTTCAATCGTGCAGACGTGGAGGCCTTTATTGAAGTACTGCCGCCGCAGGCCGTCCGCCAGCGAAGTCACAGCGCACTTGGACATGCAGTAGGCCACAAACTCGGGCATGGTCATTCGTCCTGAGAACAGTGTAGACCACAGTGATTGTTAATTCTACTTCTCTGCTAGCCTAGTCAGGACATGAACTTGATGCACTAGGCATGTCTGGAAAGTACAGATACAAAGGCCAGCACAGCGCGGCGGACAACTTATACCCCACAAAATATGAAATCAAAAGTAATAATTTCAGATTTATTCATTTACCTTCATTATCCAAATAATTTGCTTAGCTTGGGAATAAGATTTTTGAATGCCGTGGTCATGGAAGTCTCCAGCTCTACAATGTAAACTACGCCATGACTTTTCTTTTAAACGTGTTATCGGTGAATGGTTTTCTATTGATATGCTTTTTCAGAGGAGCAAACGAGTGAAAATAACTGAGTGCCAGGTCTGGCCTATGCTGGGCATGCTCCAAAATCTTTCACTTGAATCTTGCCAGGAATGAGGTGGCGGCGTGCGCGGTAAGAACCCTGCAGGCCGCTCTAATGAGGCTGGCGTAAGCCACCTGTCATCAGTCCCTGCCGTTCGCATTGAATGCAATGGTCTTGTTCCAAGGTTTCTCAGTATGCGGCAGGGTTAACTATTGCGCCTGGCGGCATGAAGTTCCGAGTTCATGAACTATGCCTTATCGTCACCCGCCTATTAGACTGCATTCCATCTTTGATTTTACAGAGGTCACCATTGACAGCAGAAGTGCTCCCGTTCCTTTTTTTCGTGACGATTTTTGGGTTTGTGCCAAGTGAAAGTAACAATTACAAAAATCGAGTAAATATTTTTGACTGAAGGTCGAATCCGCAGCGGGTCGAACAGGTCATCTCCGGTGGCCGCTACGCAAGAGCTATAGGCTATCACCGCAGCCGAACACGTCTCGTGCTAAACTGCAGCACACTCTCGCACTATGCATTGCACATTGTCTTCTTCGTCTACTAATAGTGCCGTGGAACTAATATTCGCGCTTTGAGCTGAGTGGCGGTAGTGCCCGAGAGACGTGCGTTGCATGCATTGGTGTTGGCAAGGTTGAGGCATAAACACGGCACTAGAGCAATATGCGTCGGCGTTGACCACATTGCTGCAGAAACGCGGCACTCGAGCATAGGCCGCCGACGTGCCTTGAGTGTGCATTGACGATGAAAAAATTGGAGACGCGCATAACAGGCTCCCTGGGTCTGTGTGTGCCATTGTGTGAGGACAACAACAACAACAACAACAACAAACTAGGAAACTGGGCTAGTAGAACCCTCAATCGCGCTTTCAGGTACATGGCGGTGGTTTCTACCTGCGAAAAACTGCTTTCGCATATTATTTCGTGCTTAGCATTGGCTAAACCACAAGCAATTTTTTGTAAAGTGTGCTACTCGGCCATTCGCTGGTGGAGCGCTTAAAACGAGATTGGAGGAGGAAGCCTAAGGATGAAAGTATGTGGCAGTTGTCCCATTTCTCAACTGGTTTTTAACTGACCAGGTGGCGCGCAGTAAATTCTCACTTTCTGCATACGCCTTGTAGAAGTGCAATGCAACCAGTTTACTTTATCTAGAGAACGCTGGGATTAGCACCACGAGCAAAAAAACCTCTATGGACAAGACAAGCAATTGTTTCCGTTAACATGGCGTTGGCAGACAGCAAACATAGAAAAGGAACAGAATGAAACCTTAAAATGCAACCGGTAATATATAAAAGAAAACAAAGAACTCATTGTAATTGTACAAGCTACAATGTTCATGTATTGCAAAGAGAACAACGTGTGAAAGGCTACGAAGCAATCAGAGAAAGTAATAAAATGAACATAATGGTTTGCAAAAGGAAGGCTATAAAGCTTTTGATTTCTGTCTAAGTACAGAGCAAATTAGCAAATTAGCATATTGCAAGCCAATACGAGTGAAACCTGAACCACGGTGGGGATACTAGCGAGAAGGAAAGGACCCGCGTTGCCGGCTATTAAAGTCATTTGCTTGTTTGTGAAAAAGAAATAATTTCCAAGTTATCATTTCACTGTTCTAGTTTTTGCTGACGTAATACGGAGCTAACCGCACATAAGTCTCTGAAACCCTTACACTTTTTTTATGTGCGTCTCATTGACAGAGGAAAGTGGCATGGCAAAAAGGTGTCGTGCCCTCCTATAAAACCTGAATATCTTAAGGGTAGCTCTATGAAATGTACTAATCATCATTTAGTCACATAATTTCCGAAATAGAACTACGGCCTTAAGTTACACACATTTTCTCCTAAGCTGATGCTACAAGGAAATTGCTCGTTTCCTCTGGCGTCATCAAAGAAGAGAACAAAATGAATGTAATACGAACCAAAGAAGCTTGACACCAGGACCAATCTTCCCTGAGATTTCTTCAGCAAAGGCAAAAAAGTCACCGTCACTGATAGGGTTCCCAGCGTATTGACGTCGAAGACATGTCTCACTTTGTTTGTGGGCTGCCACTCGATGTAGCCGAGGGTTGCAACTCCAGCGTTTGAGACCACCGCCCAGAGCTCTGCGGTTAGCACATGCAAAAAGTAAGGCGAATGGTCTCAAATGCGAATATTACACTGCTACTACAAATACTAGACTACTAAAGTTACCCTTAGCAATTCAGCTTCAGTCTGCAATAACTATTTGAAGCATAGGTACTTGCAGAATTTACGGGCACTCCACTACAGCACACTCGTGAAAATTGACAGCGTTTTATTGGCAATGAAAGCTGCCGTCACCTTTTGCCATAGCTTGAAGTTCCATGATGTGAATAATGGTAATGTGTGACGACGGCGACCTACGCTGATATGTGGCCGAGGGGTACCGAATTTCCAACATTTCTGCAAACGCACGGCACACCAAGCGCACTGGGCTGTTTGAGAAATTTCTGAACTAGCGCGACAGGCCTAGTAACTGGTATCGAGATGGAGCTTCTGCAACTTATACGCTAACATGGACCACCAATTCTGACGACTGTGTGGTCAACTAGCGACGCTCATCAATCGTGATACTGGCATGGCAAAGACGGGGCAAGGGCTAACCGGCATTCAAGTATTACTCGGCAGCAGTATGGCCTGCGGCCAGAACGCACGCTACCAGGCAGCGGGCTAATGTCACTTGAAGTGTTCATCTTCTTTTCGTCGCGTTATCGCTGTTTCCCATGGTTCTGGCCAAATAGTGACCTCAAGAGCTCCGGCTTTGGCATTAATACCTTTTCTATTTTCCTACACTTACGAGTTTCACCGAAAATTCTTTTTTTTTAAGTTTCGGCAGTCGCCAGTGACCCACTCACTGGATCCCATGAACACCTGCTCGTATTTTTGGTGGAGTTGTCACTTTTTGCAAGATTTTTTTGTGGCATTATAAAAAAAAACAACTCGAAAAGTACTCACGAATGATACTGACTACGTAGAAAGGAATTCAGTGTAATTGAAAAAAAAAACGATATAATAGGCGCGCAGAAATTGTTATGCAGCCTAGAAAATATGCCTGATATTTTCGCTATATCTGGGGCTAAGAAATGACAGCACTGCTTGCTCGGTGCTTTTCATAAGCGCACCCACTGTCTGGCAAACAGCTTTCCATCTGAACTAGCCCAATTAGACCAATTTGCCTTAGGGCAGCTGATGTCCAACATTCTCGGACAAAAATTTTGAAAATGGGTACATTATAAGATACTGTGATGGAAATATTTAAGGTTGTGGACCATTCTTCTGATATGCAGAAAATCTTTCTTTTAAAGTGTTTCCATCGATCGCATCGTACAGTTAGGACTACCATAGAAATCCTTTGGGGAACGCTTCTGAAGATAGCTAAAACGTTAGTAGGAAAAAAATGAAAGACTACTGTCGGGTGATGTGCGGCTATAGATATTTATTGTTATAGTGAAATCTTACATTATATGAAAAATTGCGTTCATTAACGGTTTTCCGCTCGAAAATGCTTTTCTCGGAATTGCTGGGTATAGATGAACACTGCGGTTTTCGGCTGCGACACAAAAAGACGACGTGACGTCTAAGCCAAGGCTTTTCATCTTAAACGAATCACTCTTACAGCTGTCTCTTTAAAGTAAAGAAACATAGGCACTTCACCTTTACGTGCGCAGTTAACCCTGAAACAATCTGCAAATACAGATTTCAGGGCGACGAGATCAAGGTCTCATACTTGCTTTAAGCAATAAAAGGTTGAAGGCGCCTTGAAACACCTACTGCGGAGAGTACATAAACTCAGTCAATCTCTTCACTGCGTGGTCATGAACACTTGAGCCAAATATCACACTTGTACACGCAGCAGTACACCCTCAACCACGCGCAAAAATTGTCGAGCTCTTTCCAACTACTTTTTCATACCCGCGTTCTCCTCTGTTTGACGCTTCGGCGCATGTCGGTTAAGAGATGGCTATTTGATTCATTCAGGTGCCACGCAGATACCATGGACTCGGCTGGTCAGCGCGTCACTCCGGCGGGTCACGAAGCTCCGCCCTTCGGGACATTCCCGCGTTCGTCAAGAGGATAAGGAAAGGTGCGAAAACGATGAAATTCAAAAAAATTATTGTTTGAGGATATTCGTTTAGCGGTTTCCTTTCACACCGCAGGCATACCGCAACTTTACTGAGAACACCTTTCAAAGCCGATCAAATTTTCAGCCCAATATATTAACATGCACAACTTCGGATGCTTTTCTGGGCGTCATGTCAAGCTTGGGGTGAGAATAAGTGCCATGTGAACAAATTGTATGGTTATCTGCGTTTTAGTACTATTGTCTGACTAGATTCCTGCATTATCTTTCGTCTAGAACGATGTGTTTTGTGACTAAGAGTTTTTTTTTCTTTTTGGAGTATATCTCGTCCCCTTGTCTGCAACAGCCTCTTTCATAGGGCAAGCAGTGCACTGTGAAGAAGCTAAAATAAGTAACTAAAAAAGATTGAAGCAAACATAAAATAGTTGCTTTAGGACAAGCATTTACGCGTTTTCTTTGATCGGTATGCTTCATTTATGGCACTTGCATTTATATCAATATTTTCTTCACCTCGGTGGTTCGCTCGAAGGCCAGGCTTTGGACAGACCGGTACGAGCTGAGCAGCGCCATCTCCCGTTACTCAATAGTACTGAGTTGCAGAGATCAGTGCCATCTGCCGTTACTGAAAAGTACTGAGTTGCAGCTCTGGTTCAGGGAGATTAGCGGGGTAAGCCCATAGGATGTGGGCTCTTATCTGCAAAGCAACGTCTTCTGATCACCTACCGTCGACCTCATGTTGCGTTTTGCTTTTTTTTTTCTGTAACTAATAGTTTTCCGCCTGCGTCCTCCTATCGCTATTTTCTTTTTTTTTGTTCGCGAATAGGAAGGGCGCGTGCCCGAAGCTCTCTACATGTTCGCATTATCAGGTGCTCATTCTGCAATGCATACTAAAGCAGTCTTTTTGCGGCGTTTTTTCTAATTTATTGTATGCAAAACTGAAAATGGGTCACCGAAGTTCGAAGCCTCGGATTCTCGGCCTGGCCAGCTGGTAGCTCTGGTCGGGGTAAAGGTAGTCGATACTGTGATGCTATAAAGCATGTCACTTCCCATGTGGATAGGGCGCTCGGCTGCTGACCTCGGCTGCTGATTTAGGTTCAATCCCGGGCGCGGCGGTCGAATTTTGATGGAGGCGAAATTCTAGATGTCCACATACTGTGGGATGTCGGTGCACGTTAAAGAACCCCAGGTGGTCGAAATTTCCGGAGCCCTTCACTACGGCGTCTCTCATAGCCTGAGTCGCTTTGGGACGTTAAGTTCCTTGAACCATAAACCATAAACTTTCCATGTAATCTTTGTTTCTACTCATGCGTGACTGTAGATAATTGGATATAAACACTTGTCGTTTGAGCGATTTGTCTTCGGCGTCTTATGTTGGACGGCATCGTTTGCGTTGTGTTCCATGAAAGTACGCGAACTGAGAGGACCGGTAGGAGGCACTTTTGAACATTTCATGTGAAACTTGCCTCCCCTGCAGTGGAGCCCGTAAATGACTATGAGAGACTGGCTGCGCATTTGACTACGGGGTTAATGTACGACGAATCTCTCTTGCACGTAAACATCGCCATCACCACTCGCCCTTCCCTTGGTAGAGTGTCAGAAACGCGAGGGCAGAACGATGTGAAGTGTATTTTAGGCAAGAGCATTACTGCGTCGTCCGCTAGGACCAAAAACGAAGCAGAAGCCGGTGATGACTGAACTGGTAAATCATGGCACACAGTTCGACTCTATGTGCGTCATGCGAGGAAGTACGTTGAACCCTGTCGGCGGTTTGCAGAGCAGATAATTAAGTATTTGCATATCCCCATCGCTCAAGTAGTGCTGCCGTTTACTCTTCCCGTCCTCCTCAACCGTCAGATGGCATGCTCTTAAGCTGGTGTGTGTTTCAGGTATGTTGTCGAGACCGAGATATTTTTGTGTTAAGTCTTCGATCTTTACTCTTCTCTCAAAATTTATTTATGATTATTACTTTTTAGCTAATTTATTTGAACCCTCACCTCTTTGTTTCCGCGATTTTCATTCCAATCTTTCGAAAATATCTCAAAATTTGCTATTCGCTTTCCCAGATTCCTCATTTTTTTATTTATCCGCCGCTTGAGTTAAGTGTGGAGGAATTTTTCTCTTGTTTGGATGTGCACTTAACCCTGGCCAATCCCACACCGTGAGTATGACCCATCGCTTAAGAGACAACAACAACATAGTTCGGGAAAGGCAGGCGCGCATACTGCACGCTTTAAAATGCTCAGAAACAGCCCCCGCGAGCCATGAAGAATTGGCTGCTGTATGTAACATAGTTCTACAACTTTGATGATAAGATGCAAGACATTTATCTCTTAATATAGTTGCATACAAAGTCTCACCTCTGCCGTCCAGGCTATCTTCTACTACTTTTCGGGCTCGGCTGACTTCCTCAACCTTTGTGACGTCCATTTTCAGTACGAGAATGTTCTCCGCTTTCTTGAGTGCCCTCGCCCCGTCGCCATTTTCATCCAAGCAGCCAGCGAAGATGAAGAACCCGTCGCTGGCCAGCTGCTTCGCCAGCATGTGACCGAACCCTGTGTCGCATCCTGCGGTGGCGTGTGCAAAACTATCAGTGCTTTATATATATAGGAAAACATGGTAGCTTTTGAAAAATAATTTTCTGCCTAGCTATACTTGTGCGCTGCTCAGAAATCGCACTAGACATCCTATACGTTGTACAGCAAATGATTTAATATAATGTATTGCAAACTTCTGTTAATTACACGTGATGTGCGTGTGCGTTCCAGGACACAGACCATACCTGAGGCCTGGCCTGGTCTGACCTGAGAAGGCCTGAGATAGAGGTCGCCTCTTTGGTACTCTTAGGAATTCATGACACGCTTGAGCTCTAGACAGGAAGGTGCTCTCCATTGCTTTCCTTTCTATCTTCAGTACCACAGATCCTCAACATCTATAGGCCCAGGAGCACTAGCAGCCCAATAAGGTTTTGAGACGAGCAGCTTCTTGCAGTAAAGCTAAATTTTGGGAGTTGGAAACCATCTTTTTATATCAGGAACTGAATGCATTCAACGTCAAAAGGAGCCAAAAATGAAATGCACAGAGCGAGAGCTAGTCATGTGTTTTAATCTTCACGCGGCTCTCGTGATATTTCACAGAAAACTTGATTTAGTGAAAAAACTTTTGGCAAAGGTTCCTCATGTATGATTCACCTGGTCAAGGAAGCACGTCGAAGCAACACATTTTATGGAAACCTTGATTTCGTGGGAAAACTTTTGGCAAAGGTTCCTCATGTATGATGCACCTGATCAAGGAAAGAATGTCGAAGCAACACACAGCACGTAACAAAAACGCGAGAGGTAGAATTTTCCACTACATTACTTGACGACGTTTTAAAAGAATATCCTGCATTATTACACGTATATGTGCAATAAAACGATAGTTGACAAAAAACAAATTGAAATGTTAAGACGTCGTGTGAGAAACTGGTGCTGAAAATAAGCCTACAGCCTAATCTTTGTCACCTCTGAAAATTGCGACGAGTACAGCAAAATTTAAATTTGAGTTAAAAATCGCATTAAGCACCTTTAGATTTCACTTCTTCGTGCTGTTTATGTTTTTTGTTGCTTGTCTTGGGCACGAAAGCGCTTAGGTTTTCCTTTTCATCTCATCTACGCGTTCGAAGGCATCACTTTTAATGAATTAGGTGAGGTGGAACCTGTCCTTAATGATTTCCTTGTGAGATATCCTGCTTGCCCTGTTTTATGTGGTCAGAACACGCAGCCACCTGAGCTAATCACATTAAAATGTTATAGAAAGCATTGCCAGCCGAGTGTTTCCCGCTGGACGCACGTACGAGAACATCTTACCTGTGATCAGCACAGCCTTCCCTTTAGGATCGACGAGGCCGTTGAAGAACGCTCGACGAGCATGCCATAGCAACCAGTATCCAGCGCTCAGAGTAAGCAGTGTCAGGCCTACGTTTGTCGCCCCGGCGAGCAAAATAGGAATGCGCGAAGCCACAAGCCACAGCAGAGCTGCAGCTGGAAGCGTTAGCTGGGCCACCGTCAGCATACCTTGCACGTGCGAATCCCGACGTCTTGTGAACGGCGGACCGAAGCAACGACTTCGCTCTTTCCTCTCACGCCCATTTTTTGTTCGAGGAGAAACTGTCCTGGAGTCAAACGCGCAATCTAGAGCCAAAAGTTGCCCTAGCCGCAGAGGCAAAACACACGAGCAAGCTCGTTCCAGGCGCACCGACCTTCATGTTTTAGTGGCACTGAGACAGGACAACGCGTGGCCACGAGACAGCGCAATTGTTCTCCCGGGGAGAAAATGATACGGTGGGAGGTAATGAGGAAAAACACATTCTTGGTCTGGAACCGAGAACTCAGCTAGTGCAACGAGACGGAGAAAGTGAAAATGTATGCAGGCTTATTTATAACTAGGCGTATGCCGTCTCGGCACCCTCCACTTCACGGAGAAGCGTTGGAGGCCGGTGCTGTGAGCGTCACGAAACCTTCCGGATAGTTGAAAGTGAGCTTTGCGTAATATATTTAGGCAAGACGCATTGGTAAAAACCCGGGCAACAGATGGACACAATGGTACGCGATGTAGAAACTCTTGAAATGGGTGGATTTATTTTTGTGACCTGTAGTGGAAACTGTTGTAGACTGATGCGTGAATCACATTGCACAGAATCAAAAGCTCTTTATTCGAAGAATACAACTGCTTAAATAGCTTAGGCGGTGACCAGTTATTAGCACGACTGGTGATAACAAAAGCAAGCACAAAACTGGCGCATGCCGTCCTGTGGCACACCTACGCCTCAACGCGTGATTGAGAAATCTATCACAGAAACAATTGCCTCGTTCTGCGGAACACGGATAACGACTGCCGCATTAACAAAGAGGAGAGCCCCGTTGAAGAGCGTCTCTCTGCTGTGCAGTTATGTTCTGTTCTGACATAAAATTACTAAATTCGTTCCATATACCTGCGCTTGATTTGAGCCTACTTCTAGCAGAACTCTTTCACAGTTGCATTCAGTTATTCCCCAGACGTTGAAATTCTCACTTACGCTGCATGTTAATGCCGAGGCAACGTAATTTAGGAGTGTGTTATGTTTATTTTCAAGAGAGGAACGCTGCTAGGAATAGTACCAGTCATAGCTACTAACGCTGTTGTGACTGGTAGACGTCTTTCTGAAAGGTTGTATTGGTTTCCCGGTGCAGGTTTTAGAGTGAGAGGGTTGTGGTATAGGAGCATTTGTTACTAGAAATTGTGTTGTTAACAAGAAAATTGTTCTTTCCACGAAAGCCGCTTCAGTGAGCACTATCAAAAACTCAATTTTTCTTCATCTGCCATAATAAGTAAAGTGAGAACATTGCGACAAACTTTTTACCTTACCTTAAAAAAATGAGCACTTTCAAGACTGACTAATGCTATACCCTCGGAACCACTTTCTGTTGAGTTAAGGAGTCAATTCATAGTCAACACAATTGCCTTATAAGTAATCCTAAAAAAAATTGAACGATTTCGAAAAATTTGAACTGTAAGCAGGAACTACTTCTTCGTCATGAGCATGGATATTCTGCGCGCTGTATGTATGACTTCATCCGCCATCTCAGTGGGTGCGATGTTGTGCAGCCATCGAACGATGCCCAGTGGAGGTCCGCCTGGTTTGTAGCTGGCTCGGGGCACTGTTTCTTGAACAGCCGTCTTAATGGCGTCGACAGCTTCCTGCAAGTCGTCCCTCATGAAAGCCGAGTGGAGCACGTGGGCTGTGTGCTTGAAGTTGGCGACGGAACGTCCGTTGACGCATTTGCGCACTCTCTCCGGAAGTAGATTCAGGTCTCTGTCAAACTCCTGCTCCACCCGGGACTGGTCGTGCAGAGCTGTTCTGGAAAAGTAGGTAAACTAATTTCGGGTCAAAAACCTTCATCACGGTGGCTTCGTTGAAATGCTCTTGCATAATAGGGCTTCACTCCTGCATGTAGTGGTGGCCCTGGCAAGTGTACTTAGAAGGCCGCAGAATGTTTGTAAGGGAATATCACGTAAGTTCGGCAACAGTGCACGTTTTTAACGCACAATGAATGTCGTGCACAGTTTTTAAACCGAAGAATGCGGAGAAGTGCACGCAATTGGTTTCTTCGTCAAGTAGAACCTTATAGGTGTCTAATTAGCTTCATGCCGAGCGCCGCGGCCTTGCATGCGTAATTAGACTGATTGGGCTGAAATCTTAGACACGCATATCCCAGGACACAGGCACGTTACTAAGATTCTACAAAAAACAATGGTCAACAAATGTCACTATCTCTAAGTTTTCAATATAAACATGCATCCTAACTGCACTGAAGAAAAGTTAATTATTGCATTTAGCTAAAACTGATATCACCATGAAAACTGTCCCTACAGCTACCGCCCGCCTGGACATGAGTCCCATGTACAGCTGTGCAACATGTTGGCAGAGCAGGGCACAGATTTAACGCGACAGTGTTAAGGGCCCTGTGTCGCAGAAAAGCCGGTGTTGTCGGTGTCGGCGGCGTTGGCCGTGAGCGAAAAATCCTTCCTCCTCCTTCTCGCAATGTATGCCACTGCCCCAACAGATGGCGCGCGACGGCAGCGCCTCCCGCTCGTCTCGTTCGGGCGCAGTGGGGCCGTGCGGGCACGCAGGAATCACGCGGTGAGCGGCGAACAACGCAGCGCACATCCAAAGCGCGTTCACCACGAAGCTTGCGGCTTGCTGCCCGTTCTTTCGGCGCTGAAGCTATTCTGGCATTCGTGGTATCGGGTTTGTCGAGAACGATGTGCCGACGAACTACGACTGCAACTTGAGTCCCACGCGTTTCGGCAAGGCGTCTGGCAGCGCTTCTACATGGTTTGCCGCTCCGCGCGTCCGTTTCACCGTACGTAGCAGAGCGATTTGTCCAGCGGGCAGGGCGTCGCACCGAACGGGCGATGGCGTTCCGTGGACTCCCTGGCAGTGCTGCAACATGCTGTCGCGTTCCACTCTTAAAGGCGAAGCTTAAGCGTCCTCCAATTTTTCATTGGCAACTTGAGGGAAATTTACCGGCTTTTCACATCAGAACATGAGTCGGGTCCGCGTAATGATCCTTGTCAAGGGCCACAATTTTTTAAAGCAACATTGCAAAGCAATCTCGTGCTTGCAGCTGACAAGAAGAGTAACTGTTGCACGCTTGCATGTAAGAAAACAACTTTTGTCTACTGCTGCTTGTATTTTATAAAAAATCCTGAAAGTCTCACTTTGAACAACCTGTATATTGCCTGAGTACCTTTGTGAAAACGCTCCGGGGTTGAAAGAAATATTTTTCCCTTGTCTAGGCACGAATTCTAACATAGATAAAAGACTAATATTCGGCAATTTTCTTTGAAAACAATTCCACCTTGCGTTGGCACCGTTATGTAGACTACACTGCAAACACAGCCAAATGTTAAATTTTCACCGATACAATACGGCAGCAGAGAAATCGGCAGAATGTTAGATAGGGTTGCTTCATAAAGCATACATCAGGTCATGCCTCGACCTCTGAAGTACAGTACCCTCAACAGCAAATGAAAGAACGAAACAGCCCTTGCACTGTACTTAAAAAAAGTACAGCCATTAAGAACTCAATATGTATTTAACGGCTCTAGCTGGGCGCTCATTATGTCAAAAGTAAAGCATTCGCCAGATTGAGAGTGATTAGAGTTATCAATAAATAAACGACGATTAAGGTTATTTCACAGCTTTTACTGTCGCGAAATTGTTATTGATTGTGAGAACTACATATTCTAGACACATAACATATGTCCGGATGTATCTAAGGTGCAAAAGTGCAGTTGAAATAATGCTGGCCTTCAGTCGTCCTATGTATTTTTTTAAATTGCACTAGATGTAATTGTTTGTCCACAGATGTTGCTTTTGATGGCAATGGTGAATGTGTTGTTGGTGCGTGGTCTGATGTATACAATCAGAGCAGCCTGTCCTAGATGTTCTACCAGAGTACTCCGCGTCTCTTCATGATATAATGCCTTCGGTAGTTGCGGATACGAGAATTGGAGATTAAATGAATAAATAAATACCCACACATACAAACAAAAGCACCCAAACAAATTAACCCGCTTTGCCCGAACTGAAAAAAAATGAACATACCTATATCCACCAGGTTCGACCGTGCAGATGTGCAAACCTCTGTTGAAGTACTGCCGTCGCAGACCGTCCGCTAGTGACGTCACGGCGCACTTGGACATGCAGTAAGCAACGAACTCGGGCATAGTCATGCGTCCTGCGAAGCGCCGCAATTACAGCGAGTGTAAGTCATTGTTTGGTGTGCTAAGTTAGCTAGCGCACAACTAGGTACAGGAGCTTATTGCAATTAAACTGAGTTAATTTCAGTATCTTAGGCGGTGTGGAGCGTGAGAAAAAACTCCGAAAAACCTTAAGGCAGCAAATGACCCTTTAACTGGGAATTTGCTAAAGGCATCGTATAGAATGAACAAAACGAAACTTTAGCTTCTAAGCGTTAATTTCCAAATAGAAGACTGCCTATGTATTGTGTTGGATTAAGGGTCGCATAAGCAACTAAGGCTATCATGCACCAAGCTCAAGGTATAGTAAGACTGATTTTAGATCCGGTAGACTAAAAGAATATAATATAGTAATGCCCTACCCGCTCCTCCATTGGTACAACAGGCTCCAAAAGGAATCAGAAAGAACTCATTTGTTATGTAGCAAACTTCACGACGATAAGAAGAAACGCGCTTGAAGTGTTCAAAGCTCCGCAAGACCACCTAATACAACACAGATAGTGGTTTCCGTATCGCTTTATGGAAGCAAGGCAGGTATATCTACGGGAATTAACAAATTGAAAACCAACATTAGTGAAGCGTGCTGTGAGGAGGCGTTACTAGCTTCCTGAGAACCCATCCTTTGAAGTAGTAGCATTCATTTGTGACTAATAATGGTACTTTTTTTCAGCAATGCCTTTCAAAGATATGCTGATTTTCTTTTCCGTCGCAAGCTGGCAGTGACAGTTGCCCCCCCCCCCCCTTCCCGTGACCATTGGGCTTCATGTTGCTGGCTTTGCTGTTAAGGCGACCAATTTGTCGCCAGTTGAAGACAACTAGCTAGAGGGCATTAGTTATAATCAAAATCAAATCATAACGTAGGGCTCAACACTAAGAATGCGATAACAAACCGGAATGCTCGCGTCCTGACATTAATGTAACAGGAAGAGCGCCCATTCTCTATCACAAGGCTAAAAAATAGAATGCTGTTTGTACAAACCAAATACGCTTGAGACCAGGACGAGTCTTCCGCGAGACCTCTTCAGCAGTGGCAGGAAGGTAGTGGAAACCAATAGGGCACCGAAAGTGTTGACGTCAAAGAGGGATCGCACTCGGCTCATGGGCTGCCACTCAATGTAGCCAAGGGAGGCAGCTCCAGCGTTGGCGACCACTGCCCACAGGTCTGCATAGAGCGCATATACAGTATGAAAAAACTAATGAGCCGCCGCGGTGGCTGAGTGGTTATGGCGCTCGGCTGCTGGCCCGAAAGACGCGGGTTCGATCCCGGCCGCGGCGGTCGAATTTCGATGGAGGCGAAATTTTAGAGGCCCCGTATACTGTGCAATGTCAATGCAGGTGAAAGAACCTCAGGTGGTCGAAATTTCCGGAGCCCTTCACTACGGCGTCTCTCATAGCTTGAGTCGCTTTGGGACGTTAAACCCATTTAAACCAAACCAAACCGAAAAAACTAATATGCAAATGGCAAGCAAGGCAGCATTGTTAGCTGGTTGGTTGTACATTTGATGGGTATAATGCGCAACACGAGGAAACAAAAACGACCACTGAAACGACGGACACAGCACAAGAATCTAGTTAAGGCTAGTTGGTTCGTGATTCACAAAGAAAACGGCGCGAAATAAGGGGACAAAAGAGAAACATTCGCGACAGGACCAGCGCCAGACGGGCGCAGACAAGCGCACACTTGTCCTGTGTCCGTCGTTTCAGTTGTGTTTTTTTTTTCCTTGTGTGGGGCGTTATTCCCACCAAATGCAAACGACGTCTAAGAATTTAATTCTGCACTTTACTGCTTCTCCGCAAGTCAGTGGGTTTCGGAGCAGCACGGTGTAAATTACTTAAAGCGCATGTATTAATTTGGAGCTCATTACTACAGCGACACCGTGACATGCGGCCAACCGGGCTGTCGCATGGGAGACGCCCTAAGACGCGCCGCGGTGGCTCAGTGGTTAGGGCACTCGACTACTGATCCGGAGTTCCCGGGTTCGAACCCGACCGCGGCGGCTGCGTTTTTATGGAGGAAAAACGCTAAGGCGCCCGTGTGCTGTGCGATGTCAGTGCACGTTAAAGATCCCCAGGTGGTCGAAATTATTCCGGAGCCCTCCACTACGGCACCTCCTTCTTCCTTTCTTCTTTCACTCCCTCCCTTATCCCTTCCCTAACGGCGCGGTTCAGGTGTCCAACGATATATGAGACAGATACTGCGCCATTTACTATCCCCAAAAAACCAATGATTATTATTAGACGCCCTAAGCGATCCTGTTAGAAGGCACTGTCGACCGGACTGACGATGTGCTCGGCACAACAGCAGAGGCTTGGCTTACTCCCATATTTTTCAAAAAGCGCGGAAAGCCGCACAAGTCCTGCCCGTAACTAGCATTTAAATATTGAGCACAAATCAATGAGAACAGCGAGAAAATGGCTTTAGTAGGAATAGTATGCAGTTAATCATGGTCCTTTATTACCATCAACGTGGAGACAAAAAATTGTAGGGTTTGTAGGATGTGCGAAAGCACTTGTGAAAACCGCATGCAAGATATTATCGTCAGCCGCTATCGGCAGCCGTGTTTGGGGAGAGGAAGTGCTGGCCCAGGCAGAGACACAGGCACGGACCGTGGACGATCTTGGGAGTGCATTAAGAAGCGCATCACTATAGACAGTTGTACACAAAGTGAAATCATAAACTTCTCTCAGATTTCAATTTTATCTGTAATGAAAGTAGGAGACACACCCGTTTAGGGAGACACGTTTTAGAAAAATTTTTCAGGCCACAGAATGTCTACGTCGATTACATATACAAGAAACAGAGATGAATTTGCGCAGGGCTGCATTTGACACCTAAGATCAGCGTGCCTCCGATACGCTTATCTTATTAATCACTCATGGCGTGTTGAAATCTGCAGATGCGAAATGAACCAGGCGCGGTTGGCTGTTGCGCTCCATTTCATATTTCTGTTTTGTTGTTATGATACCTAGAAACCTAGAAAACAAGAAGTCACCTAGAAACCTCACCTCTTCCATCCAGACTGTCCTCTACGGCTTGCAGTGCTCGGCTGACTTCCTCTTCTTTTGTAACGTCCATTTGCAGTACGAGCATGTTCTCCGCTTTCTTGAGTGTCCTCGCCCCGTCGCCATTTTCGTCCAAGCAGCCGGCGAAGACAAAGAACCCGTCGCTGGCCAGCTATTTGGCGAGCATGTGACCGAATCCTGTGTCGCATCCTGTGATGGTAGATGCGCCGCTTTCATTGCATCATTTTGCCGCAAAATTATTACGGCTTTGAGGAGTGCGCATATTGGAGCGCTCAAGAGAAACAACAGGAGAAGAAAATAATGATGTAGCCCGAGGAAATAGAGCGAGATGTAAGCTTGCGGTGTGGTGCTGGCCTCTAGATGCAGCAACTTCTAAGAACGCAGCAATTATTCCGTTGAAGCAAGAAGTTCCAAGCAAACGTCATTTAATTACACCTCAGCGTATTGTTTCATCAGGACCTTTCTTTTTTTGCTGGGTTACGATTGCATGCTGTTCTGTAGTTTATAAATTTGATGGCAATCTCTGAAACAAAGTAATGGTAGCACTTAAAGGTGCCTTTAGTTTTTCTTGCGATATCTTGCTTCTCCTCTTTCACGCCCGTTGAAGATCTCTCAATTAGGCGACCAATAAGTCGTGTGAAACATGTCTCACTAAACGCTGCCAATATTCTGACTGCCCACTGCGGTGCTATGGCGTCCTGCTGCTCAGCCCAAGCTCGCTGGATCGAGTCCTGGTAGCGGGGCCCCCATTTCGATGGAGGCGAAATGCAAATGGTCCCGCGTGCTGTGCGATGTCAGTTCCCGTTAAATAATCGCGCGGGGTTGAAATCAGTTATCACCCTTTCACTACGGCATCTGTCGTAGGCAACGTGTCGCTATGGGACCTAAACCAACATAACATAACGTAACATAAGATAACATAAGTTAACGCGAACAGGATAACATAATAGCGTGCACTGACATCGCACAGCACACGGGCGCCTTAGCGTTTTTCCTCCATAAAAACGCAGACCGCGGCGGCTGCGTTTTTATGGAGGAAAAACGCTAAGGCGCCCGTGTTCTGTGCGTTGTCAGTGCACGTTAAAGATCCCCAGGTGGTCGAAATTATTCCGGAGCCCTCCACTACGGCACCTATTCTTCCTTTCTTCTTTCACTCCCTCCTTTATTCCTTCCCTTACGGCGCGGTTCAGGTGTCCAAAGATATATGAGACAGATACTGCGCCATTTCCTTTCCCCAAAAACCAATTATTATTAATAGAAAGTACTAAAACATACCAAAAGATAACGTAACAAAACATAACATAGCGTTTCGTAGGATAACAAAATGTAACGTAAAAAAAGATAACACTATAATGCAGTAAACATAACAAAACGTGACATAAGATCGCATAACATAACAAATATAAGTTAAGATAACGTATCATAACAGAACACAACATAACTTAATGCACCATAACGTAACAGCGTGATTTTCGGGAGGGCCACAAACGTTTAGCTTGCTCACCTGTGATGAGGATGGCTTTCCCTTTTGGCTCTACAAGTCCATTAGAAAAAACTCGACGAGCGTGCCACAGCAGCCAGTACCCGCCGCTCAGGGTAAGCAGTGCCAGGCCCACGTTTGTCGCAACGGCCAGCAAAAGCGGAGTGCGCGACGCCGCTAGCCACAGCACAATTGCAGCTGGGAGCGTTAACTGTGCCACCGTCACCATGTCTTACAGAAGCAAACTCCGAAGCCTGTGTGAACTCCGGAACGAAGTAAGAACTTAAAGGGACACTGAGGAGAAATTGAAGTTGGCTTGTATCCATAGAATAGCAGCTCCTGATCACAAAAACGCCACTCTTACTGAAAACAAAGCTCTTGTAATGTAGAAAATAGCAAGAACCAAAATACAGGTGTCGCCGCCACAGGCCAATCTCGCAAGTACCAGCGTGATGACTTCCTTGGACAAGAGGCGCCACCTTGGAGGAATTTTCGTAACTTCTTGGAAGCCACGAATCTCTGAGGCTGGCAAAGGAAGGTTGCGCACCGCACCGTTAGCCCTCAGAAATCACGGAGTCTGCGTTTATGTCACGTACCACGTCACTCCGTTCTGAGACGTCATAAGAGTTGCCGTGGCGTCATAAGAGTTCCCTGAGTTTGAATCAGAGCGGTGGGAAAAACTTTTTCATCTTCGAATCCAAATTTCTTTGAAATGAATGCATCTTTCGCGCCCGGACAAGCGGCAACAAAGCCATGAAATGCCGAACTATCAGATTTTGCTAACAAAAAAAAATGATAGAGTTCTCTTCAGTGTCCCTTTAAGGCGCTCATGCCTCGCGACTATCTTTGTTCGCTTAAAAACTGGCCTGGGTTGAAGGCACCAGACGTTGAGGCAAAGCCCGCGGAAGAGGAAAAAATGTGGGCACGAGACAAAGCATTTTTTTTCCTCGAAGTAATTGAGGTGGCGGCTGGCCACTGCAGGAAGAAGTTTGAAGTTTGAAGCTTATTTTCATTTCAGTAAAAAATGAGGGACCCGAGACAAAAAGTGAACGTTAATTCACTTGAGGGCGCTCGGGCTTCATTACAAGGCAGAACAGCGAGGTGTCGGTAGTAAGATTTGGTGCACTTGCAATTTAGGCAGTACATCCCAGTACATTTACAGACATATTAGCTCTTACTACTACACATAGTTCAGTCTTTGTGTTGTTAAAGGTAAAGGCACAATATGAATGACAAACATGATCAGCGAATAATAGCAATTGTACATGGCAACAAACCCGCAAAAAATTCAAAAGCCACAGGAGAAACACACCTCACGAAAAGCAGAAAATTTACATTTGCGAGAGAAAGAATGAATGCATTTTTTTCTTATTTACATTTTCAATGTTAACTTTATTTTCGCGAAAATAGTTTAACAGAGTGGGCAGAGTATGTGCAAGCAAGTATGAGCAAGCAAGTCCATTTAGTGTGCGATAAAATTTTAAAAATTAAATACTGAAGAGATACGCAATCCTACATACGACGAAGGTATGTCACCCGTGGCCGAAGGGCGGCAGCTTTAGGACGCGCTTCGCAGTATAGAGTGCGCCCGGGGAGGGGGGGGGGGGGTCGTTGATGCTTCGCAGCCAGTCCTGGAGCTGCCATTTGGTACTGAAGTTTGCTTCTACCGCATGCAGTAACTAACGTCGTGCGTAAACTCATGAGCAACGCGGTGCGTTAAGGTGCGCCCACAGCAGTTCGCATCGGGAAAGACGCGAAAGTGGAACAAAGGTTGTCGCACCCACTCAACCTTTCGCAGCAGGAGCAATGGGCCTACGAATACGCTTGCCGAGGTCACCTGTAACGGTAGTAGCGCCAACCGCAAAAAAAATTAAAGGGGGCTTTTAAACTACGCCTTAAGGTTATGACGCGATAGCTTTAATGAGTTAACGCCCATCTATGCGGAATTGGTCATTCTCAACTGTACAGTCATAGCTCCCTGGGAGTCCCCATGCGTGAAGCCGGTAAGCTTAGCTCTACACTATTTTTAGTGCAAAGGGATTATTTCATAAACTTGACCTTGAGAATGACCTTGGACAAACTCCAAATTAATATTGCTGCCACTGGGATTCGAACCCACGGCGGTTCGAACAGATCAGCTTCGCTGGCAACTGCACGAGAGCTCTATGCTATCACCACTGCCCGTCATTGCTCGTGCTAAACTGAAACACATCCTCGCGCTGTGCGTTTCAGATCGTCGTCTTCATTAACTAATACTACTGTTGAACTAATATCGTTGCCAGACATGCGGACGACTTAGGAAAGCAAAATTATGAGCCAATCAGGCTAAGCAAATGCTTTCGCGCGTCTGCTTGGTTTGACTACGTCAAAAACCTTCCACTTTTTTTTCTCCTGTAATTGTCGTCACGACAAGGCCTCCTGAGTTTGACCTGTTCTTTTTCAAGCTTTGGGCATTTTCTGGGATAAAACATTTATATCCAATAAAATATTTGAAGTATCAAGACCACGCTTAGTGCAGTTCGAAATTTCACTTCTTCCTGATTTACACACTTAATCCAGTGTAGCCCAAAATAATTTAGTAGCTGTATTCGTTACTCAGTAAAATTTTGAACTGTTGTAGCGTTAAAAGCTTGGAAAAAAATTAAGACTACTTACATTGTGGTAGGCCCGCAATTTTTTACCTCAAAAGTTCTGAATCTTGAGCGGAATTTGGACCCTAAGAGCCTTCAAAATTTTTCGCATACAAAGAATTTTGTTGAGATCAGCATAGCATTTGCAAAATCAGCACAATTATACGCTCTCCACGTATTTGAATGAAAAAAATAAAAGTTTTGGGTTGGGAGTTTTAACATCCCTCACGTTTTTCCACCTCCAGACAGAAACCCGGCCTCTTGAGAACTTTAGCTGAGGGCATGGAAATATGCGCCTCGAGTATGGGCATGAAAAACGCTAGGCCCCTGCTTCCGCCAGTGTGTACGAATTTCAGCAAGAAGACAATGGGGGCTGTTCGCGAGGTTGTAATTGTCGCGACTAATGGAGAGGAGGGGGGGGGGTAGGACTTTTCACAGACGCAGTAGCGCAATGTGGCTCTTTCAAGGACAGAAAAGAAAAGGCTTTCGTAGGGCTTTATTTCTATTTTATTGCCTTTTTTATGGGGACCTCCGGATTCCTGGAGCTTTTGCAGTCGCTGTGTTTTTTTCTTTACCATTGTCATTTCGGCAAAGTTAAAACGCAGGGGCATTCTGTTGCGCACCCCACTATTTCTCACAGGTCTTAGGGTGCCGGGCAAATGGGTTTCCTGGTGACATGACGGTGTGTCTAAATTACGCACAGTGTGCACAATGTTGCGGCCCACCGTCTTTACGGTTCTAAGACGTCGCATTCTGTGAACGCTCCCAGGTGTATTTTTTTCTGGCTAGCTATTTGCAGTCATTTCCGCAGTTGGTGTTACATAACGAAATAAGACGCATTCTTGATACCTGCACTGAACTTACCATTTCTCTTCACAGTTGGCCCCTCCACAAAGAGGCAACCTAACAGGCATCATGTATTAGAGCAACGTTGGCACAGCGTTCGACCTCAGCAACTCCCTGCAATACAGCGTCTGGAAAACAAACGCCGCTTTTAGAAACACGATTCTTTTATTGTAGCACTCCCGCGTGAAATGTTTCGAGCAAACGCGCGCCCTTGGGGTGAAAGACCATTCTGGGCGCCGGGCAGCATAAAACCACTTCTCGCCCGCCGCGGTGGCTCAGTGGTTAGGGCGCTTGGCTACTGATCCGGAATTCCCGGGTTCCAACCCGACCGCGGCGGCTGCGTTTTTATGGAGGAAAAACGCTAAGGCGCCCGCGTGCTGTGCGAGGTCAGTGCACGTTAAAGATCCCCAGGTGGTCGAAATTATTCCGGAGCCCTCCACTACGGACCTATTTGTTCCTCTCTTCTTTCAGTCCCTCCTTTATCCCTTCCCTTACGGCGCGGTTCAGGTGTCCAACGATATATGAGACAGATACTGCGCCATGACCTTTCCCAAAAAAAAACCAATTATTATTATTATTATTAAGCTTCGCACTGCCGTCGCTGGGCCGAGTGATTCGCCTGCAGTCTACAAGGCCACAACACGACGATAGTCACCGTAATCACTTCACGAGCCACAAAGCACAAATTGTGAGCCGAAGACTACAGCCGAACCCACGAACCCTGTGGCAGCTGGGCTGGTGTCCGTGTGCTCAAGTGCTCCTTATGCACAAGAAATTCTATCACCTGTGCTTGCTTCACACCGCCGACTGCAGTGTGGTTCAACCGAGCTTTGCTTTAGCCTAACTCCTGCGCCACGCTCTAGTTTGTATCGGCTGTTAATAAAGGCAAAGAATGATCCCCTGGCAAAGACACAAATGCACGCTGTCCCGGCCCTTCAAATGTGATCGCTATTTCTCCGATGACACAAACTTTTCGTCGGCAAATGCGCAGCCTTTGTGTGTCGAAATAGATGCGTTACGTTTCATGATGTGAAAGTCACATCTAGCAAACCATGCCTCCCTGGCCACAAACACAAACACCAATATTAATGCAGAGCTTGTGATCTGCCTCAGCATAGTGCGACCGGGCATTAGTGGTCGCAAATACTCACTCTTAGTTTTCTGGTTCGGGTCCAATGATTAAGGTTTAAGCCCCTTAATATGCGCACTTCTTCTGTGCCGTTCCTTAAATTCCACATATTTTCTGAGTTTACTGTATTTTTCTTTTGCGTTTCAGTAGTATTTTATGCTCGCTGCCAGCTTGGTTTACTTATAAACGATGCGAAGGGCGCGTCTAGGCATTATATGTACAGGGAACCGTTAACACATCAATAACAAGGACCGCAAATTCTGTGAAGAATTGAGAAATAGCTGGTAAAAACACAAGGCGCGAGTCCGCATTCGAAGATTTAGCCCATTACATTTTCGATATTCAGCAGGGCACAGACATGCCTTCTGAAAGAGCCTTTATTGTTCATTCCAACTTCTGTTGATGACACATAGTCTGTTGATTACCTGTGGTAATGGGCAGTACGTAACGATGATAAGCGATTACAAACGAACAGATCTATACATCGCTCTTAACAGGAAGTGTCCATTGCCCACGAGGATAGTCTAACTGAAAAAAAAAATGGAGATATGAGGTTCGATATCATATTGCACTCAGCAAGATTCAGTACTGAGGTTTTAGATATCGCAAAAAAGCTACTTCCTTTTCACTAGCACGGCAATCCTTCGAATTGCGTCGATGACTTCGTCGGCCATCTCAATCGGCGCGATGTCGTGCAGCCATTGAAGAAGGCAGTCCCGAAGTCCACCTGGGCGGTAGCATGTCCGGGGCAGCCGTTCGCGGATGGCCAACTTCATGGCGTCCACGGCTTCCTGTGGCCGTTCGCTCATCACAAGAGAGTAGAGAACATCGGCCGTGTGCTTGCAGCGGGCGATGGAGCGCCCGTTGATGGCGCTGCGCACGCCTTCCGGGAGCAGCTGGACGTCGCGGTCTAGAATCTCGCCCAATTTGACGTGGTTCGAGATGGGTGTTCTGCAAGAAAGCATTTTGGTCGGATTGATTTCGAAGAGAACAGACAAGTGGTGACATGGTTTTCTTTTAAGCACGAACTGCTTTTTAGCTCCTTTTCTCGGCAAATTCAGGCGTACATCGTCCGAATACCACTGTGAACCTCAGGCCGAACACGAAGCCGAACCTGAGGCCTCGCATGAAGCCGAATCTATCTGAAACAGACCGAATGGCAGCTAGCTTTAAAAAAAAAGCTTTTCGTGTTGGGAATTGCGCATAGCCTTAATTATCTTTTATGCGTTTGTCCGTCGCTTTTACTTGCTCGACGTTAGCAGCGCTGCTGTCTCGGCTGTGAAACTCAGCCAGCTGGGTCGAGAGATGAAAAAGTTTGGCTACTTGGCAAATGGAAGCGGTACATAGTAGCACAGAAAGGGAGGTGTCCAACGCGGCCGCATGCGTCGCTATGGCTCGTGAATGGGCAAGTGCTATGGCGCGTCAAAAAGCAAAAACAGCAAAAGGGTCTGAGCGCATTGCACAGCACGAGAGCAAAAGCCGCTGAACGCGGTGGCTTGTAACGCGGCAGGAGCAGCGAAGCAAGGCTAGCGCGCTGTGTAGCTCGAAAAAAACTAGGGGGCTACTTAAGGTCCACCTTTAGGAGTTTGACAGGACAGAGTTAATGGGTCCTGTTAGCGACTCCACTTGATCTGATCAGCATATTACCCGAGCATGCGTTCTTCTAATGTTACCAAATCACATGACCCGTCATTGTCACGTGACACAAGCACATAGTCTTTCACGTACGCTCAGCCCTCACCGACATGCACTATGCCACTTTCTTAATCATTACTCAGTAAAATAGTGCCGAGGGCTTCAGCCCGTGGCAGACATTTAAAAGTGAAAGACAAATAAAATTTCAGTCTATCTAGTCCTCGAGAGTACCTGTAAGCACGAAATGCACCGCATAAAAAGTGTAGCGCATTCCAGTATGCCTGTTAAGTGGCGGTTGCCGGCATGAAAAGCGTGCCTGCTTCTGTTTGTCGAGCTGGGCAGTGCCCATTGCCCTCTTGGGTGCTTTTGTTCTGGCGATCGAGCTGCGCCGCGGAACGTACGGGTCGGAGTGCATCACTTCCAGGAGCTTCAGTGCGCCGCTTACCCGGGAGAGAAGCAGAGACAGAAACACTGTTGAAATCTCTGTAGGCTGTGCAAAGATAAACCTAACCTTAATCATATCCTTTGGGCATGCCATCTTTCCTCTCCAGAGGGTCACAAAATAAAGTCACACGATCAATGGGAGGCTTAACTACTCAGCTCTAGCTCAGAGATACAACTAGAAGCCGTGCGACTGGCCGAAGCCGCAGCCAAGAGTCAAGAGCTCTTGGCCGTCGTCTAGGTGGGGAGCCTAAAAAACACCCCATTCTGGTGGACAAGATAAGTTCTGCAATCCAATCCAATTGTCTTTCACTATCACTTAAGTCATTCGGAAAAGCAGTTTTGATGTATTATGAAGCAGATATCTAAGGGTGACAGGTGCGTTTTTGTCTGCGCGCATAGGCTGTATTTTTTCTGTCAGGCCGCGCCTATCTGACTGGCAGTTTCGGATGCGTTGTATATTTTTGCCGAGATTTAATGGTTAATTGATCCGGTAATCACCAATTGTATATCACTGGTAGTAGCAATTTTGAGTTGTGTGAATTTTATCCTTCTTCTCAGTAAACTGCACTACTGTAGAGTTCAAGTAGAGCTCGGGTAGAGCTTGGGTTTTTTCGTAAGCGTTCGTTCTCCTTAAACGGTTGGCGAAAACTTGACGCTTTGTTTTCGTGCTGATGCGGTACTTTGTTCGCGTTTATTGCACAACGCGGAGTTTAGTATAGTCAATCGAAAACTGTTTTATTCCTGGAGAACAGAATGAAACAAGAACAAACCTGTAGCCTGATGGCTCAACGGTACAGACGTGGATACCCCTGTTGTAGTACTGACGACGTAGGCCGTCGGCTAGAGAGGTGCAGGCAACCTTGGACATGCAGTAGGCGAGGCACTCGGGAATCGTAATGCGACCTGGGAAGGAAAGGAGTATGAGCATTTGACTGACGCCACTTGCGGGCCACCATAACTGCCCGAGGCGGCTGCGTTTTTATGGAGGAAAAACGCTAAGGTGCCCGTGTGCTGTGCGATGTCAGTGCATGTTAAAGATCCCCAGGTGGTCGAAATTATTCCGGAGCCCTCCACTACGGCACCTATTACTTCCTTCCTTCTTTTACTCCCTCCTTTATCCCTTCCCTTACGGCGCGGTTCAGGTGTCCACCGATAGTGAGACAGATACTGCGCCATTTCCTTCCCCCCCCCCAAAAAAAACCAATTAAAAAATAAAATGGAAAGAGATTCAACGCGGAAACGAGGTGAGAATTGCATCGAAACGGCTGCCGCAAAAAAACAAAACGATGTAAAGGCGACTAAAATTGCATGGACCGAAAATGCCATGATATTAGAAAGACAAGGTTAATTTAATGTCAGTATGAATATATAAGGGCTTCGAAATAGAATGACTCGTAATTTCTTTTCAGGCTAACTAATTCCGCGATTGGGTTAAAGGTCCCGTTCACCGGCGACTCCAGCGTCGTAGGCATTGATGTGTCGAGGAAAGCAGGTGGCCAAGCTCTCACCTAGATCACGTAACCTTGTGACGTCATCACAACCTGCCCAGGGGATTTTGAGAAGCTGCCCACCGTGTCAGGTTCCAGTAAAGTTAATGATTGGTCACGGGACGTTGCTTCGGAAGAGAAACCTGGGTCTCACAAGCGTCACTGCTGGCTGTGTCTGAAACAGCCACCTGCTTGGGCAGTGACGCGTCGCTTAACCGTTACACCACTGCGCCAGCAGCGGTATGAGGACACCCATCGATCAGTGAATGTAATGTAGAGAATACCAATTCCACGTATATGGGCATGTAGGCAGAACTTAGGCGACAGAGCAAGAGTACTTGTGCAGGACCAATCTCTAATGTTATTGCACTGTACTTTGTGCCTAGGATGGTGAAAAAAAGAGCAGTGTCCGTGTTTGTGAAGTGATGCGCAAAGAGGACCCCAGGCCGCTGAAAGGACCAATGAATGCTATCGCGTCATACTCTTAGACGGGGGTTGAATGCCCTTAAAGTTTTTCAACTATAAGTATGCAGAACCCATGCACAATAACTAAATAAAAGAAACAAATCGTGTGATGGCTTCTGCGCCGCAATTCTCGCTCAGCACTCATCGCCCCATGTTCTCTTTTCCGCCTCCTATGTGCCTTGTTTTGAATGGCTTCATCATGTATAACATGAGCCTATAGTATTCTTATGAGCGTTTCTATAAGTACATACCGAAGCTCTAGATGCTAGCCAGTGCATCTGAATGCACTTAGGTTCTGAACGCTAAAAATGTCCAGAATCCTTGAACATCAGTTTTAATTGCGAGATAACTGTGGGATATTGTAAGGCACTCTTATGGAAACATTGAAGGTTGGAGGCCATTCTTCCGATGCGTAGGAAAATATTTTAAAATTGGTCCATCACTCGCATCGAGTAGCTAAGACTGCCGTAGAAAACCAATGAGGAACGTTTTTGTCGACAGCAAAAACGTTAATAGCAAAAGAATGCAAACCTGCCGAAGGGAGATGTGTGGATATCACGATAATCAGTCTGACTATGCCCACTTCAGGGCACAGACATCTGCCATATCTCTCCTATTAACCTTGTACTGTGTTAGCTGCGGCCCACCTAACCCTCTGCCGCCCCGTGCTACGCTTGCTTTCTCTTGGAATCTACTCCATTACCCTTAAGGACCAGTGGTATATCTTGCCCTCGCATTGCATGCCCTGCCTAAACCCATTTCTTTCTCTTGATTTCCACTAGGATGTCATTAGCCCGCGTTTGAATCCTCACCCAATCTGCCCGCTTCCGGTCTCTTAACGTTACAGCTGTCATTTTTCTTTGCATGGCTGGCTGCGTTGTCCTTAACCTAAGCTGAACCCTTTTCGCCTCCACGTTCCTTCCCCATAGGTCAGTATCGATAAGATAAAGCTGTTAGTTACTTTCTTTTCGAGGAATATTGGTAAACTGTCATTCATAATCTGAGCGAACCTGCCAAATGCGGTCCACCGCATTCTTATTCTAGTTATTCCACACTCATCATACGGACCCGCGGTAACTGCCTGCTGTAAGTAGAAGTATTCCGTTACCACTTCCAGCCCCTCGCTACCAATTGCAAACTGCTGTTCCCTTGCGACGTTGTTGAAGATTAACCACTTTCTGCCTGCTAATTTTTAGACCAATGGTTCTGCTCGCTCTTGGATTGTTAAAGCAGAATCTCTCGATATATATAAAACAATGTAAGAAATAAACAACTTCACTTTGAAAAATGCGATTGTCCAGAATTTGCGGGTATGTGAGGGAAAATAGCGCTGCTATCTTAAGAGCGGTGGTGCTTACATAACGTGATGATCCTCACGCATGCATGCTGGCAGTTTATTGCATTAGTAGCTCTTGTAATGCTGGAAGTTGGGCCGATAAAATTTAGAACATACGAATGAAAAAGTCTTGTAACTGACTTCAAATGGGCAACAGAGCCAGTCACTGCTATGCATAGATTGTATGTAGTCACTTTCGTCTGAATACAACTGTAGCTCAGGAGAAAGGAGCGTCTTAGCGGCTGCGATGTTTTTCTAGAACACCGATACAGTTTGTTTGAGGTGGGCAAGTTCTTCACCGGATCAGCATAGTAATGGAAATTTGAGACTGCAATGAGCACAAGAAATTGTAGTTTCGACCACAAGAGGTGCTTTGCGAGGACCTGAAGACCTAATACCGTAAACTGAGCCATTCGAAAGGCGTGCACAAAAGTTCCCGAACGGCATTGTCAATAACTACCAGGGCCACCTGCAAAAACCCATAGCTGCTAGTCTTTATCAGTACGTACTTTTGAGGTTGCCCTATAAACAAGAAGATAGAAAGTCCTGAAAATGAACTATCGCTTTCGGTTGTTTTTATCCCGTCACGCCAGGCCAGTCTGTAATAATAATAATAATAATAATAATTGGTTTTGGGGGAAAGGAAATGGCGCAGTATCTGTCTCATATATCGTTGGACACCTGAACCGCGCCGTAAGGGAAGGGATAAAGGAGGGAGTGAAGGAAGAAAGGAAGAAGAGGTGCCGTAGTGGAGGGCTCCGGAATAATTTCGACCACCTGGGGATCTTTAACGTGCACTGACATCGCACAGCACACGGGCGCCTTAGCGTTTTTCCTCCATAAAAACGCAGCCGCCGCGGTCGGGTTCGAACCCGGGAACTCCGGATCAGTAGTCGAGCGCCCTAACCACTGAGCCACCGCGGCGGGTCCAGTCTGTACCACTGTATTACAAAACAAAGCAGCCATTTGGCACGTTTCTTCCTTACAATGGTTTCGTGGTTCAAGTTACATAAACCATGAGAGAGGTAGTTACCACGCATCTCCATTAATAAAAAACCTTCATACATTTGCTTGAATAGCATAGACGTTAGTCTTTCACTTGTACTAGGTGTGGATTTCAGCCAAGGCGTTACGTTCCTTTAAACAAAAAATGTATTTTTTTTTACTATTCTGAACGGCACTGCAGTGCGGAGTGATATTCTGGCATGCGAATTTGCCACTTACCGCATGCGCACAGTTTTGTTAGTACTGGGTGATCCTGCCCGCTTCTAGCCCAGTTGTGCAGGCTGCTGGAGAACAAGGACTAAATATAACGCAGAAGCAAAAAGCACTGGGAATGAACTTACTTGAGGTCGAGAAAATTTCGGCTGTTGTATGTAATACCCTCTAACGAGGGTCTTTAAGGTATTAAAGTGAAGTGAAGTGAAGTTATGTGCATGAGAAAGAGTATACCCGTGTCTAATGTTTAGAGCCCCGCGGGCTTTGCTTCTTGGCCACAGCGTGTGGCTCTTTACGCATCGCCGGCATTCCCGATCTCCTAATGGCGAGAGGACTCTCTCGTTCTTACTCTCCGAAGATCACATCTTCCAACCAAGCTATAAGAGACCCTCTACACGGCTTTAAAGCAAACCGCGCTGGACTTTAAACTCCTGACAAAGGCTGTATGTGTTACAACAGCCCCGCTTGTACAATGTTTTCGTTTACTCCATGCAGTGAGGGGATATGCTCAAGGTAGAGAAGAATGGTGAGGAAGTCGGTGCATACCCATCAGGCTGGTAACGAGGACTAGCCTACCACCAGCCTTCTTCACCAATGGTAAGAACGTGGTGCAGACCGAGAGGGTGCCGAATGTGTTGACGTCAAATACGGAGCGAATCCGGCTCATGGGCTGCCACTCGATGTAGCCAAGAGTGCCGACTCCGGCGTTGGCCACCACGGCCCAGAGCTCTGCATTTTGAAAAGAAAGTGACGCAAGGAAAGTGTCAGATTCATGATGTTTTCACGTCGTTTTCGGACGAAAATTTTGCATCTACTGCTGTAAAAAAAAGAACAAAAACAGCAAACGTGAAGCAACCCCTCGGAGTACATTTAGCGATAGCATGAGGAACGTTAAGGCAACTCTTTCGTGTGTTTCACCACGGCAGCTGAATCGCGCTTCGCGCGTTTGGCTTCAGCTTTAAGGCTGTCGCAGTTCGAGGTCTACCTGGAGCTACCTGGAGATTCCGTCGCATACGCCCCACTTTCATCGCAATCATTGTGGTACAACAATGTAGAGCTTTGTGTTTTGCTGCTATGTGACGTTCGTGTACCACAGGATTCTGACGAGACAGTCGGCACTTCTATTCAGCAGCCCCTGCACGTATCTTCCCCAGTGGTGACACTTCACGAGATGTGTAGCTGGCTCCGGTTCCATGACACGTGTGGACGCACTGAAGATCAGAGATCACCCAGTTTGTTCAGTTTTTAAATCTAATTTGATTATGAATAAATGTGTCTATTCTTTTCAAGCATCAACCTAGCCACAAAGAACCAACTAACAGATGTTCACTAAATAAAAAAACAAAACAAAATTAGTGAGCCGTTTTTAGTGTCCCTTTCACTGCTTACCGGTCATCAAAGATATCACCACTTTACTTACGTTTTCCGCCAATGGTGTTCTTCACAATTTCAAGAGCTCGGTCGAGCTCCTCTTGTTTCGTCACATTCATTTGCATCACGAGCATGTTCTCGTATCTTCTGAGCTGTTTCGGACCATCGCCATTTTCGTCCAAGCATCCAGCGTACACGAAGAACCCTTCTTCGGCAAGCTGTGTGGCCAACATATGACCAAATCCGGTGTCACACCCTGTGGAAGAAGAGTGCATGCATTTAACAAACGGCGCTTCAATTGTTCACATTATGGTTAAATACCGTACTAAGAGGTTGCCACGATATATTGATATTCCCGCCATATTTTAGCTCTTGATGGAGGGCGGCAAAGAAAGCGGTTATAGTCCTTACGCCGTATTTTGGAACACTTAATATCGTTTTTGTTTCATTTGGCAGCGAAATCAGTTGTTGCGGAAGCAACTGGAGGTAGGGAGGAGGAGGGGATATAGTAAAGGCAGGGAGGGTAAACGGAAAAATAAACCGGTTTGCTACCCTGCACGGGAGGAAATGTGATGGGATAAAAAGATGAAAGAGACAAGAGAGTAGCGGGAAAATGAAGTCCGTATGTAAAGTCAGCAAGCGTTCGGTAAAGTCATAGCCTATCGTACAGGCCGAAGTTCTCAAGGGAAGCAAACAAGCAATCACAGGCACGCCCGATCTGGCCGCCACATATAGTGACGCCGCCGCCTCATCCAGTCTGCTTGTGTCAAAGGGACCACGCTGCATCAATTCGTAGCACTAACTAGGCACAGTTTTTTTTTTCGGAAGTCTGTATTAGCGGCGATAAATTTTGTCGGTAATGTAAAATGCGTCGCCATGGTTCGTCGATCACCGGCATAGGCGCTTGCCAGTCTCTGCAGAATTGGCATGAATGATGCTTACTGCGAGTAGATCTTCTCATGAGGTACGTTTATTGAACAATCAGCGTTACGTCATTGTCTACGGACGGCGTCACTGGGAAGCAATTGTGCATTTTCGCACGAGCAGCTGTAAATCAAAAAGCGAAATTAAACGTCACAAATACGTTATCTGGAGCAGTGTTACTAAACCTCTCGACAACTGAGATTTCTATAAACGCCTCCCTCCTATTGCCTGCGCCGACGCTATTCTTTCCCTATAAGCCCCCTGCTGTCGGCGACAAACAGGAGTGGGGCTTTTAGAAAGATCTCACTTGTTAAGTAATATTGTTACGTGACGGCAAGCAGAAGAACTAGACGTGATGACAGGTGGCGATTTAACGAGCGCTCCGTGCCACGTCACTGCCCACTTTGACGTCTTCTACTCCGTGACACTACCCGGGGCCACCGAGCGATAGCCCGATGTGCGAACTAGAAGAATGGCAGTGAAACGTAGCACGTGACGACGGGAGTGGCAGGAAGGTTGAACAAAGAAGAGAAGATGTAGAGCTTGCAGCAACGATGAAAGAGATGAGGAGATGATCGGATGAGCACAGGGGTCCACAAATCTCCCGGCACACAGGTCACCTTGAGCCGACGGCCGAGGTCCCTGGGCGCACAAACGGTTGGACAGGGCGGCTGTGTGCTCACATATGTCTCGGATCGGTTGGGTCGCTTAGGGTCTGTTGAGTAGAATCAGTTCGCCGCGTCTTGTGGTCAGGGCAGGGGACGAGGCTGGGGCGAACGGTGAGGTCGGTTCTGGTCAGGCGGACTGGGGCACAACCGGGCGGTGCGGACCAGGAACACAAGGCCGAAGACTATGACAGACGCAGCACGCCGAAGCTCCAGGAACACCATGGTGATGATCACCCAACAGCTCGCTCCAATTGTAACGTGACGGCAAGCCGAAGAACTAGACGTGGTGACAGATGGCGATGATATGATTTAATGGCGGTGGGCCTAGTACGAGCGCTCCGTTGTTGTTGTTGTTGCCTCAGAAGCGATAAAACATACCCACTTTGGGGGATTGGCCAGGCCTTCGTGCAGATCCAAACAGGTGAAAAGTGCCGTTGTACTGCTCACTTTGTCGTCTTCTAGTCCTTAAAAATATCCTATTACGGCCGCTGTTTATAATGAGCAATTCTAGAAACATGTTTTTCGAACATGACAGCGACGATGTACATATGAAACAGAAAATTAATCAGTTCGGGATTCGTGAGTTTTGAAAAGTCCTTAACAGCTCTAGTTTGGCCCTCGTTTGGATTCTTCCCGTCCGCTGTGGGAGCGGTATGCCATTCAGTATTTATTACAAACTGTAATGTCACTGCTGGCCGACTCTTTGAAGCGGAGAACAGGGTGTTTCGGAGAGCGTAGTGGAAAGGGAGAGACACAATGGCTGGACACAGAGCGGGATTACGTTATGTCTGTCTGTAGATCTCAACACGTGTTGCTGAGAGGGGAGAAAACGCCTCAGGCACAAAGAAATGACGATCTTGTCAAACTATCGAGTCAGGATGAACAAAATATGAGCGAATGTTAGCGGACTTAACAAGCATAAAAATTTATGGCGCACTCAACGAAAAACGGGTACTGCATTCGACCACATAATATGCCACATACAGGTAACGATGGGTCTCAAGGCTAGCCGCAAGGACAATGCAGGCATAGTCTAAATATACGCCGTATATCATAGAATCACACTGCCAAAGATCTAACCCATAAAACTGGCGACACTCATGGGGCGGTGATGCGAGGTGATGACATTAACTAGAAGTTTTGTTAGGGTCGAATTCCTATTAAGGCGTATATGTGAGAAATGAACTCGCCGCCGAAGTATGACAGCCATGCTCGAGGGAATCTGGCCCAGTCAACAACTATGTGCTTTCGGGTTCTTCTCGAATCATATATGTAGACCAGCCCACAGTTTGCACGGCAGTAGAAGGTAAAGGCATAGTTAAGAAAAACCTTAGAGGTGCACTGAAGCGTTTGAGAGAGGTTAACAGAGAAACATTGCCCATTAAGCGGCTTCCTGCACTCGAAGGCTATTTATTGCGCTGTTCCAGTAATATCAACCCAGCCACTGGATTGTTATACCTTATGAGCTTGTGTTGCCGATGCTGTATTTAGGCACGACCACTCTCCTGATGCTATAACGGCAGCTGCAGCTTTCATTTTATTGCAAGCATAAGGCACAAAGAAATTATTATACCATTAAGCGCAAGAAAAATTCAGGGGGGCAGTTTGGTGACCTAAAGTGCGGTGAGGCGAAAGTTTTTAGCGCGGTGTTGCTGCTTGTGTCACTGATGTGTGGAGGATAAGGCGTTGAGTAAGCACACCATTGTTTGCGATTCTTAAATGCTGGAGACTCTGGAGGGTGTTTCGGAAGCATCCGTCTGATCCGAGGCATTTCAGCGAACACTCTCCAGCGTCCTGGACAAGGAGAGCCACATACGTGTTGGCAGGAAGTAGCGTAGTCGGTAGCACGCTGCGGAACGGAAGGATGGTGGTTCGAATCCCACCATCCTTCGAGCTGCTGGATGTTGCTGAAGAGAGTAACGGACGGACAGGGTCGTGGCCGCGAGTATGAGCCATTAAAGGCTTTCGTCTTAAAATCGGCCAAGGTGAAAATGTGGGTATGACGTGACTTCCGTTGTCGTGACTTCCGGTTGGCGATGTAATGGACGGACAGGATCTCGACCGGGAGTATGAGCCATTAAAGGCTTTCGCCTTAAAATCGGCCAAGGTAAAAGTGTGGGTATGACGTGACTTCCGTTGGCGTGACTTCCGGTTGGCGATGTAATGGACGGACAGGATCTCGACCGGGAGTATGAGCCATTAAAGGCTTTCGTCTTAAAATCGGCCAAAGTGAAAGTGTGGGTATGACGTGACTTCCGTTGTCGTGACTTCCGGTTGGCGATGTAATGGACGGACAGGATCTCGACCGGGAGTATGAGCCATTAAAGACTTTCGTCTTAAAATCGGCCAAGGTGAAAGTGTGAGTATGACGTTACTTCCGGTTGGCGATGTAATGGACGGGCAGGATCTCGACCGGGAGTATGAGCCATTAAAGGCTTTCGTCTTAAAATCGGCCAAGGTGAAAGTGTGGGTATGACGTTACTTCCGGTTGGCGATGTAATGGACGGGCAGGATCTCGACCGGGAGTATGAGCCATTAAAGGCTTTCGTCTTAAAATCGGCCAAGGTGAAAGTGTGGGTATGACGTTACTTCCGGTTGGCGATGTAATGGACGGGCAGGATCTCGACCGGGAGTATGAGCCATTAAAGGCTTTCGTCTTAAAATCGGCCAAGGTGAAAGTGTGGGTATGACGTTACTTCCGGTTGGCGATGTAATGGACGGGCAGGATCTCGACCGGGAGTATGAGCCATTAAAGGCTTTCGTCTTAAAATCGGCCAAGGTGAAAGTGTGGGTATGACGTTACTTCCGGTTGGCGATGTAATGGACGGGCAGGATCTCGACCGGGAGTATGAGCCATTAAAGGCTTTCGTCTTAAAATCGGCCAAGGTGAAAGTGTGGGTATGACGTTACTTCCGGTTGGCGATGTAATGGACGGGCAGGATCTCGACCGGGAGTATGAGCCATTAAAGGCTTTCGTCTTAAAATCGGCCAAGGTGAAAGTGTGGGTATGACGTTACTTCCGGTTGGCGATGTAATGGACGGGCAGGATCTCGACCGGGAGTATGAGCCATTAAAGGCTTTCGTCTTAAAATCGGCCAAGGTGAAAGTGTGGGTATGACGTTACTTCCGGTTGGCGATGTAATGGACGGGCAGGATCTCGACCGGGAGTATGAGCCATTAAAGGCTTTCGTCTTAAAATCGGCCAAGGTGAAAGTGTGGGTATGACGTTACTTCCGGTTGGCGATGTAATGGACGGGCAGGATCTCGACCGGGAGTATGAGCCATTAAAGGCTTTCGTCTTAAAATCGGCCAAGGTGAAAGTGTGGGTATGACGTTACTTCCGGTTGGCGATGTAATGGACGGGCAGGATCTCGACCGGGAGTATGAGCCATTAAAGGCTTTCGTCTTAAAATCGGCCAAGGTGAAAGTGTGGGTATGACGTTACTTCCGGTTGGCGATGTAATGGACGGGCAGGATCTCGACCGGGAGTATGAGCCATTAAAGGCTTTCGTCTTAAAATCGGCCAAGGTGAAAGTGTGGGTATGACGTTACTTCCGGTTGGCGATGTAATGGACGGGCAGGATCTCGACCGGGAGTATGAGCCATTAAAGGCTTTCGTCTTAAAATCGGCCAAGGTGAAAGTGTGGGTATGACGTTACTTCCGGTTGGCGATGTAATGGACGGGCAGGATCTCGACCGGGAGTATGAGCCATTAAAGGCTTTCGTCTTAAAATCGGCCAAGGTGAAAGTGTGGGTATGACGTTACTTCCGGTTGGCGATGTAATGGACGGGCAGGATCTCGACCGGGAGTATGAGCCATTAAAGGCTTTCGTCTTAAAATCGGCCAAGGTGAAAGTGTGGGTATGACGTTACTTCCGGTTGGCGATGTAATGGACGGGCAGGATCTCGACCGGGAGTATGAGCCATTAAAGGCTTTCGTCTTAAAATCGGCCAAGGTGAAAGTGTGGGTATGACGTTACTTCCGGTTGGCGATGTAATGGACGGGCAGGATCTCGACCGGGAGTATGAGCCATTAAAGGCTTTCGTCTTAAAATCGGCCAAGGTGAAAGTGTGGGTATGACGTTACTTCCGGTTGGCGATGTAATGGACGGGCAGGATCTCGACCGGGAGTATGAGCCATTAAAGGCTTTCGTCTTAAAATCGGCCAAGGTGAAAGTGTGGGTATGACGTTACTTCCGGTTGGCGATGTAATGGACGGGCAGGATCTCGACCGGGAGTATGAGCCATTAAAGGCTTTCGTCTTAAAATCGGCCAAGGTGAAAGTGTGGGTATGACGTTACTTCCGGTTGGCGATGTAATGGACGGGCAGGATCTCGACCGGGAGTATGAGCCATTAAAGGCTTTCGTCTTAAAATCGGCCAAGGTGAAAGTGTGGGTATGACGTTACTTCCGGTTGGCGATGTAATGGACGGGCAGGATCTCGACCGGGAGTATGAGCCATTAAAGGCTTTCGTCTTAAAATCGGCCAAGGTGAAAGTGTGGGTATGACGTTACTTCCGGTTGGCGATGTAATGGACGGGCAGGATCTCGACCGGGAGTATGAGCCATTAAAGGCTTTCGTCTTAAAATCGGCCAAGGTGAAAGTGTGGGTATGACGTTACTTCCGGTTGGTGATGTAACGGACGGACAGGATCTCGACCGGGAGTATGAGCCATTAAAGGCTTTTGTCTTAAAATCGGCCAAGGTGAAAGTGTGGGTATGACGTTACTTCCGGTTGGCGATGTAATGGACGGGCAGGATCTCGACCGGGAGTATGAGCCATTAAAGGCTTTCGTCTTAAAATCGGCCAAAGTGAAAGTGTGGGTATGACGTGACTTCCGTTGTCGTGACTTCCGGTTGGCGATGTAATGGACGGACAGGATCTCGACCGGGAGTATGAGCCATTAAAGACTTTCGTCTTAAAATCGGCCAAGGTGAAAGTGTGGGTATGACGTTACTTCCGGTTGGCGATGTAATGGACGGGCAGGATCTCGACCGGGAGTATGAGCCATTAAAGGCTTTCGTCTTAAAATCGGCCAAGGTGAAAGTGTGGGTATGACGTTACTTCCGGTTGGCGATGTAATGGACGGGCAGGATCTCGACCGGGAGTATGAGCCATTAAAGGCTTTCGTCTTAAAATCGGCCAAAGTGAAAGTGTGGGTATGACGTGACTTCCGTTGTCGTGACTTCCGGTTGGCGATGTAATGGACGGACAGGATCTCGACCGGGAGTATGAGCCATTAAAGACTTTCGTCTTAAAATCGGCCAAGGTGAAAGTGTGAGTATGACGTTACTTCCGGTTGGCGATGTAATGGACGGGCAGGATCTCGACCGGGAGTATGAGCCATTAAAGGCTTTCGTCTTAAAATCGGCCAAGGTGAAAGTGTGGGTATGACGTTACTTCCGGTTGGCGATGTAATGGACGGGCAGGATCTCGACCGGGAGTATGAGCCATTAAAGGCTTTCGTCTTAAAATCGGCCAAGGTGAAAGTGTGGGTATGACGTTACTTCCGGTTGGCGATGTAATGGACGGGCAGGATCTCGACCGGGAGTATGAGCCATTAAAGGCTTTCGTCTTAAAATCGGCCAAGGTGAAAGTGTGGGTATGACGTTACTTCCGGTTGGCGATGTAATGGACGGGCAGGATCTCGACCGGGAGTATGAGCCATTAAAGGCTTTCGTCTTAAAATCGGCCAAGGTGAAAGTGTGGGTATGACGTTACTTCCGGTTGGCGATGTAATGGACGGGCAGGATCTCGACCGGGAGTATGAGCCATTAAAGGCTTTCGTCTTAAAATCGGCCAAGGTGAAAGTGTGGGTATGACGTTACTTCCGGTTGGCGATGTAATGGACGGGCAGGATCTCGACCGGGAGTATGAGCCATTAAAGGCTTTCGTCTTAAAATCGGCCAAGGTGAAAGTGTGGGTATGACGTTACTTCCGGTTGGCGATGTAATGGACGGGCAGGATCTCGACCGGGAGTATGAGCCATTAAAGGCTTTCGTCTTAAAATCGGCCAAGGTGAAAGTGTGGGTATGACGTTACTTCCGGTTGGCGATGTAATGGACGGGCAGGATCTCGACCGGGAGTATGAGCCATTAAAGGCTTTCGTCTTAAAATCGGCCAAGGTGAAAGTGTGGGTATGACGTTACTTCCGGTTGGCGATGTAATGGACGGGCAGGATCTCGACCGGGAGTATGAGCCATTAAAGGCTTTCGTCTTAAAATCGGCCAAGGTGAAAGTGTGGGTATGACGTTACTTCCGGTTGGCGATGTAATGGACGGGCAGGATCTCGACCGGGAGTATGAGCCATTAAAGGCTTTCGTCTTAAAATCGGCCAAGGTGAAAGTGTGGGTATGACGTTACTTCCGGTTGGCGATGTAATGGACGGGCAGGATCTCGACCGGGAGTATGAGCCATTAAAGGCTTTCGTCTTAAAATCGGCCAAGGTGAAAGTGTGGGTATGACGTTACTTCCGGTTGGCGATGTAATGGACGGGCAGGATCTCGACCGGGAGTATGAGCCATTAAAGGCTTTCGTCTTAAAATCGGCCAAGGTGAAAGTGTGGGTATGACGTTACTTCCGGTTGGCGATGTAATGGACGGGCAGGATCTCGACCGGGAGTATGAGCCATTAAAGGCTTTCGTCTTAAAATCGGCCAAGGTGAAAGTGTGGGTATGACGTTACTTCCGGTTGGCGATGTAATGGACGGGCAGGATCTCGACCGGGAGTATGAGCCATTAAAGGCTTTCGTCTTAAAATCGGCCAAGGTGAAAGTGTGGGTATGACGTTACTTCCGGTTGGCGATGTAATGGACGGGCAGGATCTCGACCGGGAGTATGAGCCATTAAAGGCTTTCGTCTTAAAATCGGCCAAGGTGAAAGTGTGGGTATGACGTTACTTCCGGTTGGCGATGTAATGGACGGGCAGGATCTCGACCGGGAGTATGAGCCATTAAAGGCTTTCGTCTTAAAATCGGCCAAGGTGAAAGTGTGGGTATGACGTTACTTCCGGTTGGCGATGTAATGGACGGGCAGGATCTCGACCGGGAGTATGAGCCATTAAAGGCTTTCGTCTTAAAATCGGCCAAGGTGAAAGTGTGGGTATGACGTTACTTCCGGTTGGCGATGTAATGGACGGGCAGGATCTCGACCGGGAGTATGAGCCATTAAAGGCTTTCGTCTTAAAATCGGCCAAGGTGAAAGTGTGGGTATGACGTTACTTCCGGTTGGCGATGTAATGGACGGGCAGGATCTCGACCGGGAGTATGAGCCATTAAAGGCTTTCGTCTTAAAATCGGCCAAGGTGAAAGTGTGGGTATGACGTTACTTCCGGTTGGCGATGTAATGGACGGGCAGGATCTCGACCGGGAGTATGAGCCATTAAAGGCTTTCGTCTTAAAATCGGCCAAGGTGAAAGTGTGGGTATGACGTTACTTCCGGTTGGTGATGTAACGGACGGACAGGATCTCGACCGGGAGTATGAGCCATTAAAGGCTTTCGTCTTAAAATCGGCCAAGGTGAAAGTGTGGGTATGACGTTACTTCCGGTTGGCGATGTAATGGACGGGCAGGATCTCGACCGGGAGTATGAGCCATTAAAGGCTTTCGTCTTAAAATCGGCCAAAGTGAAAGTGTGGGTATGACGTGACTTCCGTTGTCGTGACTTCCGGTTGGCGATGTAATGGACGGACAGGATCTCGACCGGGAGTATGAGCCATTAAAGACTTTCGTCTTAAAATCGGCCAAGGTGAAAGTGTGGGTATGACGTTACTTCCGGTTGGCGATGTAATGGACGGGCAGGATCTCGACCGGGAGTATGAGCCATTAAAGGCTTTCGTCTTAAAATCGGCCAAGGTGAAAGTGTGGGTATGACGTTACTTCCGGTTGGCGATGTAATGGACGGGCAGGATCTCGACCGGGAGTATGAGCCATTAAAGGCTTTCGTCTTAAAATCGGCCAAAGTGAAAGTGTGGGTATGACGTGACTTCCGTTGTCGTTACTTCCGGTTGGCGATGTAATGGACGGGCAGGATCTCGACCGGGAGTATGAGCCATTAAAGGCTTTCGTCTTAAAATCGGCCAAGGTGAAAGTGTGGGTATGACGTTACTTCCGGTTGGCGATGTAATGGACGGGCAGGATCTCGACCGGGAGTATGAGCCATTAAAGGCTTTCGTCTTAAAATCGGCCAAGGTGAAAGTGTGGGTATGACGTTACTTCCGGTTGGCGATGTAATGGACGGGCAGGATCTCGACCGGGAGTATGAGCCATTAAAGGCTTTCGTCTTAAAATCGGCCAAGGTGAAAGTGTGGGTATGACGTTACTTCCGGTTGGTGATGTAACGGACGGACAGGATCTCGACCGGGAGTATGAGCCATTAAAGGCTTTCGTCTTAAAATCGGCCAAGGTGAAAGTGTGAGTATGACGTTACTTCCGGTTGGCGATGTAATGGACGGGCAGGATCTCGACCGGGAGTATGAGCCATTAAAGGCTTTCGTCTTAAAATCGGCCAAGGTGAAAGTGTGGGTATGACGTTACTTCCGGTTGGCGATGTAATGGACGGGCAGGATCTCGACCGGGAGTATGAGCCATTAAAGGCTTTCGTCTTAAAATCGGCCAAGGTGAAAGTGTGGGTATGACGTTACTTCCGGTTGGCGATGTAATGGACGGGCAGGATCTCGACCGGGAGTATGAGCCATTAAAGGCTTTCGTCTTAAAATCGGCCAAGGTGAAAGTGTGAGTATGACGTTACTTCCGGTTGGCGATGTAATGGACGGGCAGGATCTCGACCGGGAGTATGAGCCATTAAAGGCTTTCGTCTTAAAATCGGCCAAGGTGAAAGTGTGGGTATGACGTTACTTCCGGTTGGCGATGTAATGGACGGGCAGGATCTCGACCGGGAGTATGAGCCATTAAAGGCTTTCGTCTTAAAATCGGCCAAGGTGAAAGTGTGGGTATGACGTTACTTCCGGTTGGCGATGTAATGGACGGGCAGGATCTCGACCGGGAGTATGAGCCATTAAAGGCTTTCGTCTTAAAATCGGCCAAGGTGAAAGTGTGGGTATGACGTTACTTCCGGTTGGCGATGTAATGGACGGGCAGGATCTCGACCGGGAGTATGAGCCATTATAGGCTTTCGTCTTAAAATCGGCCAAGATGAAAGTGTGGGTATGACGTTACTTCCGGTTGGCGATGTAATGGACGGGCAGGATCTCGACCGGGAGTATGAGCCATTAAAGGCTTTCGTCTTAAAATCGGCCAAGGTGAAAGTGTGGGTATGACGTTACTTCCGGTTGGCGATGTAATGGACGGGCAGGATCTCGACCGGGAGTATGAGCCATTAAAGGCTTTCGTCTTAAAATCGGCCAAGGTGAAAGTGTGGGTATGACGTTACTTCCGGTTGGCGATGTAATGGACGGGCAGGATCTCGACCGGGAGTATGAGCCATTAAAGGCTTTCGTCTTAAAATCGGCCAAGGTGAAAGTGTGGGTATGACGTTACTTCCGGTTGGCGATGTAATGGACGGGCAGGATCTCGACCGGGAGTATGAGCCATTAAAGGCTTTCGTCTTAAAATCGGCCAAGGTGAAAGTGTGGGTATGACGTTACTTCCGGTTGGCGATGTAATGGACGGACAGGATCTCGACCGGGAGTATGAGCCATTAAAGGCTTTCGTCTTAAAATCGGCCAAGGTGAAAGTGTGGGTATGACGTTACTTCCGGTTGGCGATGTAATGGACGGGCAGGATCTCGACCGGGAGTATGAGCCATTAAAGGCTTTCGTCTTAAAATCGGCCAAGGTGAAAGTGTGGGTATGACGTTACTTCCGGTTGGCGATGTAATGGACGGGCAGGATCTCGACCGGGAGTATGAGCCATTAAAGGCTTTCGTCTTAAAATCGGCCAAGGTGAAAGTGTGGGTATGACGTTACTTCCGGTTGGCGATGTAATGGACGGGCAGGATCTCGACCGGGAGTATGAGCCATTAAAGGCTTTCGTCTTAAAATCGGCCAAGGTGAAAGTGTGGGTATGACGTTACTTCCGGTTGGCGATGTAATGGACGGGCAGGATCTCGACCGGGAGTATGAGCCATTAAAGGCTTTCGTCTTAAAATCGGCCAAGGTGAAAGTGTGGGTATGACGTTACTTCCGGTTGGCGATGTAATGGACGGGCAGGATCTCGACCGGGAGTATGAGCCATTAAAGGCTTTCGTCTTAAAATCGGCCAAGGTGAAAGTGTGGGTATGACGTTACTTCCGGTTGGCGATGTAATGGACGGGCAGGATCTCGACCGGGAGTATGAGCCATTAAAGGCTTTCGTCTTAAAATCGGCCAAGGTGAAAGTGTGGGTATGACGTTACTTCCGGTTGGCGATGTAATGGACGGGCAGGATCTCGACCGGGAGTATGAGCCATTAAAGGCTTTCGTCTTAAAATCGGCCAAGGTGAAAGTGTGAGTATGACGTTACTTCCGGTTGGCGATGTAATGGACGGGCAGGATCTCGACCGGGAGTATGAGCCATTAAAGGCTTTCGTCTTAAAATCGGCCAAGGTGAAAGTGTGGGTATGACGTTACTTCCGGTTGGCGATGTAATGGACGGGCAGGATCTCGACCGGGAGTATGAGCCATTAAAGGCTTTCGTCTTAAAATCGGCCAAAGTGAAAGTGTGGGTATGACGTGACTTCCGTTGTCGTGACTTCCGGTTGGCGATGTAATGGACGGACAGGATCTCGACCGGGAGTATGAGCCATTAAAGACTTTCGTCTTAAAATCGGCCAAGGTGAAAGTGTGGGTATGACGTTACTTCCGGTTGGCGATGTAATGGACGGGCAGGATCTCGACCGGGAGTATGAGCCATTAAAGGCTTTCGTCTTAAAATCGGCCAAAGTGAAAGTGTGGGTATGACGTGACTTCCGTTGTCGTGACTTCCGGTTGGCGATGTAATGGACGGACAGGATCTCGACCGGGAGTATGAGCCATTAAAGGCTTTCGTCTTAAAATCGGCCAAAGTGAAAGTGTGGGTATGACGTGACTTCCGTTGTCGTGACTTCCGGTTGGCGATGTAATGGACGGACAGGATCTCGACCGGGAGTATGAGCCATTAAAGACTTTCGTCTTAAAATCGGCCAAGGTGAAAGTGTGAGTATGACGTTACTTCCGGTTGGCGATGTAATGGACGGGCAGGATCTCGACCGGGAGTATGAGCCATTAAAGGCTTTCGTCTTAAAATCGGCCAAAGTGAAAGTGTGGGTATGACGTGACTTCCGTTGTCGTGACTTCCGGTTGGCGATGTAATGGACGGACAGGATCTCGACCGGGAGTATGAGCCATTAAAGACTTTCGTCTTAAAATCGGCCAAGGTGAAAGTGTGAGTATGACGTTACTTCCGGTTGGCGATGTAATGGACGGGCAGGATCTCGACCGGGAGTATGAGCCATTAAAGGCTTTCGTCTTAAAATCGGCCAAGGTGAAAGTGTGGGTATGACGTTACTTCCGGTTGGCGATGTAATGGACGGGCAGGATCTCGACCGGGAGTATGAGCCATTAAAGGCTTTCGTCTTAAAATCGGCCAAAGTGAAAGTGTGGGTATGACGTGACTTCCGTTGTCGTGACTTCCGGTTGGCGATGTAATGGACGGACAGGATCTCGACCGGGAGTATGAGCCATTAAAGGCTTTCGTCTTAAAATCGGCCAAGGTGAAAGTGTGGGTATGACGTTACTTCCGGTTGGCGATGTAATGGACGGGCAGGATCTCGACCGGGAGTATGAGCCATTAAAGGCTTTCGTCTTAAAATCGGCCAAAGTGAAAGTGTGGGTATGACGTGACTTCCGTTGTCGTGACTTCCGGTTGGCGATGTAATGGACGGACAGGATCTCGACCGGGAGTATGAGCCATTAAAGACTTTCGTCTTAAAATCGGCCAAGGTGAAAGTGTGGGTATGACGTTACTTCCGGTTGGCGATGTAATGGACGGGCAGGATCTCGACCGGGAGTATGAGCCATTAAAGGCTTTCGTCTTAAAATCGGCCAAAGTGAAAGTGTGGGTATGACGTGACTTCCGTTGTCGTGACTTCCGGTTGGCGATGTAATGGACGGGCAGGATCTCGACCGGGAGTATGAGCCATTAAAGGCTTTCGTCTTAAAATCGGCCAAGGTGAAAGTGTGGGTATGACGTGACTTCCGTTGTCGTGACTTCCGGTTGGCGATGTAATGGACGGGCAGGATCTCGACCGGGAGTATGAGCCATTAAAGGCTTTCGTCTTAAAATCGGCCAAGGTGAAAGTGTGGGTATGACGTTACTTCCGGTTGGCGATGTAATGGACGGACAGGATCTCGACCGGGAGTATGAGCCATTAAAGGCTTTCGTCTTAAAATCGGCCAAAGTGAAAGTGTGGGTATGACGTGACTTCCGTTGTCGTGACTTCCGGTTGGCGATGTAATGGACGGGCAGGATCTCGACCGGGAGTATGAGCCATTAAAGGCTTTCGTCTTAAAATCGGCCAAGGTGAAAGTGTGGGTATGACGTTACTTCCGGTTGGCGATGTAATGGACGGGCAGGATCTCGACCGGGAGTATGAGCCATTAAAGGCTTTCGTCTTAAAATCGGCCAAAGTGAAAGTGTGGGTATGACGTGACTTCCGTTGTCGTGACTTCCGGTTGGCGATGTAATGGACGGACAGGATCTCGACCGGGAGTATGAGCCATTAAAGGCTTTCGTCTTAAAATCGGCCAAGGTGAAAGTGTGGGTATGACGTTACTTCCGGTTGGCGATGTAATGGACGGGCAGGATCTCGACCGGGAGTATGAGCCATTAAAGGCTTTCGTCTTAAAATCGGCCAAAGTGAAAGTGTGGGTATGACGTGACTTCCGTTGTCGTGACTTCCGGTTGGCGATGTAATGGACGGACAGGATCTCGACCGGGAGTATGAGCCATTAAAGACTTTCGTCTTAAAATCGGCCAAGGTGAAAGTGTGGGTATGACGTTACTTCCGGTTGGCGATGTAATGGACGGACAGGATCTCGACCGGGAGTATGAGCCATTAAAGGCTTTCGTCTTAAAATCGGCCAAAGTGAAAGTGTGGGTATGACGTGACTTCCGTTGTCGTGACTTCCGGTTGGCGATGTAATGGACGGACAGGATCTCGACCGGGAGTATGAGCCATTAAAGACTTTCGTCTTAAAATCGGCCAAGGTGAAAGTGTGGGTATGACGTTACTTCCGGTTGGCGATGTAATGGACGGGCAGGATCTCGACCGGGAGTATGAGCCATTAAAGGCTTTCGTCTTAAAATCGGCCAAGGTGAAAGTGTGGGTATGACGTGACTTCCGTTGTCGTGACTTCCGGTTGGCGATGTAATGGACGGACAGGATCTCGACCGGGAGTATGAGCCATTAAAGACTTTCGTCTTAAAATCGGCCAAGGTGAAAGTGTGGGTATGACGTTACTTCCGGTTGGCGATGTAATGGACGGGCAGGATCTCGACCGGGAGTATGAGCCATTAAAGGCTTTCGTCTTAAAATCGGCCAAGGTGAAAGTGTGGGTATGACGTGACTTCCGTTGTCGTGACTTCCGGTTGGCGACGTAATGGACGGACAGGATCTCGACCGGGAGTATGAGCCATTAAAGGCTTTCGTCTTAAAATCGGCCAAGGTGAAAGTGTGGGTTTGACGTGACTTCCGTTGTCGTGACTTCCGGTTGGCGATGTAATGGACGGACAGGATCTCGACCGGGAATATGAGCCATTAAAGGCTTTCGTCTTAAAATCGGCCAAGGTGAAAGTGTGGGTATGACGTGACTTCCGTTTGGCGACGTAATGGACGGACAGGATCTCGACCGGGAGTATGAGCCATTAAAGGCTTTCGCCTTAATAAAGCAGACATCGCGTCATTCCGTATACAGTGGTGAGCAGCCCTGCCTTGAGCGCGCCGACGGTGCTCTGCGGAGCAAGTCAGCGCCATCCAACGTTAGGCTCTGGGTTTGAGTAATGCGTCCCGTGCGCATGCGCGGCAAAAACAGAGGAATGCCTGCTCATCGCTGTCTTGTCCAGCCCCCACCTTGCGAGTTCATTTCGTGCCGCCAGGGCCGCGCTGCCTGCATTTGCGACGCTGTGACGGTGGCCAGGGCGTCGCCATGCCGCCGTGTTTCACGAGTGCAACGAGCCGGCCTAGCAAGCAGGCGCGAGTGATAGCGGATGATTGAGCGTTTCTGCATCCAAGTTCATAGATCTGTACGCATGTCAACTGCGGTGTCCCTTGAAGCTGACAACACAGCGCGAAGACACGCCGTTAAACAACGCCTGCAGCGCATGGTGCGGGGTGGCAACGCCCTAAGCTTATAAGGGCAAGAGGAAAACATACACCGAACAACCAACTAGGCCACATTCTTGCACTCTTAGCCTGGTGCGTGTTTGAAACGCGCTATACCCGGTATCATTTCCACTTGCTTTTGAAACGCGCGATCACCCGATATCACTTGCACTTGCTTGCCTAGCCGCCTCGCGATTCGCGCGAAACGCGCTGGTTTCCGGCCGTTGCTACATAATATTCAACGCGGCCCTGGCAGCGTCAAACGCAAGCACTGAGAGGAAATGAGGCCGATAGCCCTTGAGCAGGCACTGCTTTATTTTGGCCGCACATGCGCACGGGACAAGGTAGATGTACACTGGTAGCGAAGGCTCCATAGACGCCCATTGGTCCAAAAAATGGCGGCTCGTGGGCACTCCAGCGCCCCCTGGATTTTGGGGGGCAAACTACGCAAACGTGACGTAGTTTGACGTCACGCATACGTATGCTTTTGGCGCGAATTATAAAGCGGTCTTTCTGTAGAATCCGCGTTTTCGAGCCCGTACCTCTCGAAGGTTGCTGCCTTTCAGCGCGCCCCAACCTTTGCCAGTCAAATGTGCTCGAGTTCCTGCTAGTTATGGCCTTGTTAATGTGCTATTGGGAACGCAATGAAAGTGACTGTTAAAGGAGGGGCAGCATAGAAAGGCAGCAACACTTCCAGACACTGGCGAAGCATGCATGATTCGTAGTGCAAATACTGGTGCTAGTACTTTTGAGAGCTTTTGAGTACAGCAAGGTATGATGCAAGGTATGATGCACAAAGCACTGGCTCAAGTGCACAGTTCGCAATAGAGTGTACGGCAAGTATGGTTTTCATAGTTTCATATTCATTGTTTATTGCAGCAACCAAACAAATACAGTCACAAAGCCCACCCTTGGCACACAAACAAAAAATACATGTCACAGGCAGCACAAGCAGTATTGTTTAAGTTGGCTAATCATCTCAATAGTCACAGTGCAGATAGGAAAAAGCCCTGAAGTGCCACGAATGTTGTCAGTTAGGAAATTGAAAAGTATAGAAAAGAATGCTACGACAGCTTCAATTGAAGCAAATATAACATGACATAAGTAGGCGCATCAACACAGACCATAGAGCACACTGGGATTATTCTTCACATTTAATTTCTTCAGCTGAAAGCATATAGCAGGTGCGTTTACATCTGCAAGGCAATGTTAAAGCCAGCTTTAGCACCCTCAAACGTGCTCAACGTAGGAGCAAATACCATACATTGAGCCGGCGTACCATCTCCAGAGTACTTCTAGTCGTTAGCCGGATCAATTTGAAGTAATTTTACGTCAACAAAAGTACACATGAAGTACAGCGTACAGTGAAGTGCAAGGACATTCGCGGGGCAAGGACATTCGCACACCTCAGCACTGAAAGTGTGTGCCCTGCAGTGTAGTACATAAATATCCCCGAAAACATGAAGCCAAGTACGCACGAACAGGTTACAGCTATGAAACACGAGCGAACAGCCCGGCGAAACCATATCGAAGCTATCGCGCATACCTAGAGCAGACGACACACCTGTAAAGTCCAGCGGGAATCGGTGTAGCGTGACACCAATGGTACTATCCACGCTGTCGCAGTGTACCACGGAGCATCGTTTCTTCACATGCCGCAAGCTCATCTTGAAATGAAGCGCTAAGCGCTTCAAAAGAAGAGCGCGAAGCGTGCAAAGACGGAAAAAGACTTCGCACTGGCCGCACGCCGAAGGAAACGACAAAACCGAGAAAACTGCCGCAGCGGTGCAGCGGGGTGCAAATCTTACCGAACGGTGACAAAGAAGCGACGTGCAAGGACGACGAAAACTTCGCAAAAGGAGCATTTTGAGACCGGCGAGCTAAATTTATACGCTTTACCAGGTGCGCCATCGCAGACAGCTGGCGATAAGAAATCGCTTCGTGAGCTCCCGCCACTGTGGCCGGGTTAGCCGGGTATCGAAACAAGGCCTGCAAAGACGCGCTGTAATGCACCGCACACTCATGAATAGGGGGCAGGTCAAGAGTGTTGCAAAAATACAAAATTTGCCAGGTTTTAATAAAATGACTTACCTCTTTCATAAAACAAGGTGCTAATATATTTTTTTTCTTTTCTATTGGCAGATTACATTCCAATTTTGTAGCTTTATCATTTCTTTATATGAGTGTTTTGCCCCCCATCCTCTGGTTGTGCTGCAGTCGCGCTAAACCACTTTTCGACCCCTTAAACTGGATAATCTACGACCGATATCGCTGACCTCGTGTTTGGGGAAGCTCATAGAGAGGGTCATCAACACGAGACTGAGTAGATACTTAGAAGAAAACAACCTCCTACCTAATACTCAATTCGGCTTTCGCCCTCACCTATCGACACAGGACGCCCTCTTGTACCTGTACAAAGACCTCCTTGAGACACCTCCCAAGTCACAGACAAGGGCCATCCTGGCACTTGATTTGAAAGGAGCGTTCGATAACGTTCTACATAAAAACATCCTGCAAAGCCTCGCCGATACCAACTGTGGCGCAAGAACCTACAACTATATCAAAAACTTCTTATCAGTCAGGCAAGCCACTATAAACTTCGGTGGAATAAAATCAGATCCCATCACTATAGGCACGAGGGGAACTCCGCAAGGGGCGGTACTGTCACCCCTCTTGTTCAATTTGGCTATGAAAGATCTACCAGGCCTTCTTTCCGAAATCCCCGGCGTCAAACACACATTATATGCGGATGATATCACTGTCTGGTGCAACTCGGGGAGTGACGCCGAGATCGAGGAGCGTCTTCAAGCAGCAGCCGACACGGTGGACCGGTACGCCAGGGAGAGAGGTCTCCAGTGTGCGCCGGAAAAGTCCGAGTTGCTAATCCTGAAGAACCCGAGGACACCCCTAGCGCAGAACATCTCGGTGTATATAGAGAACCACCCAGTACAGAAACCCACGGAGATCAAGATACTAGGGCAGTATATCCCGCAGGGGCGACAGAACACCACCACTATGAAGAAGCTTACAACATCCACCGAGCAAATCCTCCGCATGATACATCGTATCCGAAATAAACACCATGGCATGAAGGAAAGGGACACCATCCGCTTAGTGCAAGCTTTCGTGATCTCTCGGATAATGTACGGGACGGCATTCCTTAACCTCTCCAGGTCGGAAATTGAAAAGTTGGAGGTACTCATCAGGAAAGCCTACAAGACGGCACTGGGGCTACCAAACTCCACGCCAACAGCAAAGCTCATGGCTCTAGGAGTACATAATACCCTCAAAGAGATGTGGGAAGCACAATGGTTCTCACAACTGAATCGGCTCGCACTCACAAAACCCGGCAGAGAACTGCTCGATAAAATCCATGTTAATCTGCCCTATACAATTGACCAAAGGGAAGAGGTCCCACGCGATGTGAGAAGACGCATAAACGTGCACCCCATTCCGCGGAATATGCATCCCGCATATAACACCGAGAGGAGGAAAGCAAGAGGTGAATCCCTGCAGAAGAAATGGGACAAGCAAATTAACACCCTTTACGTGGACGCAGCAGGACCAAATAATGGAGTCATGACTATTGTGGTCTCAACGCCTTCAGGGTCGATGGTGAACTGCGCCTCGGTGAAAACATCTAACCCCACTCACGCAGAGGAGGCAGCTATTGCATTAGCTGTAGCATCTAACCCCAACGCCGTTGTGCTCACTGATTCCCAGAACGGCTGTCGAAACTTCAATAACGGATTAATTCACAAGTCAGGGTTGTCATTGCTGACTAAGCATCCACCCAACCAGGTCTCAGTAATCTGGTTCCCCGGTCACCTGGAACTACCAGGAGGAAACGAAGCCGCCCACAGGCATGCCCGAGCTCTTCTATACCGGACGTCTCCCCCTGATGACCATGAAGGGTGCCGCGACCTAATAGGCTTAGCAGCGTATGCTGACAATCTTGCGCCATACAGAACAGCCAGAAAGGAGTACCCAACACCACACAAATCCCTCAACAAGTTAGAAGAGAACACCCTTAGGAGACTACAAACCAACACCTACCCAACACCAGCTAAATTACACCAGTGGTACCCTACACTATACTCTCCACAGTGTCCACATTGTGGAGCGGTAGCTAACCTCTACCATATGGTGTGGGCATGCCAATATAATCCCTTAGTTGACCCCATTCCCAACCCCTCGGAGGAGCAGTGGGAGGCTATTCTGCTCAGCGATGATCCTGACCGTCAGCACTGGCTGGTAGGGAGGGCCAGCGCAGCAGCAGTAGCCAGTGGACTACCGGACTAGGCGGTCCACCCACATGTTCGGAGAACATTGAAGAAATAAAGACGTTTGTAATCAATCAATCAATCGGCCCAGCCTTCGCCACCACTTTAAATCCGCCTTGCACGGGACGCATAACTCAAGCCGAGAGCCTAACGTTAGATGGCGCTCACTTACTACGCAGTAAACCGTCGGCGCGCTCTCGGCAAGGCTGCTCACCACTGTACTTTGCATGGTTCTTTATCCTAAGCTTGTATAGATGAAAAAAAAGGAATTGTTCCTTTTTGTGCTCGTGCACAAAGCCAAGCTTTAAAGAAGAGAACGGGTAATTTTTTCTGTTCATTCACTTGCAAAATTCTTCATTGAGAGACTCCAGGTGATTTGCACTAATTTCAACTTACGTGTCACACACACGCACAGTTTTTAAAGCGAAAGCGATAATGGCACGTTAAGCGAAATCAAGGCGTCATCGTCGTAAGCGGCGTCAGTCGACCCCAGCCCCACCTCCCACCAAGCGCCATGTGGGCACCCTATGACCATGACCGTTACTTCACTCAACGACTCCACAGTGTGAGCGAAAGAAAAGTAATTCACTCGAGCGTGGTCGAGGCCCCAGTAGTGTTGCTGCGTAGACGCCACAGGTATGTCTCACGCCCTGCGTACAGTTGCTCAACACTCCGATTAGCATCGGTACTTCGTACCACCCTATTCCACCCTCCACCCTCGTACCTCCACCTACCACCCTCGTACCACCGTCGTACCACCCGCTTGCTTTTTTGCTTTGCTAAAAGCGCAAATGATGTTGCGCGAAGACGAGCGCGGCTGCCGAGTGGCGCCGCACAAGCCCCCTTGCGGCTTAGGCGCCCTCGTTCCTGTAATCTTTGGCTACCAGTGCTGTTTAATAAAAAATTATATTCTATTCGATGATTATCTGTAATCTGTGGCTACCAGTGCTGGTTAATAAATGGTTCTATTTTATTAAATAATTAGCTTTATCAGGGGGGTAAACGTCCAGTGAATGTTTTTACTCCATTAAGAAGCGTTAGTACAAACCGTTCACCCTTTTCACGTCCTCAATGGAGGCATCGACATCATTCGGGACCGTACTTAAACAGACTTCTGAGAAAGTTGCGAATTTTATGAAATTGAATGGAAGCTGTTTTGCTCGAATCAGCCGGGTTATGCTGGCCTACATGATGGCATCGTCAACTGACAAACAGAATGCGAAGAATCCAGTGTTTGTCTCCTTCTTGTCCCGTCCTTCGTGCGCTGTGCCTTCAGTTTGAACCATGTACCGACTAGCCCAGAAAAATACCTTTTTATAAACTAGATGTTCAGCAAGATGTTGGCAATTAAATTGGAGCAGTTCAGACATGATTTGGTCAGGTCGCTTGAAATTTGCTTTGTAATCATTCGAAATTCGGCTGAAAGCGGTTTTTACATCAGGCCACAGCTTACAACAACGCAAAAAAATTCGTTGGGTTTCTTGTTATGCCGTCCTTCAACACAGAAATTAAAGGGTTTAACGACAGGAGATCAAGACTGCGGCGTGCATTGATTTAGAAGCAGATTATCCTCTCTTGCAATGGACAAAACTACGTGGGAGCACAGTCTACATTTTTTTTTTACTTCAGATTATGGTTAGGCTGCAAGCATTTTCATTTCTCATGATTTTTGTAAAAGGCAAATGTCCATGATAATGAACGCGGGGTTTGAACAGTTTATATGCAGGAGGTGAACCCGCAACTCCTTTGTGTACATATTCTCTCTCGAAGCCCTGCTTTCACGCTGACTACTACACTTATGTAATATACACCAACCTGCTTAATGAACCACATATCTGGAAAAGAAATCTCTGAAAAAATCCTTCATACTTGAAGTCGGCCTTTTCTGTGGTTATAGCAAAGGCGATCCCTAAAAGAATAAAAGCTAGCCCGCGATTATTACACCCACCGTGTGCAAAAGAACAGTTCGTGGTTGTTGTCACATGCATAAGCCATAAGATACAGCGAATGGCGTCTGCCCTAACGCAGACCAAAGAGAAGACGACACGAGAGACTTATTCTACACTTTAACTGTCGAGTCCCCCGCCTGAGCAATGAGCAAACAGGTTTTCTCACCAGTTATGAGGACGCACTTTCCATCGGCTTTCACAAGTCCGTTGAAGAGGACTCTTGCGACCATGCCATAGCAGCCAGTATCCGCAAAGCACTGTGAGCACGAGCAACCCGACATTGGTCGCAGTGTCCAGAAGCCAAGGTATTCGGGAAGAAAGCATCCACAGCAACGCAGACGCCAGCGGAATCAGTCGAAACACGATCAAGATTGGTTGCATGGTAGGTCCGGCCAAGACGCTCTAACAGCTCGCACGGAAGCTACGACAAGAACTGAGTGTATGCAGGAATAAACACCAGGGGTCGTCTGCTAACTCTGTCTGAAGAAAGAATTATCTTGAAAAGCAACAGGACTACAAAAGGCAACGGCGAAAGTTTAAATAAAAAGCAAAGAATACGTATATAAAGATACAAATGCCTTGCAAGCGTGATGGTCGTTTTCAAGGCTAGCGTCTCCAAGAAGACGGTTCTCACTGATGGACAGCTCGCCGGTGGAACATATTGTACACATCTCCGTAGAAGGAAAGGCAGAAATGTGTGAGAAAAACAGCGAGTACAAATTACAGCGCCGAGTACCGACGAGCACTTTGGGCAGACCAACATTAGCAGGAAATTAGTTATTAAGAGGATAGTTTTGTGCCAGTCAAGGTCGCGGTGTCCACACTGCTCTTCGCGACCTTAGGTACGTCATGAAAAGCTTGTAGTCGCGAACAACCAAGGATAATAATATAGCTAGCGATCCATCAGTTCCTGTATGCGCTCCTAAGCGCGCCACTTAGCAAATTAAACAAACAAATAGAGATAATGCATGATTTGTGTGCGTTTTCTCGAGTTGTGAGAGAAGCCCAAAATGACACATA